>NW_027286819.1:0-595000 GCF_022747635.1 Hetaerina americana | reverse complement strand
GAATTGGGAAAAACTAATGAGTAAATTGCAGAAAATAGGAATAGATTGGAGGGAAAGGAGGTTAATCCGCAACCTGTACATGTCTCAGACTGTTCAGGTGCGAGTGGGGAACGGGGAGTCCGGATGGGCTGTGTTAGGAAGAGGTGTAAGGCAGGGTTGCCCATTATCACCGTTGCTGTTCAACCTGTATGCAGATGAAATGATAAAAGAGGCAAGGGAAGAACTGGAGGTAGGAATGAAAGTGAGTGGGGAATTCGTAAAATCAGTTATGTTTGCTGATGACCATGCTTTAGTTTGTCAGTCAGCCAAGGGGCTGCAAGCATTTCTGAGTGAATTGGAAATTCAGTGTGACAGGTATGGGATGAGAATCAATATTAATAAAACAAAGGTAATGCGATTTTCTACAAAGAAAAAGGCGAAGCTAAACATGACAATAGGATCACAAAAACTAAAGCAGGTAGAACAGTTTACGTATCTCGGAAGTGTATTGGACCAACACGGTCAAAGTAGTAGGGTCGTAAGGAGAAGAATTGCGCTAGGCAAAGAGGTTTTCGCAAGGAGGAGGGAGTAGATGAGAGGGTAGTTGAGTAAGGATGTTAAGAAAAGACTCGTAAAAACTCTGATTTCGGCCGTAGCTATGTACTGTGCGGAAACGTAGTCATTGAAGCAGGAGGATAGACGTAGATTGGAGGCTTTTGAAATGTGGGTGTGGAGAAGAATGGAGAAGGTGAAATGGACAGAGAAGAAAACAAATGTGGAAGTACTAGGTATGGTGGGCGAAGAGAGGGGTTTGTTGGGAGAAATCCTATGGAGGCAGGAAAAGTGGATGAGTGGGTTATTGACCGGCAGTGGGATGTTGAAGACTTTAATTGAGGGGAGAACGAGGAAAGGGAAGGAACTGGATAGGGATGTTGGACGGGATGAAGGGAAGAAGAAAGTACTCGGAGCTGAAGAGGGACCTCATGTAGAGTAGGATGTTGTGTTTTGCTAGGGGTCACAAATATTTATTTAGTAGCTGTGTCCATCCAAAAACGTACCTTAACCGGTGGATTACCTAATAATAATAATAATATGTATATAGTAAGCACTGGCGGACAAATACAAAAACACAGAAACACGCAAAAAAGAAAAAAACCCTAGTTTTAGAATTTTCGGTGGTCCGAGCCTTGTTTCTCAAGGAAGAGAAGGGATGAACTTGCAGGCACTGATGTCGGGCCAATTTTTAGGTTTCTTGCGAGTGACCTCTTGTAACTTAATAAACGTTCATTTCAGCCAAAAGGGTTCTGTTATATCCTTTCGAACGCTTCCCCTGTCGAGCTAGGAAATCCTCGACGGTGGTTCTGACGGATGCTCACACCACACGAGAATATGCTCGCTGCGTACCTTTGCATTCTCCGCGGAGAGATACGCGAGACGAAGGGAACAGATGGTCACGGAGTGTTGCTCCTTGCTGAAGGACACACACGGGGCTGAGGGCGGTTAACCAATAGTCTTTCGTCATTTTCTATTTGCGCCATTGAAGTGAAACTCAGTCTTTCGACATGTCGGTGAGAGTATTCATCTACATCTACATAATACCCCGCAAGCAGTCGCAAGGGCGTGTGGCGGGGGGTGTTTGGTCACCACCCGTAAAAGGGAACAAAACCACATGCTAAATCAACGCATACATGCAAACCTATACCCCAAGTGGCGTATACATTCATGCAAGAATCCTTTCAAATTACTAGTATTGGAATGCATATACTATCAACTGACAAATAATTGCACCTTGGATATATAATTTGAATGATCAATATTGTTTAAATTGGAGTTAGGAAAATTTTATTCAAAATGTTATTCTCAAATTTCTTTTCAATACATTTGCCCTTAAAACCCCGACGAATAATAAAACAAAGTATTACTGATATTTCTTGCGCTTGCGATATTGTCTGGTGGAGCAGCCTCGCGATGAAATTCCTCAATAAATTTATTTGATTGAAAGGAAGCTTGTATTTTGGTGCATGGTTCAACTCCACTTCCCTTTCAGTGAATTTGCTCCAAGTCTAGACTTAGCCGTATCACTTCACTCACCCGCGAATGCTAGATTCCGCCTTCGACTTCTTCGTGGTCCTCGGGCCCGCTTCCATGGTAAAATGCTCGAGGCTTACTCGCTTCGCAGGATATGGTCCACGCGCGCACCCAAAAGAGTCACGTTTGTACGCGAGCAGTGGGTGTGTCGTTGGCCTGTTATCGACACAAAATGACGCGGGAAGGGTTTGTTTTTCCCCTCATTTCGACAAACACGTCCTTTCGGAAAATCAAAGTATTTGGAGCGAATCGAATGAGAATAGGGCGGCTTTGATATCGGAGAGGGGGACGGGAATCTCTAATTTGGCTGGCGAAATTGAGAGGGTGGGTGTTGCGGATGGATGGATTCCTTTGAGACGGAAGGTTGAAAAGGGAAATCCCCAGGGGGGGGGGTCCCCGGAAGGCCCCGCCGCGCGCCTTTGCATCGGGGTGGCGGACGGGCGAGGGCGGGGGCATCCTCTGGGATCAAAATCTAATTAATGTTTGCGCGCGCAGCTCCGCTCTTGAGAATGAGTGGATGTCTGGAAAGCGTATCTCTCTCGTCCCAGCGAGCGTCTTTAATTGGCTGATAATTAGATATATAAGACGACTTCCCAGCCCGAAGAAGAAAGGGTCCGCTGCTTTGTGAGAGGGGACGGGTCCGCCTCTTGTGGGCCCGAGCCCGCGGTGGATTTCAAATACGCCCGCCCGCTCTTTTCGTTGGTGTTTTTTTTTCACATATCAAATTGAATAATACCCAATCGTTGCTGTGCGCTAATTAATATTCTTATATTGTTACTGATTAACGATTTCAACCATAATTGACGGGAGAATATTTATGTTATCCGTCCATGCAGAGGGCGCACCTATTGCGAGACCTCACTCACCGTCGTTGAAACATTGATTTACTGGGGAAGAAATCAATATGTGAAATCAATTATTCAATCAATAATTGAAAATTCAATGACCTAACCTTTTATTAATATCCATCGGAAAGTGGCCGTGAACGTGAACCTTTTACCTTATTTAATTGAAAAACAAATACATAATTGTCTCCTCGACCGATATTCATCGCCAGGCTGTTGTTTTTTTTTACCTGAGAAAAGGACCGACGAATATCAAACGCGCGTTGGCGAGACGTCGCCATTTTCTCCTCCGCGAGACGGAAAATTCGAAAATATTGGGACTCTTAAGCCGTTTTATCATCATCCGAAGTAGCCACTGTATTTTCTCTTCCGAACTGAGACTTCTAAATTAGTCATGTGTTAGATTTTTGAACTGGCTCAACCTTAGAGATTTAATTAAAGTATTATTTTCTTGAAAAGTTCAGCGTCGTCATAATGAGTGTTAGAAGTGGATCTCTCTTTCAAAGGCAGCATTCCAGTTGGTGACTTCGTGTTGCCCGCACTTCAAGTACGAATGAAGCTCGCTCTGTTGAGAGGCTAGTTGCTCTGTTTAATCTTTCGGAATAATTGTCCGCGGGGGGAGGGGGATGTTCGACTCGTAGGCAGAGGCAGATAAAGGGACTATGATGCGCGAACGGCGGGGAACGCCCGCCTGTGCACGGGTCACGTGCTCCTGCTCCTCAAACGTTAAACCCGCACCAGTCGGTCTTCTTCCTTTGGGGTTATAGGTTTCACTTGATCCCGCGTACCGGTCTTTGTTCTCTCCTTAACTTTCTTCTCGTTTTTTTAACTCAGCTCAGCCTTTGAACGAATAGTGGTCGTTCACATTTATCGGGTCAAACATCGGGAGGTCCTTTTCGGCAAGGAGCCCTGCCTGACACCATGTGGTGCTAGCGGGGATGCCAGAGTTGGTGCTGTTTTGTTCATAGTCTCGAAGGGAGTGTTCACCGCTGGTAGGATATCTTTGATTGAATGAAAATTGTTAGGGAGGTGAAACTCGGAGAGTGATCGCGAATCACTCCACTTTTGAGTATATGTATGTGCAATAGCAAGAGAGTTTGATAAATCAAATATTTTAAGGGTACCTGTGCTTCCGTGCCTAAAAACACGAATTCTCATCTTATATACGCGTGTGCGTGCCGTGGTACCGATGAGTAGGAGTTGTATCATAGGTATTCATGCCTAGTTTTTCTAGCCATGGGAAAAACCCTCGGTTTTAACCCGTCCAAACCTCTTAAATATTTTCCTATCTGACTTTCGAGACAGACTATTTTCACATTCGAAAATTACTAGTTCATTGGTTCTCGTCGTGGGTTCATTTGCGGCGCGGTTATGTTGCGCGAATAATTTCTCCATTTCTCTTTACTTTCATCCTCTTTCACCCTCCGTTACAACGTAATCGTTGGAGTTGCTTAAGCGGACGTGTTTCCTCGGCATCACATTATTTCGCCTGAAGGTAATAAGTGGGCAATCAAAGGACGAGGGGAATTGTATTCACCGGAAAATGGAGCAGCAGTGTGCTTCGCAGGTCTGTTAAGAGGGAGAGCACGGTTGGGAACGGAATCATCAATCAAGCAACGGATGTGAATGCGAGAGAAGGAGAATGCAAATGGTTTGGGAGAGTCGGTGGACCGAAAAAGTCAAGCGTTTGTCGCGGAGATCCCTTGTTTGTTTTGAGGGGGGGAGAGATGGAGAATATCTCGAGAAGGGAAGAGCGCGCGCGAATGCGACGGAGGGGGACCAGGTGTGCCGGGGTGAGGGAAGTGTTGGGAGTGTAAGTGAAGGGGAGAGATGGAGTTTCACGAAGCTGCTTGAAAGGAGGCTTTTTACTTTGTTTAGTACCCCGAAACAGAGCGGAGTGTATGACATGCACGTATATATGTACATTCTTCGTCTCTACATCCACATCTACACAATAGCCCGCAAGGTGCCGCAAGGGCGTGTGGCGGGGGGTGTTAAGTCACCAGGCATGCATGCACGATCTCAAGTATGCCACGTCTACATAAATACAAGTTAAATCATACACTCGAAAAATATTGTTCTCACGAAAATGCAAAAATATTCAGTAACAGGATACGTATATTCAAATTATCCTGTAGAACTGTTAAAAAGATGGGTCTATTAAATAAAAATAATGACATCCAAGATATCTTCTATTGTTTCAGGCTTCACTTCGTGGAAGTATCCATACTAAAAAGAAAGACGTACTTTTCCACAGATTTTATTAGATGGTTCACCGACCGACTTGCGGCATCATCAGGTACGCCGCAAGTCGGTGAAACGCGTTGAACCATATAATAAAATCTGTGGAAAAGTTCAAGTCTTTCTTTTTAGTATGGATCCAAGATATCGACAAATATATAAACTATCAATTCTAATTATCTCCTACGCGATTGCTGTCATATCTATTTCGATCTCTAATGGGACGACGAGAAAACGACGTTTTAAGTCTATTCGTTCTACTACAAATCTCCCTGATTATACGTTACGAAGAACTGACGGTGCCGCCCCTAAATTGAAGAGTGGTCGATCCGCAAAGGCTCTCTTCATTTCCTGCTCCTGACCCTTCGTGGATTTAGAAGCTGTGTCATAGGAACTAATTTATAGTACGCTTGAATAGGAATGTATCTCCTCGTTTAGTCAATGAAAAATCATATCTACAGTGTTGTTCGCCCTCACCCGAAAATTCTTATGATCCACCCTCTCTCGTCGATCTAATCCCCTTATAATTGAGTCCACTTTTAATTAAGTTTAATATTTTTACAGTCACCAATTGTTGTATTTCGAATGAATTAATTATAAAGTTGTATCTTAAAATTAAAATAAATTGTTTTCATAAGTATTATCACGTATCAATACCGATATAGATTGTGAAATACTTTGTTTCACTGTAGTAAAATGTGATAATCAATCCAACGTTATCATTTAAACAACTAAATCAAACAAATACGGTATTTTTTATTGAATTTTTCTTTATCTTAAAAACTTGTGAGTCAATTCGTTTTTCTTCGAAACTCGGATGACCCATTTTGAAACACGACTTTGCCCCAAATTTGCGAAAAAAATCTTTTCCAAGACCTTCTAGTATTTCGTCCAGTTGTGATGATTTTATCAAGTCTTAAAATATAGAATCGATAGGAGTAAAAATATATCGGTAAATATTCACATTGCAATTATCGATTAAACCGAAAGGCAATGTAGTTTCAGGAACTATGCCTGTTTCTAATCGTGACCTCAGCTATTTGACATGCGTCCACCAAATAGTAAAATCAACAACGTGAAATAGTACTGTTTTGGTGATTTAAGTTAGTTTTTGGTTGACTCAAAACTAGCATTTTTCGTATACGTATAAGTATTTGTGGTACGCATATCAATTGATACCAGGGGATGAAGTTGCTTCGCTGAAATATTGTGGTGGCACATTTAACATTTCATTTAGCGTTCTTGGTTTTCATGAGCTGGTCTTGTGAAAGGGGTTTTCTTTCAATTGTTACGCCTTGTCTCAAAATGTCTGTTACTTCTCCTTGTGGACTTGTATTCTCGCCTGCAAAAAGGAACTTCGTACTTGCGTGCGTGAGTCTCCCCTTGGTGGACTGGGCGTGTGCGTGTCTATCGCCATGAGACGCCGTTCGGAATCGATTGCCTCGACGGCACGCACGCCTTGCGCTCTGATTCGATCAATTGTCTTCTCATGGCCGCCGTGGAAGCAGCTGAGGCGCACGTGTTCCCCCATTCGGAGGGAGTCGTCGGTGTTCGTTCCGTCACTCCCTGGACCCGTGAATCCGTGGGGTCAGTATGAGTATGTCACGGCTAGTAATTCTGCGAAGGGTGTTTGGGCGAGCACTGCTCTGCGAATCACGGGACCAATGTGATAGGAGTGGGGTGAGAAACGATCGTGAAAAAGTGAAAGTAACGAACCTCTTTGAGGAAAAGTGAAGGTTAATTGAAACGTTAAAGTTGGAGAGGGTTGGGTCAAACATTAACGGGAGCAGTGGGGCGGCGATTATTCGTCGAAATTAGAAAGGAGTTGGAATTCGTTCGCAGAAAAATGATCAATTTGTTGAGGAGACAAAAACGTTTCAGTCTGCTTGCAGTGTGCCAAGGGTCCAAGTGCAGCTGGTACGAGCTATGCGTTTATGTAGTAGTAGTATCTAGGGTAGGCGACCGACCGACAGCTGAGGTCATTGGCGCCATTAGGGATGGATGGGAAAGGAGGAAGGGTGGAGAGAAACCCGGCGTCGGCATTAGCCTGCTCTTAACAAAAGGCACCAAGGGGTCCGCATCTTAACGTCCCATCCGACGGACGTCGTACTCTCTCAAAGTGCTCTCCATAAAGCATTTCAAGTAGGGATCGAGACACCACTGAAAAATATTCAACACCGTCGGGATTTGAACCCGGGCCCTCTGGGTGGGAAGTCTGTACGATAGCCGCCTCACCATCTCGATCCCCGATATGCGTTTTTTATGCTGTTTTCAGCTCGATATGCGTTTTTTCGAGCTGGAAACACCGTCTTGGGGAGTAAACGTTTTAATGTTCCTCTGAGATGGAACTTTATAATTGATTTTCATCGTATTTCAACGCCTTTGACGTCCTCGTGGTTGCTTCAAGGCACGCATTCGCCTCCTACCACCCCCGGGAACTGCACACCGCCGACGCCAATTGACACCAAAACAATGAACCAGTGTTCAAAGTTTAAGTGAAACATCGTTTCACTTTCTAGAATATAATAGCCTAAATTAAATGATTAATATTTAGTTTAACATCTTAGATACTTCGCCTCTTGTTACTCACGAGGGAATCGCGACGGTGCGGTGGCTAACGTAAATACTTCCCACCGAGAAGGCTCGGGTTCAAATCCTGGAGCCTACAAACATTTTTCAGTGGTATTCCGATCCCTAGGTGCTCTGTGGAGAGCACTTGGAGTGAGTACGACGTCCGTCGGATGGGACGTTAATCTGCTGACCCCTTGGCGCCTTTCGACAAGAGTAGGCCAATGCCGACGCCGGGTTTTTCTCCACCCTTCCTCCTTTATCATCCATCCTCATGCAAATGACCTCAGCTGTCGGTCGCCTTCCTGAAACTATTACTACTACTACTACCAATCAGTGCATCACTTCGAAACGTCGTAATTGCGCACGCTGGCTCGAAGACGTTGCTCACCGGTGCCTAATCGCAAACTAATACTAATGTCCCTGGGTGGGGGGGATGGAAATGGGGTGGGAGAGGCGCCCCCTCCCCCCCGCTAGGCGGGCCGGCCGAGCTGGCATGTGCGTATCGAAGCACGCGAGCCAGTTCTCATTTCCATGCAGGCGTCAAAATACGCAAAAAAATAAATGAAATTCCCGCGCCACGGGGCTCCAAGATGAGCGATTAACATTGAGAAGGGCTATTTCGGAGCACCAAAGGCGTATCTCGTTCGAGGTGGTTTTTGACCCCTTGACGACGGCTCCGGCGTTTCCGGCAGATTGAAACGCGTGTTGTCTCACCAAATCGATCACTTTTAACACGTATGTATTCCAATGACTCTCAAATTTCGAAAAATTAAGCAAAGACCTACTGTAAGCAGACAGAATATAACCATTTATGAAGTATGTTTGGTGAAAAAAAGGGTTCCTTTGGGTCAGCGCCACTGTATAAGGCAGAGGACTTCATTTTGGCGAAATTGAAGCCAAAATGGTCCCTTCTTCCATATAATCCATGGTCATATTCATGTTATTATAATGGCCATTAAAGTTGTAAGTACATCCATACACAATACCTATACACGTTCATTCAATTAAATACATATAGACAGAAAAACATTTTGCAGGATATGCATTTATGTAAACAAATATATACGTTCATATTTACTCATATAAATTTAGTATACACGTGCACCCAAAAATACTCTCATACTCGAAGTAAATAACAGTGAAGAAAAAGAACAGTAAAATAGGAAAAGTCTAAGGAAAGAATGAAGTTTGTGGGAAAGGCCAGGGAGAGCGTGGTATTGCTCGGCTAGTAAAAACCCACGCAGGAAAATGCCCTCGATGAGAAGGGGTGTGTGTGTGAAAAACCTAAGAAAACCCAATGAATTAGAGATTATGACGTTGACAAAAAAGACGAAACAGTCACTTAGGTTTATAGTTTTGAGTCAACATGCCCACGACATAACCCTAAACACCCATTTGCGGATATGTTATAGGCTGGCATCCTTCAGAAAATGGTCCCTACGTGTTCAGGGGACCTCAAAACACGAATTGAAACCTTAAAATCAGTTCTTTTCATGAAAACAATGTGTTCGATCCAATCCTTCGTATACAGAGATCTAATGGGGCAGAAATTCGCAAACGGGTCCCAAAGGGTTCTCATTGGGGCAACCGAAACAGCTGTCTTTAGTTTTTAAGTCTGCATGCAGCGCCGCCTTGGTCCTTACTTACTTTCAAGCAAGACGCCACCAATGTAAGGATGAAAATAATATTTAAGGGAGGTGTGGACCAACACCCTTTGTCCCCCCGTGATTTCCCCCAGGGGGTAACAGCACCACATGTCTGGCGGGCTTTTCCTTTGGTCCGGTTAATAAGCCAACCTCTACGTCTACTACCCACTTAAAATAGCAGCCGTTATGGTATGTGGAGGCCTCGATGATGAACGTGACTTGCTTGCGGCCCTTGTAAGGCAATGGACTCTAACAATTCTGTTTTTTATTTAATGCTTTGGTGCATTATGAACTTTTCTTTGTCTATTTAGATATTACCCACAATTGCCCTAAGATTTTTAGCGCTTTGATTTTCTCATTCTCCTTTTCTCTAAGTGAAATGCCAATTCATTAAATTACCAAAAAGTTCATTCCTGAGATGGGGTATTCATCAAAAATATAAATTTTTTTATGAATTTCCACCAGGCAATCGAAAACGCCAGCCTAGCCAGAGGGAATAATTTGCAAATGAAAGGGAGGCATCGAGTCCAAGGAATATTTCATCACCGATCCAGCATTGAATTGAATTCTGCGAGAAACCCGAAGGACCGTAATTTTTATTGAACGAGAAGTAAACCTCATGTTCTAAATTCGTAGTTACTCAAATACGCGCCGTAGGCTCACGTACGGACGAAGACAACTATTAATTGCATCGCTCAAAATGGCAAAAAAGTCGGCGGAAAACCGCCGCCATCCTTGTCGCGTGTGAGTGCAATTCATAATATTACCGTATTATTATCATTAGATAATCTACCGATTAAGGTAGGTTTTGGATGGTGAAGTGAAAGAAGTGAAATTAGCATGGAGAAGTAAGTCCTCGGTTAGCGAAAACGCGACTACGCCCCTACGACGCCGCTAAACTTATTTATATCGATAACACAGCAACAATATGTGAGTGTATGTGCGCACGTGTCAAGTGAATGCGGCAGGTGATTGAGGAGGAATGCCCGTGACAAGAATAGTCGGGAGGGTTAGGGGGGGGGGGGGGTGGGGGTCATGCGAGCACGTGGATTGGATGCAGCGGTTGGAGGGCATGAATGAAGTCGGCTCAGCTGGATTGGTGTCGTCGTGAGGGAGAGAATGGATGAGATTCGAATCGCCATTCGAACGGATATGCATGCGAGAGAAGGAGATGGAAGAGGGAGTGGATGGGGGTGAATTCGAGGAGACTGCGGTCGAAGAGAGGTTACGAAAGACGCCGTGGGCATTTGAGCTCTCGGGTGAACAGAAGTGTGTGCTCACGAGGCAATGTGCGAACGGAAGCAAAATAAGTATGATGCTAGGTCAGCGTAGTTGAAGGGTGGCGGTAAAGATGGAGTATTTCTGCAGTGGAACCTAAAATGAGCCCCCTCTTTTGACTATTTGTACAGGAAAGAACAGCATGATCAGTACTTGTGTGCGCGCGTGTAGTTTCTGTTACTCCGTTAATGTTCTCTCCAGCCTTCCTTCTTTCCCATCCATCCCTAAGGGCGCAAATGACCTCAGCTGCCGGTCGCCTACACCCTAATAACTATTACAACGATTTAATTGTGCGTATTTAGAATAGACATGGCGTGTCTTTTGTTGTGAACGCTAATATAATCGCGTTTGCGTGCGCGGCGAAAGGGTTCGTATATTTGCGGAATGTTGTCTTCACTTCCGGCATGTGCGCTGCGGAAGGGACGGTGGTGCGTCCTCTTTCTCTCCCTCCCTCTTCACCCCTTCAACCCCCCCCCCCTTCACCCCCCGCCTGTCAATCCCTCATCCAAATGGAATCAATCCATCCGATCCTGCCTCTCTCATGTACTTTCTCCCTCCCTCCCCCCGTCTGTATACGCTCACCACCTTTCTCCCTCTCCTCCCTACACACAATATTCTCCATGGACTCCTCCCATTTCTCCAGTTCTCCCTCGCTGCTGGGTTTTCCAGCTGGCGGGAGGCCTTGCGCCGTCTGTTGGTGCGTGAGGCACTGTTTGGTGGTGTGCGGTGGGGTGGTCTTGGACTACTGATTTTATATGCCTCCTTTTATCCGCGATACGCCGCTTTGCGCACCGGCGAGTGCTTCGTAATCGCTATCTCAAAGCGAAGTGACCCGTTTTTGATAGCCATTACTAAAGAGTGCTATACTGGGCGTGGCGTATCTGACGAATGGCGAGTGAATAGCCGATTGCATGACGAAGATTTTTGACATTTGTGGGCAAGTGATGGTGCACTCACTCGCTGGACTAAGTGAAGCAAGCAGCCAGAGGGTGGGGTCGGCTACTGAACGGGAGAGGTGGAATGAAACCCTTTTGCCCGGGGCATGTTGGATCCAAACCATGCGAATGAATGCGGCGGGAAATGCTGGGCAAGCGATTGCGACCCATTTCTAAAGAGCCTTGATTAAATGATAGCGTATCGGCTTCGGCGATCTAATTGCGCCCACACCCTCCAGATACCGAGTCATTGCTGACTCTCTTTTTAGCATTCCTTTTTCTAATAATTTGCAGTTTTTTAATACGCTTCTTATGTAGTTTCTAAAATTACATGAAGTATATAATGAAATGATTTGCTACCTGAACAGTCGTGATGAATAAAAATGAACCGAGAAAACAGTGGCGGGTAAATGACATTAAATATTTCAGTTTTTAAAGTATAGACACAAAAAATACTTTTTCATAAATATTAGAGTAGCTAGGCTGGGAATCAATGAATGGAGCGAAGGTTAAATTACAAATTAAATCTTCTACGTGCATTGGAAGGAGATCTCCTTAGCAGTGATGTTGAAAATGTATTATTACCCCCATCGTAACACGGTAGGAGAGATCATGTCAATAAAATTAGAAAGAGATTTGGTGTAGAATAGATGGATTTTAGATGTCATTTTTCCCACGAACGACAAGGGATCAGAATAACATTGTCCGACCGCGGTGGGGTCATGTTTGGGTAGAAATGAAAATTGTAGTCTGGTGTTTATTCACACCCTGCCAAACTCTGTAGCGGTGGCTTGCAGGGTACTAACATATATAAATATCTGTTAAATCTCTAGGCTGAACCCAATTGGGATAGCTGTGAGAACTTGAAGAAGGTATGGATTTGTTTTTCGCCATAAAAGAAATCGCTCCGTTCAGACGATATCCCTAGTATTAGATTTTTGGCATCGGTCGTGCTTGAAATTATCAGACCGTGTGAAGTGGCGCCTCCCGTGAAAAGGTTAAGGAGCGCCTATCCACATCTCATCGACAACATTCTCCGTAAACGGGCCTCCTAATAGCGTAATCCTCGGCATCGGCAGGCGCCAACTCATGCGGGAAATGCCTCCATTGTCCACGGGCACGGTCCCGCAGCCCTGGCAGTGCGCTTCTCGCCCCACCGGGGGCGCGGGGGGGATGTCTGTTTTCAAAGGAATTTTTCGAGAAGGAAAATGCGAGCAGGCAGGCGCACGAGCCCGTTATGTGATGCAGCACTCCATCGAAGGGGGGGGGGAGGACTTTCTTCGAAGGATGAAAGGGAGATGTGGGGGGTAGGGGGGTCGCGCGCGGGCGAGAGTCGAGGGTCTGCAGCCGCGGAAACCAATCCCAGGATTGGCGGCCATTGATTGGATGACGGAGAAATGCCAGCGAGGGCAAGAATATTGGAGCTGGGAGAAAAGCAACGGGCGGACGCATCCCAGGGGAAAATGACCGCAATTCCCACAATTCGCTCGGAAGTCAGGAATATCCATTGAGAGTAGGTTTTGGGTGACCTGCAAACAGCTGTTATTATTTATTTAGTTATTTCAGTACCCTGAAAGCCATCTCTAGGGTTTGCTGCAGGGGTTGAGTACACACCAGACTAATTTTTATCCAAACATGACCCTACCGCGGTCAAATAATGTTATTCTGATCCCTTATCGTTCGTGGGACAAATTACATCTTAAATCCATCTACAGGGTTCGTCCGGAAAATAAGTGTACTGAGCTCAGGAAAAAAAAATTATTACACTTTTACATATCTTAAGCTAATATTCCTCAAAATAGGACCCTTGTGAGTCGATACACTTGTTCCAGCGGCGTTCCCATTCCTGGAACGCTCCCGCGAAGGCATCATCGGGAACCTCTCGAAGACACGTCGTCACGGCCTCTTTGACGGCGTCCAAAGTCCCGTATCGCGTTCCTTTCAAACTCCTCTTTATCTTCGGGAACAGAAAGAAGTCCGGTGGTGCCAAGTCCGGGCTGTAGGGCGGGTGCGGCAGCGTTGCCACGCCGTGCTTGGCCAAGAAGTCCGACACGACAAGCGCCGACCTGTATTCTACCCTCAATATCTCTCTAATTTTATAGAAATGATCTCTCCTACCGTAGTATGATTGGGGTAATAATACATTTACAACATCACTGCTTAAAATACTTCCTTCCAATTTATGCAAGGACTTCAATCCAATTTATGCAAGGACTTGAATCTGTAATTTAACCTTCGTTCCGTTCAGTGATTCCCAACCTAGCTACTCTAATATCTTGGATACGCTCCCAAGTTTATCATAGCAACGTTTTACTAATCTAACTCCTTCACGATTATATACTATGTGTAGCTTGGATTTTCCCATTCTCGTTTGCCTATTTTAATTTATTCCTCATTTTAAAAGTTTAAGTCGGAAACTCATTTTCGGTGTTCGTTATCGTCCCCATTTGAATGATTGGACGAATGGACTCAGAATCGAATATTTTCGCGTTGTCCACACTGGAGATTTAGCTCGAAGTCAACCGGTGTGCTTCGCAGACTGCTTTCGTCGTCTTCCATCATACGTGCAAGTTCATTCAGAAATTTTCTTCGGGCTTCATTTTATTAGTTGTGCAGAAAACTGAATTTTGCTGAGTGCAAAATACTCCTAAAAGTAACTTGATTGGATCCGCCATTTATCTTCAGTGAATATGTTTCTTTTTTCATTTTCTCTTCCTCTCACTCATCCCTCACTCGTCCTTTGTGGGGGGCTTATCCCCCCCTGCCACACACCTTTTTGGTGGGTCGCTAGGTATTTAGGTGCATGCAGATGTAATGCCTTATCATAGGATTTTAGTGTGTACTTTTGTTCAACGAATCATGCAAACATTACGTACCAAAATCGCACGTGCTTTTACCAGCATGTATTTTCTTGCGTGAGGGCTCGTACCCCAACCAACCATCTTGCAGATATTTCGAATGATATTTGTGGAAAAATGACTTATCAGAATCTCTTTTCACTCTATTACTGCATCAATGCAGAGGACGTTT
This sequence comes from Hetaerina americana, assembly GCF_022747635.1. Taxonomy (NCBI): domain Eukaryota; kingdom Metazoa; phylum Arthropoda; class Insecta; order Odonata; family Calopterygidae; genus Hetaerina; species Hetaerina americana. The sequence goes on along the minus strand of NW_027286819.1, from coordinate 580,387 downwards.
CTTTGTGGCTCGTAGAAATAACATGAAAAAGTTATAAAATCTTACTAAAAATCGATTATTTCGAAGATATTTCCTGGAATCCAAACGGTTTCGATGGTTTATTTTACTGCGAAAGCACAGTTCATCATACTTATAGCGAAATTCACAAAATTAACTCGAATTGTGTCATTAAATTTACATGCTTGGAGTTTAGCAAATTGTGTCCGGTCGTGATGGAATTTGCATTGTCAGTGCAATGTATTTATTTTCATTTACCGTTATTCGATTGTTTCGCGTATTTTCCTACCAAAACATTCCGACCCTAATTTCAACCGCCTCCCTCGCTTCGGCGAATCCACTTCAGAGTTCAGCGGAATTGAATCGAACATACCCTGAATTTAATTTTCAAAATAAGTTGCAATATTCAGCGCGGGAGGTGATCGTGTCGCGCGAATAAAAGGGTCCATGAAAGCTTTCTTTCGTTTCGCCCCCTCCCCCGTCACCCATCTCTGATTTCCCATGGCGACGGTCGCCCCTTAATTGTGGCCCAATTGTCCATTCGTGGCGAAGGGGCGGCGTCGTGCACGGCCCCCTTCGAATGCCTTAAGCTCTCTTCCCATCGTAAACAGCCTCTCTCTCGTTCTGTTGAGGGGGGAATGGCGAACGCGGGTTCCCCTCCTCCTTCCGGCGTTGCCTACGAATAATTCCCCCTCCCAGCCACGCCCCCTTTCCATTCCGTCCCGCAAATCGTTCACCGGAGAATTCGCAGTGCCCTCCGGAGCTTTTTCCTCCATAGCCGTCTGTCGTTATCCCCCGTGACAATTAGAATCGCCGTTGCTTTTGTTTTTTAAAACGCCGTGCTTTAAATAAATGAAATTCCCCGCTACGACCTCGAATCCAGCATATTGTCTCCGTTGTCGACACGCTGGTCTCCCTCGGAATCGCTCTCCCCAGTGCACGAGGGGTACTGCGGGCTGGACATGCAACGTACGGCGTGGGTCGTTGGCAGCCGAGGTTTGTTTGTGCTATTATCGAAGACCCGCGAGACCTTTGGTCGGGAAAAGCGTTGCCAATTGATATGCCTATGAATTGGGGATTGCCCGCCGGGTCGTGATAGGGTTTTGGATGGTCCATGGCTCTAAACTCTACTGCTCTCCTAAACCTTGGCTCAAGTGACGCGAATTATTCTTAGACCCAAGTCTGCATGGTAATGCAATTGCAGGTACATTGCAGTAATGCATTTCCTTCCTTTCCTCCCTCCATCTCCCCTATTCGTCCCCTTCTCTCGCGCTCTTCGGCATTCCATTGTTCCTCGACATTTAATCTCCTGCATCCACTCTTGCCCTGCCTGGTTCGAATGTCTCACGGCCGTCTCCCCTCCACTACAATTCCTAGAATTAATTCGTTTTTTTATTTTCAAGCCGTGAATTTTTATTTTCTCCATTTTTCTCCACATTTCTCAAAAGCCTCCAAACTACGCTTTATCCTTTCGCCTCGACGACTATGTTTCCAAACAGTATAAAACTGCGTTCCAAATTAAACATTTGTCTTTTCTGTGCAATGTTTACGTAATGACTCTGTCATCAACTCCTCCCTCTCTCTGTAAACCCTGCTTAATCTAAAGAAATTCTTCTTTCATTATCATTAACGCACATTCCACGTTCTTCTAAAACATTTCATGACTAGGCAAACTGTTCTATTTATGCTGCACAACACCCGATGTTTATTTCACCTTCCAATTTCTTGAGGATTTCTTTGCCCTCGTTTTATTGCTAGCAAATCTCATCCCACCCCCGACGCGATGATTTTGAAATCCGCCAAGTCATGGTTGTGACAAAAAGTGGTAATGAGGAAAGCGACAGGAAACCACCTCATTCCCATATTTATGGAGAAGAAAACGATGGATTCAGACCTGGAAAAAGAATATGTCGTCAGGAAAGAAAACCAGGGTGTTAAAGGCGTGCGATAGGGCTGCAGGCTGCTGCGAGTTGGCTACATTGGTTTTGCTAACTCTTGCATTGTATGTAAGCATCCTGGTGGCCTGACACCCCTCGCCACACGCCCTCACAGTGGTTTGCGGGGTATTATGTAGATGTAAGCATCATGCAACATTAAGCATGCACAGTTGTGTGTGAAAGAGAAAAGAAAGAGCAAGAAACTCGTATTCCCTCACGCCCTTATACAAGGTCTAGATCAAAGCACACATTTCTAACATTCGTCATAAGAGCACCCTTATATATCGACACACCAATCCCAGTGCCTCCGCCAGTTGAGGCTTTATGCTTCCTGTATAGCATCTATAGGACCCTCATTCAGGCACCTCGTCATGGCCTTTTTGACATAATCCAGTGGTCCAAAATGATGTTAAAAGGGGTTATACTACGGTTGTACTCAATAAACCATGTCTCATCACCAATAATCACACCTATTCTGGAAAATTCGCATCATTTTCACTGTGGTCCTAGAGGTCCAAGGCAAGATTGTCACACAAGCAGTCTTCCAACAGCATCTTAGGGACCATCTTGGCACACCTATCTCATGGCTGAATCTTCTCTGACAATGCAATGCACTGTGGTTTCCTGAATATTACACTGCCCTACTGACATCCTCTCTTCCCTCCCGGGACATCCTTGTCAAGCGGAAAACCATTCCTCGGGACATTGCTGTATCTCCCGAAACCCGTTATTCCTAGCTTAACATACGATTTTATCCTGTATCGTTGCTTCTTGGAACATCGTGCATTCGTGAGGCGGCACTTGAATAGGGGCCCAGTTTTGTAGTGATCAGCACGTTGTAACGACCCACAGGCAACTGACGCGGGTCGCTTTCCCCAAGATCTCTTCCCACCACCTCTCCCGCCCGCCACAAATCGCCCGCCCCACGCCAGCCGTCCACGTCGAATTAAAAAAAATATTCTACATTTTTTTTTGGACAAACCATGTGTTTCAAGTTTGCATTGAATGTCTGTCGTACAGTGGAGTATGGGAGTTTTTTTAGCAGTGACCTATGGAAGCTCTGTCGTTTTTCGCACGTACAGTAAATTTTGACGTCTGAAAGGGAAAGTTAAATAATAATTACTTGTGTATTAAATATTTAAGTAAATGGATTGCGTTGGAAATTGAGTTGGGGGGCGAGAGAAGAAAAAAGAATTTGCAAAGGAACTTCGTTGTCTCGGTGAAACACTGATCAGGAGGCCGCCGCCCGCGTCTTCGTGTTGCCTCTGGGCGGGCGCGCGTCCTCGGCCACTCGTGTTTTGTTTGCCGGCACGCTCACTTCGAACTCCCATTTGCTATAAGGGGTTTTCATCTCTCTTTTCTCTTCCAAATGCCGAGGAAGTGTTGAAATGGCTTCTTCCTTGGTCACGAGTGAAGCCTCTTACGGATGCATCTCTCTCGCTGTCTTTCCGAAACAAAACTTGATCTAGTCGTAGAAATTGCACGGATGGTTAAAAGATGGTCGGGGAGATTTCGAGGCGGGTTGGAGGGTCGTTTATATGTGGGGGCATCTCTTCGCTCGCGTTTGCCGAGTGTTAGTCCGAGAGTGACTGCCCTGGGGGCATTTTGCGAGAAGGGGTCGGTCCACGTCGGAATCCGAGTCCAGTGGACAGTTTAAGGCCCTTGCAATGCCCATAGATTTTAAATGCCCTCGGGGAAGGATTTTTAAAAGCCGATTCCACGTTCTTTTTTTAACAAAAAGCCGTCTGGTGGAGGAGAAAACCGGAATAAGGAGGACCCAACGGATCCCTGAAAAAAGTGACTCCGTTGAGATTTAAAAAAAATTTTGTGAAACGAAAAAATTGGAGAGATGGACGACGAGGGTAAGACGGCGAGATGGAGAGAGAAGCGCATAGTTACCCTCTCCAGGCCAAGAGACGGAAAGAGACCCTTGCAGCATTAAGGGGCGTCTATCTCATACCCTGCAAACCGCTACAGGGCGTGCGGCAGGGGGTGTGAAGGTCACCGATCTTTATGGTAATTTTTTACGTTATTGGCATTCAATATTATTCTCTTATAGTTGAGTGCCGTTTTCTACCGTCGTGGTGACGTGCATGAGGGAAGGGCTCTGTGGATATCGCTCGTATTGGGTGAAGAAATGAAGGATTCCGTTGATATCGCTCTATTTGGCAGTCAATTGCCTCTTAGCTAATCGTTGTTAATGTGATTCGGAGTTATCCCTCGACGTCACCGTTTTGCCGGATTGGTTTTTTTTCATCCGATAGTTAAATTCTAAATGCGTGCAATCTTCGGATTTCCAGTGGACCATGGCTTTCAATTCCAATAACAGTTCGCCTTTTTCTGCCTTTTACTGCGATGCATTTTTACGAAACTAGCGGTTTTCCCTGTAAATCCGTGTCGATATAAAAATTAGGTCATGTTTGCTCCAGAATCCTTGCTGTCCAAATAGCAATAGTATCCTCTTCCCCTCCTCTTAAGTTAGTCTCTGCCGGGGCGACCTCTCCCTCTCCCAATAGTTCCCCCAGACCTGAGTATCTGCCTTCTTCGTCAGAAACTGCTCCCAACTCATCTGAAACATTTTCAACGGCCTCTGCGAAAATTACCTAATTCGCGATTATTCTCCTTCCCCACTTCCGGAAAGCCTCGGAAACGCATCCAATACAGCGTCGAGATCCATATTAACGTCCTCTCACTTCTCCTTAGCAACATTTTCCCCTGGGTCGTATTTATCGACCCCTTCTAACTTGTGCCGCTTTCCAATTAACCCTAGATAACGCGTGACGTGAAGACCTACGTACGATTGCGTCCCAGTTTTAAACTCCCCATTTTAAATTCATCCGGCTCTTAATTGTTTTCATTTTATGTGTGGAGGAAATACTTCCAATTATATGAAGCACATGTTGACGCATTGGGAGCATAGACATGCGTGTAAAAAGTGATTTGTGTAGTGAATAATCTACGTGAAATAACGAGGGCGGGATGGGAGATAGGGCTGAGACCGTGGGGAAAGTTTAAACGTTGGCCAATAGCTCAGGTCTTGTAATGGAGAAAACGGCTCCAAATGGTAATTAAGGTTTGGTTGATCGAGCCTCGGCTGTCTCTCTCTCGGCGGCGGTTGCTTGCGGCGTGTCCGGCGGAGGGCGAGTCGGAGACAGTGAGACTTTGATTGAAACAAATGGAACGATGACGCGGGCGGGTTTCGAGTGAAATAGGGCGGCAACCCAGTTGAACGGGTGACGTAATTGTGGAAGCAGCCGGAGGTATGGAAAACAAATAAACTTGGAAAGGGGACGCCTGTCGTAATTGTTGGCGTTGATGATGTAACCCGTCGTTCAATAAGTCCCGGGACTCCTACCTTTCAAGATAGACGATGTAAATATCGATTAATATAATGTCGGGTTCGATAAAATATCCCGTTCAATAAGTTCCGGGACTTACTGAATGATGGGTCGCAATAACGCAAGGGATGATGAAAACATTATGGTGAAATTTGGTCTTCATGTAGTTTCGATTCGTTTGGTATTAACCTGATGGTGTGTTTCATCTTTTCGCGCTTGTGTGCGCTCAGTTGTTTGCTGGTTCAATTGTTGCATGAATAACGGGAAGTTTTTTATTTCTAAAGCAGTGAGGATTTTTCTCACTTTTTCGCATGCGTTTTAAAAACTGTCGATTTTATTTGCATTACTTCTATATCCAAGTACACGTAGAGATCCCATACTTTTATGGTTCTCCTATTTTGGCATTCCAGATGCATTGTTTCGGGAACAAAATAGAAATGAATAAATTCAAGAAACTGTGGGAGATGTTGCAAGAGTAACTTTTAACGGAGTCAACCGCGAATATGTATTTCAATGCAACTATTTCAGAGTATAAATATCATTCGCCTTGGTCGGGATTCGAACCCGGACCCCTTGTTGTTTTCGGCCGAGTGCTATAGCCTGCTAAGCCATCGAGGCGTCCTTTACACTCTGAAATTTCGGGGACTTGATCTTCATCATGTTCCTTAAAGCCCCCAAAATTCCAGATTATAAGAGTACGCCATGATAGCTTAACTGGGGAAAGCACGCGGCCGGATATCGAGGGGTCCGGGTTCGAATACCAGTCAAGGCAAATTATTTTTACACTCTGATATTGTTTGCATTGAAGTAGAAATTAATGATTAACTTTTTATACGAATTGATATAAATGAGGATTTTGTCGTCTTTAAAATCACATGGAAACATTTTATGGTCTCAAACAAGTAAATCAAACTGACTTATGAGAATAGATCTGGGAACTGGATTTATTTAACGAATTTCTGATGGAAAGGAAACAAACTATGCAAATTTCACTTGAATAGAGATTTATTCACGACCCGGGTTTCAAACACTTAATGTCATCTTCACCTGAAGATGACATTAAGTGTTTGAAACCCGGGTCGTGAATAAATCTCTATTCAAGTGAAATTTGCATAGTTTGTTTCCTTTCCATCATGGATAAATTTCACAGGGTTAACCCTAATACCGTTCGGTTTGTTAACGAATTTCTGTAAGTAATAGGTAAGACATTTCGGACATTTTTTCGGGACATCTAATTATCGTTGTGTTGCTTATGGAAAACAATTGATAGCAAATAATGTGAACTGTATTACGCATCTATCAATGACTGACGCTGCGATATCATCTCCTTGTGGCATTGACTGGACAAAAAAGCCCCTAAATACCCATTTTCATTCAAATCTGTTAAGAATATGACCGCATCATTATCTTTAACTATGCGTTGTTTTTCATATGGTCTTTTCCAGCTAAGAATTATATTTTTTTAACTATCTAATAACGTCAAATTTAATCAGTATTGAAAATGTAAAATACAGACAAAAACTGCTGTAATCTGCAGTTAATTTGTATTGTAAGTCCGCAAATATTAAGTGATAAGATTCTTTGCATTAGAGGAAAATTGTAAAATATTTACAATTATATTTCCCGAAATCATGGTTAAAATCTAGCGACCCATAATTCTTTTTACGTCCTTTCTTCCCTATATGTGAGATACGACGGGGTGTAGCACCAGGCAGCAAAACTAACATGAAGGAGCTAATGTAATGTTACCCAAGCTGAACCTTCGGAATGAGTCCAATGAGAATGTACTGCGTTGCATTCCACGTCGTCTATATCTACCTCCCCACGAAAACACTTTTGAATGGAATGGAAATCTTAAGGTTATCATTTTTTCAGGTGCAACAATCTATCCCGTAGCCGTAATGAGTTCACTAATTAAAGGGACATAGGCTCCCATGAGGGTGTACTTGTTTGTTCCGTAGACTTCCAAAAGCCGTTTGATGGAGTGAATTGGGTAGAATTAATGAATATTATGCAGAATGTATGAATAAATTGGAGGGATAGGGGATTCATCCTCAACCTGTACGTGCCAACATGGCCGCCACACTGAAGCCACGCCTTCCTCTCTCTCTCTAGTGTGTGTTTCTATCTCTCTGGGTTAAGTTCGACCCTTTTTGTGCCTTTTTCTGTCCATGCGGGTGTGAATTTATTTGGCGAATTTCCCCAGTTAAAAGTGGACCCTTTTCCCATCAGCTTTTGCTTCAGATACAGTACATTTAGAGTTACCGGCTTCGCCTCGTGTGGTTTGTCGCCCGTCAGCCGGCACTACCCCGTCACTTCGCCGTCGAGGCCCCGGCGATCTGCGGGCCTCTCCCCGCCGCCGAACCCCGGGAACGGTCTCATCCTGCTACTCCTTGTGATCCTCTCAGGTGATGTGTTAACCCCGGCCCCTCCGGCTCTTCCTTGAGCGTGTATTTCAAAAATGTCCGGTGCATAAACAACAAAATATCTACGTGCAACTCCCACGACCAAGAGCTATCCAAATTTGATATTATAGCTCTCTCCGAGACTTGGCTGGCACCATCCTTTCAGTGAGTTGTTCTTCTCGCGCTCTCACTCAATTTATAGACGAGATCGCCTCTCTAGAGGAGGCGGAGTGTTACTCGCAATTAATTCGGTGTTTCTTTCGAAACGAAGAAAAGACCTAGAGACCAACTGTGAAATTGTGTGGAGCGAATTATCATTACCCTATGTGAAAGCGTCAAAGGGCAACAAACTATTCATACGCTGTTTCTACCGTCCTCCCGCAAGTGACTTGAGTGTACTTGAAAGTTGCCTCGACTCAGTGTTTCGGGCCATAAATCTGGGACCTGTAATTCTTGCGGGTGATTTTAATTTATCTATTCGCTGGGAATCTCCCACGAACGGCCACCCGCTCAATGCCAATGACAATTTTTTTATAGAACACTTTGTAAATGCGCTCCAACTCCCACAACACCGTCTCAAGAGCACCCGCGATACGGCAACCCTGGACTGCCTGCTGTGACCGAGGCAATCACCCCCGGCAGAAATATTTTCGACTCAGACCACCATTGATGCCCATTTCTTTTTCCGTGGCTCCTGGAAATCCCGCGGGGCTCCTCCCACTCCATCTAAGCCCTTTCTTGCCTGGTCGAAGGTTCGCTGGGACGACGTCAACCGCTCCCTCGACCTTATTCCCTGGAGCGTCCTTTCCTCATTATCCCCTGAAGAAGGAGTGGACTTCTTTCACGCTGTCTTCGAGGCCGTCATAAAAGACTTTGTTCCTCTTGCTAAGCTCAAGACAAAAAAAATCCCCTCATGGTTTAAACAGGATACCATACATGTCCTGGGTAACAAAAATCGCGCTTGGTATCTCCATTAGGCCGTCCCTAATGTGGAAACGCGCCGATCATTCGTTGATCTCCGCCGATATTCCAAATTCCTCATTTGCCGTGACTATGAAAACTGCGCGCAGACTGCCTCCTCCAATATTTCCTCTAGCCCCAAAAAATTCTGGTCCTTTATCAATGAGAGCCGTAATCGTCCTCAAATTTCCGAAGCATTCTCCAATGTCACCAAAAATGTCGCGGGATCAGAGAGATCCAACCTCTTTCTAAAATTCTTTTCCGAATGCCTGCAGCCTGCTTCTAACCTCAGTATTACCTCTGTCCATTCCCTATCCCACTTACAGGCAGACTCCCGGGAAAATACCTATGCAAAATACGCCCCCACCGCTCACTTGGCCCAGATGCTCTTAGCCCTAAATTTATTCGTAATTGCGCTTCAGCCCTCTCACAACCTTTAGCCATCTTGTTTAATCGGTTTTTCCCAAGGAACCTTCCCTCCCCAATGGAAATGCGCTAATATCATTCCGATACATAAAACATGTCCCAAGAATGATGTTTCAAACTATCGTCTTATCTCATTGCTTCCTATCATGTCTTCCGTTTGTGAACGTATTATTCTCAACAGGATTTATTATTCCACCTCTCCCTTTGTATCTTCCCAGCATCATGGTTTCCTCCCAGGCAGATCATGCCTGACAAATCTCGCTGTCTCTCAGCACCACACCGTCATGGCAATAGACATATCAAGTCAACTTGATGCCACCTACCTTGACTTCTCCAAGGCTTTCGACGCCCGGCATCATCAACTCCTCCTTCATAAACTCAGCCAACAGTTCGGCATTCATGGTATGTTCCTTAGCCTTCTCTCTACCTTTCTCACCCACAGAACCCAGCGTGTGATACTCTCGCATTCTTCTTCCTATTGGTCTCCTGTCACGTCTGGGGTTCCCCAGGGCAGTGTCCTTGGGCCATATCTTTTCAATTTATTCGTCAATGATCTTCCTTCCCGACTCCTTTCCTCCCAGTTCCATACCCTTCTCTACGCTGATGATTGCAAGATTTGCCAGCAAATTAATAACATTTCTCACTCTACTCACCTTCAACTTGCCTTAAATAAAATTTCCCAATGGTGTGCCCAATACCTGGAGGCTTAACTTAAACCCTGGAAAATGCAACATAATGACTCTTGCTGTGAAAAAACCCCTGATGTTCAACTACTCAATTAATTCAACTTCCTTAAATAGAGTAACAACCATGGCCTTTTCAACTGACCACAAACTAAATTACTCCGACCACATACAGACTTTAAAAAATAAAGCAATGTCCCTACTAGGCCTTCTTTACCGCTTCACAGAAATTAAAGATCCAATTGCACTCCATTCGTTCTTCTCAACAATTGTCCTTCCCATCATATCATACTGCTCCCCCATTTGGTCCACCTCATCCCAAACTAATCTTTTATCCCTCGATTGCATCTCTCACTTCTTTGCCAAAATAGTCAAACACAGAGTCCCACATTACCGCAATATGTCCTCAAATGCTGTTCTGTCTTCCCTATCCATTTCTAGTCCCCAAAACCGCAGATTTGAAGCTGATTTAAAAACTCCTCTACAACACCCTAAACTCGACTATTGATTGCCCTGAACCGCTCTCTCTCTCTTCAACTTCAGGATACCAACCCGATCCACCCGCACCCACTCCCTGCTCCATCTCTTCCTATTCCTAGGATATCTCTCACCAAGCGCTCACCTTTACTATTTCGCCTCTCCTCCCTCCTAAATTCACTCCCTCACACTGTCGATCCTCTTTATTTGCCATGCAATAATTTCACCACCCAAGCTTTATCCCACCTTTCAATAAATTAAAATAATTCCCCTGTCCACATTCAGTTGTCGTTGTTTATTGTAATGCTGTTATTGTCTTTTGTCCTCTTTCATGTTTGTTATATTTTTCACTGCAAATCGACGCTACTGCTGTTTGTGAATAATGTTTTAAAATGAAAAATAAATAAATAAATGTCTCCTGACTGCTCAGGTGTGAGTGGCGGACGGAGAGTGGGGATGGGCAGTGTTAGGAGGAGGAGGAGAAATAAGGCAGGGGCGGGGGTATTATCACGTGTGCTAAATAGCATGTTCGTACGTGAAGAAGATTGTGAGGGAGACGTGGGAAGAGGTGGATATAGTCGAAGTGGATAGTGGAAGTCGGTGGAGAATTCATAAAATCAGATAGGTTTGCTGACGACCGAGTTTTTGTTAGCCGGCCAAGGAGTGGCGGTCCTTGGTGAGCGTGAGGTGAAAATTATTGCGATGGTTATGGGATGAGAATTAAAGTAAAGAAAGCGAATGATGTGTGCCATATAAGGATATGGGGTTTTCGCGAAACAGGAAAGCCAAGGTAAACATAAAAATAGGTGCAAAAACTAAATCAGGTTGAACGGTTTACCTATCTTGGAAGTGTTTTAGATCGACTTATATTATCAAAATAATCGGGATCAAGAAAAAGATTTTTGTTAGGAAAGGAAGCTTTCATAAGGAGGAGGGAGTTAATGACAGGGACGTTGATTTAGAATGTATAGAAGAGACTCAAAGTCAAAGCTTTGATATGGAGCGTGGTTTTGTATGGCGCAGAAACGAGGATCATCGAAGAAATGCGATAGATGTAGATAGGAGGTTTTTAGATGTGGTCGTGGAGAGGGACAGAAAAGGTGAAATGCACAGAAAGGGAAGCAAAGGAAGAGGTCCTGGTAATAGTGCGGGTATGAAAAGGATTTTTGGGAGGATACCGGAAAAGGCGTGAAAGGCGGATTGGGAGCGTTTTGATTGGCTATGGCGAATGCTGTGCTGGAGGGGGAGGGCATTGGGGCGATGGGGCAGGGAATGATAGATGCGGAATTAAAGAACAGTTGGTTGTTTTATGAGGTGCCAGGATGCGTCTTGCCAGGAGAGGCTGGCGTGTTCAGTCTCTTTCCATCCAAAATCTGCCGTAAGCGGTGGACCACCAAAAATTAATAATATCGACCCAGGAAGCAAAGCAGAAAAAGTAAAATCCTTGGATGAGATAAGACGTCGAAGCAGTAACTGTCAGCTTCATGAGAAGTTATAGGCGGTCTTATACAAAGAAATACATTAGCGTGATGGTATCTATTGGTCCTCGAAGGCAATAAATGCTGAAGTTGGAAAAAAATCAATTGTTGTAGAGGGAATGCATTTTAAGAATAGCTTAAGTCCGCAGGCTTTCGTGTCCTTGGGCAGAAGGAAAAGCCCTCGTCAACTCCTTTAGCGGCACATGGGCTATAACAGTCAGTCGTCATTACCTTTCTCTTTTCGCGAAAGCATTGCGTAATCTAACAGCAAAACTAACCTCTGGTGAATAATGCCTACAATTTCATCTTGTAACGTTATGTCCATAATATCGGAAATAATGAAAGTCCTCACCCTCCGCAAACAAAAAAAAATCACCTTAACAATAGGTGCCAGTTGCGGAAACGCTTAGCATTTGTTAAATGGACCCGAATGAAGAGAAAGGGCCAAATGGCATTAGTTCGTACCTGTTTTTCCCGCGAGCCCCTTTAAGATATAGTGTCAATTGATTGCATAATGAATCCCAAATTTGTCGGTCACTCTTTTCGCAAGACGTTCCTCAGAAATACTTACGTGTGTGTGGCTGTTGATCTTCGAGTCGAATTGGAAAATTTAAATTTGACATATTCGATAAAAATTGATCGAAAAAGTAACGCTCGTCTCTGTGTGCACTCGTTTATTGCTGAGGGTCGTTTTGGTCCCAAATTGGTTTCATTTTATTTACACACAAAAAACTTTTAAATTCATTGCGAATAACTCCTTTCTTTGCTTTGAAATAATGCTAAAAATCTGAAAAAATTAAACGTTTGTATTCTGTTAATGTTTTTTCCTGCGTATTTCGCTCTAAGTAATCGGATCAATTCTTATTATATGCTATTTTTAATCGAGTTTTCGCCTTTTTGGTGAGGGTAACCATGGACACAACACAATTTTTTTAAATTATTTACGTTTGGGATAATTTCCGTTTATAATGGTATTTTCGCAATCTATGCTTTTCTTCTTCCATTCATTAAGGATCGTGCTTAATAAGTTATTTTTATTAAAATTTACTGTTTCATAAACCAAAAAAAGTGCTATCTTTGTATGTTTAATTCTATTTACCTCCGTTTTTTAAGGGCAAGATACTATTTTTTCCATAAATGCGCGAGACGCCATCTTGAAGGATGTCCTAACTCGGAAGGCAGGAAGAGGGTGAGAAGTTAGGCCCCCGGATTTAGGATAGAATAAGTGTATCCTAAATACGACATATTGCAATCTCACAATTCCAAGTGCTGGAAGCGAGACAACCTGCAGAAAAATAATCGCCATGGCGGGAATGTATTCTACATATATGTGGGTCGGAATAACCTTGTTTCTTTCTTTTAGAGAGAACACTCATTATTACTCGGGGAGCGTTTAAAAAACGGAGAGATTTATTTACGCGAGGTGGGAAAAGGCGGAGCTTATCTCAAGCAAAGTTATTCCCCATGGATGTACTTTTAATTCCTGTAAAAACTTTATTTTATCAAATTATTCAATACAGATGTTTGAAGTGGAGGGTTCGATACCTTTTTTTATTTGGTGCCTAAATTCATGACAAAGACAATTTTCTTTTTATGCTTTTTATAATTACTCCCTTTCGCTCATAATTACCAGGATACCACTGTGATTGTGTCCATGCCTTGTTTGTGGTCTCGTTGAGAGACTTATTTTGGCATTCTAAAAATTGCGGAAAGTAAACTTCAAGCATAATATTGTGTTGGGAGTTTGTAAGCATTTGGTAATGCCCTTAGTAAAAATATAACTATATAACTGTTTGCGTTCATGCAACTGGGTAATAATAGGTCGTTTGCCAAACCGTGGTAAAGGGAGACACCATTTCACCAAAAGGAAAAATCCAAAATGTCATAAAACCAAGAAAAATGAAAAAGTGCCGACAACAGCTTATTTATATTGAAATATTAATTGATAAAAAGCTATTCTTAGAAAAAATATGAAACCTCAAGATGTAAAAGTACGTTTACAATTTTCAGCTGTCTACGATGTGGGTCGAACTACAGGTTCAATAGCATCGAATGTATTTTGAAAATTTCACCGAAGTATTTCTGAGAAGAATTTCTCATCCATATGGGACGTTAAAATCACCTTCGACTGAAATTTTACGATATTTATAACTTAAGAAAATGTTCAGCGTGGCTTCTTATCGGCGATGCTGGTGTACACGGTAAAAGAATATTAGTTAAAACATAAATACCTGATTCACTTCATTTGAAACAATTGGTTTGTAAAAATTAATGTGATATTTTCATCTTTTTTGATAGCTTAACATATTTTATCACGTTCCCTTGGGATATATTGGTCTTCTAAGTTATTATTCTTGGGAATTGATCTTCTCAAGAAGAAAACGGCGCCTGAAATCAAATAGTTACCTTCGTCATTAATCCATGCGTTTCAAAATCGCTGATGCGAGGTCGTGGGCCATTAGAAGAGCACAATCTACTTGTACGTAAACAAATATGAAAGCTTCTTTTACAGCCAACAAGGTTCATTGCTATTTGCCACGAAAAGCGTTTTTAAAAGTGCATAGTCTGTAAGATACGCATGTAAGGTACGATCGAAATACGATCTAGATGTGCTGCGCGCTTTTCACTTATTTATTTTAAACATCCTAAGAGCGACAGCCCTGGATTTAAGTTGATAGGTCAAGAGGCGGTGGGGATCCATTTTAATGGCTTGCACACATAAATGAATTAGCTGATTGGCTATTCAGGTGGGAGGAAGAGGTCGTAATGCCCTTAGGCCCCCCTGGACTGTGCATAGGTGAACCCGTACCTTGGTTCCGTCGCCGCGATCGAGTGGCGAAGGGCCCTCCGAGCGAGGCCCGGCCCACGCCACACTGGAGTGCGCCCCGGCGCCAAACGCCGGCGGTCAAGGCGCCAGTGCTCTCGGTGATTGCCGATGAAAAATCCGATAGCCAATGCAAGAGTGGCGTTTCCCAAGAGACTTTTGGAAATTTCTCAGGCCTTCGGAGGATTAGGCTATTGGAATTTTCTGTCGATAAACTTCACTAGTAAAGGCCATTTCTCACAGGGTTCGAGGCGAAATTCCTGCTGGTCCTTAACAGGGAACGCCCCGACACTTCCTCGAGCATAAATTGTGCTGCGGGCCCTCAATTGTGGCGTGTATTGAGAGTGGCGTGGTGGCATTGGCGTGGAGTGAGCAGGCGAGACGGGACACCAGACGCGACGGATAAATAATGAAGAGGTGCGTATGACAAGAGGGGGAGAATAATCGGGAATGATTAGGGGGGAAAGGGGGAGGGAATGCAACGGGAGGACGATGGGTGCGCGTGGGTGGAGGGAGGGTGCGTGGCAGGGGGTGCAGAGGAAATGGGAGTGGAGGAGGAGAGGCGAGGCTGTGAAAAGCCGCCAAGAGGGAGAAATGCTTATTTGCCCGTGACTCGCCCATTTCGCATGCGCTTCGATGCTTCCTAGTAATTTATCGACATCGCTATCTCTTATCACGGCGAGATATTCCTCCGCAGCGCCACTTACTACGGTTTGTTTTTAGAACCAATGTACAACGACGTGTGGAGGCTATGCAGGAATCACGTTGTCTTTCTTATCGCGAATTTGAAGCATGTAGATAAACTATTCCCTGGGAAAATCATGCAAAGAAAGAGGCTTTTAAAACTTGAAGAGAGTTGACGACGATGACTCTGATTAAAGATGTAACCATTGAGAAAAATGTGTGGCATCTTTTAATGAGAAGTGTAGCTATGGTGCGGATTGGAAACACGGTCGTTAAGCCAAGAGTAGCCTAGCGTCGTGGAGATTGAATGGTTTTTGAGTTTTGAGTGTGGAGGATGAGAAATGTAAAATGAGCAGAGTGGAAAAACATGCGAAGTTCTCGTGTTAGCGAGAGATCATTCGTGGTCGGTGCAATAAATACGCGAACTGGTGCAATCTAGCGGCAATGATGCGGACCATAGCTGCCCGCCCACGAGCGGCGCTAGTTGCCCGAGACCCAATGAGCCAGCCCTCTGTGCTTGGCGGATCGTCGAACTGTGCGTACGGTGCCATTTATGTGTTAGTGTCTCCTGTTTTTACTGTCTATCGAAAATGGAAATTGACGAAATCTCGGGGCAACGAATCAACATCAGGTTTTTTGGTGAAGTGCCGCAAAAGTTATCAAGAAATTACTGAAATGACGACAGCTGTTTGCGATTGTTCGCTAGTTTCTGGCAAAAAATTCAATCAACTTGGTTCTGGATAATTCTCCTTATTATTCTTGTAGACCTCGCCCCCTGCGACTTATTCCTATTCCCACAAAACGCAAAAATGTGACGAGGGGGCATATCACTGGGAAGATGTGGAAGACACAATAAAGCAAGAAACGACGAGAAAACTAAAAAGCCTAATTGCCCAGAACTCTTCCAAGGGTGCTTTTAAACAGTGGAAAAGAAGAAGATGGAATAAGAGCATAGCAACGAATGGAGAGTACTTTGAGGAAGGGGACAGAATCGATCCATCATAGAATAAATTTTGCAAAATAAAGTTATTATGACCTCAGTTCGTGTATTTTTTGGAAAGGGTGGTAGAAGGTTAGAAGGAAGGGATTAATATCAAGGAGGTTGGGAAAGTGGGCGAAAGTTTAATCGTTGGAATGATTTTTGTAATACGAGGGTGGTCCCATAAGTACCCGGCCTGGCCTATAAATGGAGGTAGCTGTTTGAAAAATATCACTGTATTAGTAGTATTAGTGCGCAATTTATTAAGCATATGTTTCAAGTTTGAGGACACCACGTTGTTAAGTATTTGTTTGGCAGTCATCAATAGTAAACGTTATCAGTGAATTTGTGAAAATTGAGAAAATTGGTCATCGTTATGTGATACAGTACTTTTATTTGAAAGGCCTCAGCCTAACCACCAATAATAATAATAATAATAATAATAATAATAAATGATAATAATAATAATAAATGATAATAATAATAATAAATGATAATAAGGAAAGGTGGTGACTGAGTTACCTCAATCGCACCTTTCCTTTTTATTGCGGAAGCAAATACAAAAGAATAGTGTTCTGATATAATTAACATCAATTACACAACCGATATAAAAGCTGAACAGGATTCTACTCTGGAAGTGAGTCTGCGCCTTCGTTTACAACCATAAAATATTGGGTAGCCGAGTTTAAACGAGGCCGTACGGGCTGTTAAGACGAACATCGCATTGGTCGACCAAATTTATTTATTTTTTATTTACTCAGTATTAGTCCGAAAACAGCACATTTTGGCCTTTACATCGAACTATTAACAACGATAACAATGAACAAATTTACAAACACCCAAGCCCTAGATGGAGGGAAACTCACCCAGGCGGGAATCGAACCCGCGACCCTGAGAATGGCAGACGAGGACGTTACCCCGCCGCCACCGGGGTCGGCAAATGAGGTGACGACTCCGAAAATGGTGAAGAGAATCCACTCCAGATGGTGGATGTCCGTCGGCTGAAAGTGTGCGAGCTATCAGACATGGTAGGCATTCCAAAGGGTGCGGCACATCGCATACGAACTGAAAATTTGGACGTGAGAATGCTGTGTACGAGATGGATGCCGCGTTTGCTCACACTTGAGCTAAACCAGTGTCGTGAAGATGTTTCAATTGAGTGTCTAGCAAAGTTGTTACAGCAACAAAGCAGAATTTTTGCGCCGTTTCATAACAATGGATGAAACATGGGTCCATTACTTCACACCCGAGACAAAAGAACGATCAAAACAATGGATTCAAAGGGGAGAACTGGCTTCGAAGGAGGCGAAGACCGTTGCTTCTGTAATTTGGGGGTAATTTTCATTGACCATCTTGAAAAAGGAACAAATATCCTTGGCGAGTATTATGCGAACTTATTGCAACGTTTGAGCGAAGAAATCAAGCGGCCGCATTTGGCTCTAGAAGTAAGTGTTGTTTCATCAAGACAATGCACAAGCTCAAAAAATCCGTTATTGCAATGGCCAGAATTCATGAATTAAAGTTTGAATCGCCACCTCATGCACCCTATTCGCCAGATTCAGCCCCCTCGGATTATTTTCTGTTCGCAAACTTGAAAAAATGGCTCGGAGGTCAAAGATTTTCCAACCGTGAAGAAGTAATATCGGCGTTTAATGGCTAATTTGAGGAGCAAGACAGTTCTTAATACAAAATGGGCATCGAACTTATTGAACATCGCTGGGAAAAGTGTATGGAGATGAAAGGAGATTGTGTTTAAAAATAATTACATTTTTTTCCAACAGTTTTGTTTTTTCCTTGTTGGGTCGGGTACTTCTGGGACCACCCTCGTATAATGAATGCCAGAGTGATCATCGTTGTTTTTGGATGGGATATGGGAGAGTGGCGGAGGGGGTCGTCGGTGGCCATCGAACACCTCCCATCACCGGGAGGCCACTGCTAATGCGGAGATGATGCTTCCCACGCTCGGGGTGAATGCTTCGAGAGGAAGAAGACAGACACGGCCCAAGGAAATCCAGGGATGGTGAAGGTTGAAGAGGCTCTCGCCTGCGTATTCACCGCATGTTTAGACGCCACCGGCAAGAAGCTTCCGTTCATTCCCACTCTAATCAGTCATTTGGTTCGTGTTTTGATATGAATTGGGTCCATCGGATGAATTGAATCTTCCGCACTCGAATGCCGGTTCGTGCGTCAGTGGACAGGCAAAGCGGCGGCAGGTAGTGAGTAGGAGATGGATTTGCCCGCGATATTTTTTCGCATGCATTGCATTTTTATTGTGCTGCGTTATCGCGTCTCTTTTATTTCAGCCGTTAGATTCATTGATTTCTCGGTTTGTAACCGAGACGTGCGTCGTAAATGAGAGTGGATTCGATGTGGTGGTTTCTTCTGAGTGGCGGTCTGTCGACTCCAAACCAGAAGAACCGAATGACAGATGAATGATTCGTGCTGACTTAAAGGACTTTCGCGTCTGTTCCCGTTGCTCTGTGTCCGACTGTCTCACTTTCACCCGAAGCGGCATCATTTTTCAGTGGGGCTGCAAATAGCGAATTAATATAGTCCCGTCTGGCGGGATATTTAGCACTTTGTGCTTTGTATTTTCGTGCCCATTCTGCGCTTCGATGCGAGATGGTAAGCGGAGGGCGGAGGCCTTTGACATGTGGGGCGTAAAGAAGGAAGGGAGGCGAAGTTTGAAACGTTGTTGGGGGAAGAGAGGAACTCCAGAGCAGGCAGATATGGTGCGTGGAGGGGATATCGAGATGGGCAGTGGCACTTCGGAGCCCGCGATCGAAAGGAGAGTGTTGGGGCGGTGGAGTAGAGGAAGGGAGAGAATGGGCTTTTAGAACGGCATGGTGGCAGATAGACGGTATAAAGATGTGAAGTAGGAAATACTATAATATAGGGTAATCAGCAAGAAGAATACAGAGTATGCGGTGGTAACCTTTAGACATGCGAAGACTCAGGGCTAGATTAAACCTACTACAAAGATATAAAGCGTGTGGTTTTGCACCCGACATTGGAGACGTAATTAGGCCCCCTAATTAATTGGCTGGGTCGGCAACTGTCTCAAAATTAGAGAGTTAGATTGTCGCACTGATAGATTCAAGTATTCATTTTTCCCGCGCACTATTCGCGACAACAATGAAAGGGGGAACACCGAGAAAATAAAAGGTACATATTGTCGAAAATAGGGGTTTACAAGATTAAATTCCCACGAAACACTGTATCTGTAAATACACTATATAAATTCAAATCTAGCGTCCCGACACGATGTGCCCTTGCCCTAGGTGGGGGTGTAGGTGAATTTAACCTTTATAAAGTCTATTGTATTTGAGAATTGTCCGTTCGGAATGCTTAGAATATTACCCGGTAATGTGTCAGAATATCATCTGTGACTGTCCTCTGTAAACGTATTTACTTGTCCTCTTTGTGTAGGCGTAGGATTAGCTGCTGACCATGTTATACTCTCGTGTATGCATGAGGGCATGCTGCATGATTGGTGTTCGGTCGCCCCCTTTCCACGCGGTTTTTGGTGCATCGCGGGGTGCATGAGGAAATAAGTGTGAATGCATGTAGAGGGGCTGGTGACCTTCCACCCCCTGCAGCACGTCCTGGCGACGGCTTGTGGTGTATTGTGTAGATATAGATGAAGAAGAAATGCTATACGTGTTGCGTAATGCTCTTCAAGGAATTCTACTCTCGATACCTATGATGATCGGTGGAAACGTTACAACAGACCGTAAACAGGGAGCTTAGTAGAATTCCGAGCGCCGCCTTCCAGAAACCGTACGAGGCGTCGGAGATCCCGCTGGCGGCGGTGTGCGGGCGCATGAGGGCGCTACTTCGATCGCTTTTGAGTGAATGTATTAATTCTGGCAATAATTATTTTTCAATCGACGCAGCCGTTCTGCTTTTGAGAGAGACCTTGTATTATCCACATTGATTTGTCCCTTGTCTGGAACATCCAAAGTATGATTCCACGCATTGATGGGAGAGAATCCAGGGTACATTAATTTAGGCTATTCTTATAACAGCGTAATAAGGCGACCTCGTTGAATAAACTACCCAGCTTGACTTTGTTGACAATAGGGTTCGATGCATTTCGAGTGCAGAAGAAATTGCATTTTTGGAATAGGAAAGGTTTAATGAAAAACTGGTGCTTAGTCTAACTCGTATTCCGTAAAATATCCTTGCTGTGCGTGCACCCTTTCAGGGATTTATGTCGTATCCCCTGTACCAATTTAGCTCTACATCGAAGTCGTAAATTCCTTCCGGTAATATGCCGGCGGACCTCTTCCTTCTCTTTCCCGGGTGAAGGCCGCTGTTCGACGGGGGTCGTAGTTCCCCACTCCCCCTCGAGGAAAAGCGAGAGCATACTATATATCAAGGAACGTTCGACGACGCTCGAAGACCATGGTCCTCCGAGGAAAAAGGGGCTCCAAAGCCCCCCCCCCCCCCGCCAGCTTTCTTGAGAGTTCGGGCCTTATAATTTTAGGAATTATCGCCGATTTTGAATGATGGCATGTGACACGACCTCGGGGGTAAATGTCCAGTTTACTTGCAGGCAGGGCTCCGTAAAAGTTCAAATTTAACAACCGCAGATTCTGTCGATATTGACCGAATGATTGGTCGGATCATCAACGAACGGAACGTGATGGCGATGAACGGAGAGGGAGTCTCCTCGGTATTCAGCGATCCGATCATCCTTCGCTCGACGATTTTCCTTTATTTTAATATTTCCCTCCCGCCTTAACCAAGTGTTTCACTGACGTGAGATTCATCGACGACGCTTTGCCGTCCGGCCATTTCACGTGTCTCTCAATCGTTCGGCGCTCCTTTCAAGACGAAGCCTTGCCATTTAGACTTGCGTAGTTAAGTTAACTTTACTGCAAATGTGTGAGACGTGGACGATTAGGAGCAACAAGGAAAAGAAAATCGCGTGAAGAGAGCGATGCGGGCAAGTGCTACTTAAGCAACAAGGAGAAGAACACCTCCGGGTTCGTGTCCATTCTTGCATACTCCACGCGTGTTCTGAACCAACGCTATGAAAAGGAAGTGCGATGTAATTTGAAAATGTTCTTAGATTGGAATAGATATAAACTACTTGACTCATTGAAACTTTTTTATATTTCAATGAAGTCTCCCTGTACATTAATGCACTTGGTCCAGCGATGTTTCAGTGTCTTGATCCCATCTCGAAAATTAGATTCCTTCAGCCCCTAAAAAATACTCATCTACTTCGGCTGTATTTGTTTGAAGAGAATCTCCGCCCACCAGAGGAAACTTTTGAGTTTGGGGAAGGGATGGAAATCTGACTGAGCCAAATCAGGCGAATAAGGCAGGCGTGGCGACAATTCGTACCTTAGTTCGTGTGTTTTTGCAATGGCAATGACACTTGTGTGTGGGCGTGCATTGTCTCGACGAAAAATGACTTTCTCCCTTGCCTAACCTGGCCTTTTTCCGTGTATCTTTTTATGTAGTTGGTCCAGGAGGTTAGCGCAGTATTGTCGAGGAATTGTTTGACCAATGGGAAGAAAATCAATCAGCAGAATCCCCTTCGCTTCCCAGAAAACTGAAGCCATCGCCTTTCCGGCTGACCGTATTGCCTTTGCTTTCTTCGATGGTTGTGAATCACCGTGTTTCTAATGCTTTGACTGCTATTTTGTCTGTTGTGGTTTAGTAGCAGACCCAAGTGTCATCTGTGGTCACAAACCGGCGCAGAAAATCTTGTTGGTTTCCCTTAAACGGGTCAAACATTGTTCTGAAATTTTCATTCCATTGAGATTGTGATTTTGAGTCTAGAGTCGCGGTACCTATCTGGCAGATTATTTTATCATAACCAACCCCGCTTTCAAATTGTTATGTTCCCGTTCAGATGGCATCTCTACAGCTTCAGCGATTACTCGAACTTTCAGGTAGCGATCCTCCATGACCATTTTATGCACTTTTGCAATGGTTTCTGTGGTGGTGGCACTTTAGGAATGACCACTACTTGGATCATCATCTAAGCCGTTCCATGAAAGCTCGTTTGTTCACTTGGCAACAGTTAAATATGAAAGAGCAGAGACTCCCAGAAAGTTTGTATGAATTTCCCATATTTTCATACCTTTCTTTGCGAAGTATTTAATCACACTGCTCGAATCTCAATTTTTCCCATCTTTACAAATCACTGGACGGGAGCAACAACAACAGAGATGCGTCCGCACCACCGATCTCTGCTCAGAGCACTGGCGCGTTAATGCTTTCTCATGAAGGATTACTTATTACTACGCGGTAAACTCGTTACGCTAGCGCTGACATTTGGCGGTGATTCCGAGGACTTTTCAAACTACCCTCGTATATATTGTGACTTATATTTTTGACCTCAGCGTGATTCTTTTCATTGATCACGGGCAGAGAGCAGGTAGTAATATTTGGCGATACATTAATGCTCTCTTATGTCCTGGAATTCGTCTGCGCATGGTGCTCGGATGCAACGCATCTCGCCAACGGGTTACAGCATCGAATCGTGGCCTAAAGCATGTCAGCCCTGTGATGCGGGTGTTACTTTCCGAACATAAATAGTGCCAACCTCTTCTCTCTTGGCGCCAGAGGGAGTCTGCATAGAACGCCCGAGGCGCCACGTTCCCACACGGCCACCCTCCGCTCTACGTGCGCGCCTCCCCTTCCGCCCCCGTGATGGCGGGCCGTCAGTCGCGTCTCGCGGCCCGCCTGCCGACTCTCTTCTGCTCTCGCTCCCCGATTCCTGCGTTCGCCTCCAATCACGGGCCCTAGGCTCGTCCCGCGCGCACCCTAGCCAAGAGGAGCCGCACGGAGTGGCCATGAAGTTTCCCGCGCGAGGCATTGTTGCGTAACAATCACGAATAACGACTGCGCGCGTCACTCGGATTAGTCAGTCCCATCAACAAAGGTTCGTTGTTTTCTGGCGATTTGAGGAACCTTTTCTCGACGGTCTTTCGGTGTTCGTTGCCTGAACTTGTCGTTTCCGTGTCGTGTGAAAGGCGATCAATTTAAATGTCGTTTAACCGTGGTGATAAATGTTCTATTTAGTGTTTATGCCAGAAACGCGAAAATAATAAAGGCCATTAAGATCGATATTAGCCGATCGAAAAGTGACGCGATGGAAGCCGTCCGTCGATGGATCGAAGATTACGTCGTCTACTTCTTCGTGGAGATCGGAATGGCTCGGTGGCTAGTGTACTTTCTCCCCTCTCTTCCGAGGAGGGCCCGGGTTCGAATCCCGTCGGTGGCGGGTGCCTCTATCCTTATTAACCGTGCTCTGTGATGTGCACTTCAATTGAGTGGGAGTCTGTCGGATGGAACTTGAATACAGTGGACCCCTTGACGCCTTTCGGTACCAGCAAACTAATGCAAGCTTCTCTCCAACCGTGATTTTTATGTGCAAAAGCCAAGTGTCTTTTATCATCGGGAAGGATTCCCATGTGAGGAACTGTGATACATTCCCCGATTTCCTGAACATTCCTACCTCTCCTACATTGTAATTTATCATTGACTCTTATTTTTAACTCATCCCCAAGCATCTTCAAAACTATCCGTCGCTGTAGGTGAATGTAGTCCCGGCGTTTTCTTTACATGAAATTTTACTCCTAAAAGAAGCGCAGATCGTTTAACGACTGCAATCGGCAATATTACTGATCGTTGAGTTTCCGTCAGACTTGTGTCGTCATGCGATTGGACATCCGCGGACGAACTCGATGTCCAACCATTATTCATATAAATGAGGCCACTCCCGTGCGAAGATGGGCACAGAAATGCAGCACTCGACTCAAGTTTCTTGTCAGAAGTGAATGCAATTTCAGCCAGGCTTGCAGCGTGGTCGATCGCGAATCTAGTTCACACGGCGTGGGCATTCACTGTCGGGAAAACGCGCGCATTTTCGCTTTTCTTCCGTTTACCATCTGTTAGTGGCGCCACTCCTCCATCCACTTTCGAAAGAGATGCTCTCTCGTCCTTTGATGGCTTGGATGCTGGCGAGCATTAATAATTTCCTCTGCCCATTTACTAATTAATATCCACTGCGCGAATCTAGGGCGTCAATTAAGGCATTTCGCGCGTGGCCGTGACTACGAGAATAATTTAAGGGACGGGGAGGAAGAAACAGTCGAGGCTCGCCCTCTGCCGTTGTCCTCCCGTCCCCTAATGAGGCCTCCGCTCCTAATGAGCTTCCTCCCCTTAGTGATGCGACGAGGGCGCTCAAGAACCAGGGGTGTGGGGGCGGGCAGCCCCGCGTTCGGGCCGCACCGCTTCTAGGGCCCGCGGGCGAGCGTGATGTCGCTTGAACCGTGCATAGCAACGTCGTTACGTATTGACGGAGATGTCACGCTCAGGGCAGGTTTCCGACGTGCCCAGCACCAAGATACACGTACTTGCCTCCGAACACGTCACCCAAGCACCACTTTTTTTGTTCGCCGCATACTCTCGGTCACCCTTCCCTCCGCCCACCATGCGCCCATACTCTCCCTCCCTCTGCCGGGCTACGCCACTGTCTCTTCTCGGCACTTCAGTCTTCAATGTTCTGTCAAAAGTCTGCTAATCAATGCGTTATGGTTCGCCGAGAGCACATAGCCCACTCCTGACGAAGGAAAACGAATGGCGGTGAAATGCCAATTCTAACTCCGAAATTCCGAGGATATTTTCATTATTCTGCTGCTCCCTTAGACTTTCTCCCAACAACCCTCTCTCCTGCCCTATTATGCGTGGAACTTATGCGTTTTTTCATTTCCGTCCTTTTATATGTAGTTTTTCCCATTCTTCTCCATTTCTTTCGTCTAAAAGCTTCCATTCGACGTTTAGCCTCTTGTCTCAACGTCCAACGTTTCGGAACCGTGAAAAACTGCTTTGAATGCAAAAGTTTTTTCTGATGTCTTACGATATTACTCAAGTGGGCCAATGTCAATCAGTTCCCTCCTCCTTGTGGAACAGGTTTTATTTATCTGTCTTCAATGCTTATCCTATTATCGCTGTTTATATCGTTCGCATTGCTGGCCGTCTTGTTTTTCAATCGGGAGATTGTTCTTTATAATGATGATTTTAATCTGGATTTGCGAAAATCGCCGTAACCTTTACACGGGGTTTTAGTATCAACAGGCCTTAGATCAGAGTAACGGTCGCTGCTTTCTAATTCCTGATATCTGCAAGTTCGCCACTCGGTCGGAAAAGTCAGCTAAAACATTTTGGATTCCTCGACTCCACTTCGAAATAACAGGAATGAATGGAGATAAAATGCACAGGGTGAACTCACAGGAATGCACAGAGATAAAAAGATCTTGTTCTTTTTCATTTCGATGTGGGAATGTGATGCGCGGTTGGTGGGTGCGCCGTCAGGTGGTGGTTTATTTTATTTTGGTTTGGATGGCAGTTGAACCAGTGGCATCAAGTGTTGTCAGTGGTTGTAAGTGTTGTTATGAGAACCCCACAATAAAAGGAGGCTGTAATGTGTTTCTCATGAAACAGAAACTTCGGTCGAAGGGAATAGAATTTGGAGCAGGTTGAGACAATTCACTTACATGGGAAGTGATTCAAATGAATGTTAGCAAATAAATGAAAGAAGACACTTTGGTTTTCCATGATAGAATTAAATTTTAGTATGAAATTGCTACATTTTTTTAACATCATGATTTAATCGTACTTTAGTAATATTTTTTGCTTTAATTTTTTTATTATTTCTTACGTCTGCATTATTAATCGGTAATTTTATTTTCATTAATTTTTCTCCACATTTGAATGTGTATATCAGTTATTCCTTCTGTTTTTTTACCTATTTTTCATGCATTGATTTATTTTTATTTTTTTATTTAGTGAATTATAACTTGAGCTTAATCCATCTGTAGGTTTTCGCCGGTTTTTCACACTCTCCTCCAAGTGTGGGGATGTTTTCCTGCAGTGCCCTTTTTCTCCTTTTTTTTCTCGTCGAGGATGAAAGCGTTCGTTATTCCTTACGTTTTTCCTGCAATGTCGTATATCTTTTTACACTCTTTGTACTCATATTCATTGCAAGATGATTATAATTATCTAGTTCTTTTTTATATTATTTAGTGCTCAAATGTAATTAATTATATTTTCATTTAATGTATTTGACGATGCATTAGATGGAAGAAGGGATTGCCACAATCTCGATCTCACCCGAATGGAGCCGAATTATTATTGTTATTTTCATTATTGTTATGGAGTATTTTTGTGGGTCACGATAGTCCAGGAGTGTTAGAGAGTTGGACTACTAGCCGGAGGGACCGGGTTCGACCACCGGGCGAGCCTCTCTGAACACATGCAACTCCAGCCGAGCCATGTGATTTTTCGGTTACCAAATCTTCCTGGGAAATTATCACCAGCACAGGGAAAGGAACTCGCCCACCTCAGTGTACCATGCTAGTGTGTGAATTGCACACGCCTATAGGGCTTAGTGCTGAGTGAACTCTACCATCACCTCCCAAACCGACCTGCGGGTTGATTCATGTGTTTATGGTATTTTTAGAGTATTTTTATGACGACCTACGTTCCGTTATAGTTTAACATCTTCAGGTCTGAAGAGCACCATAAAGATGTAACGAAACCTAGGTCGGCATAAAAATACTCTTTGTGGAAAAGCTAAGTTTCTTCTTTCATCACGAAATATTACATGATGCTGATGTTACACCTGAAACTGTGTTAATATATTGTGAGAAAAGTAGTTTCGTTTTGAAAATAAGAATCGTGGTCGCCTTAAGTTTGAATCCCATTACGAGCTGTGCGTCTAATTTCTTAACCAGTCGATTCGCTGATTGTGGGGGAGGGGAATTTAGAATGCATTATTTATTGTGTGTGGGCGTGTGTGTGTGTGTGTAGATCCATCGCGTCGCCCTTCGCACCTCCTCGTTTGTTTGAGAAAGTCGCCCCTCGCCGGAGGAAAGCGAGCGGTCCCCCTTTACCTGCGCGCGATCTCCCGCACTCGTTAAATGGATCGCCTCGTTCTTTAATGGAACAAGATAGCATCGTCTAGATTACGCCGAGGTGCTGCCTTGCAGAGTTCCCCATCACTTTCACCGGCGCCGGGGAAGTATCGCGCCGGTGAAAGAGGCCTACGCCCACCGTCTGTCAATTGCTCGTTCGTCTCCGACGATCGGAACTCACGGGTCACCGTCGTCTTTAATTCACTTCCCGCTCTGCCGCAACGGCGCATACTCGGTGACGCACGCATTGCCGGCGACCCGACGCAAAAAATACGAGGCGTGAAGATCGTAGTTAGAAGGACAGCTCAAGTTCAATGTGAGAACTTATCGTAAGAACCCGCCGGTGGTCGTCTCAAATTAACCCGGCCGTCATTTTATAAAGACGTGGGAGGGTGCGAAAGCAAGTTGAAGCCTGAAATGCCAGCTCCTGAATTGAGTTCCATGGTGAGAGGGAGCAGTTTCGCCATTAGGCACTGGTGGCGCAAACCGAGTGGGTCGGCCCGGTATCAGCAGGCGGCGAGTGTGAAGTTCACGGTATCGGCCGCAGTACTGCGATGTGGAAGGCAACGGGAAACCACCACATTATTCTCCCTAGAATATGCAGCCTTGCCTTGCATTCAAATATGATGGAATGGAAAGATATGGACTGAAGTAAATGAATTCTATTATTGAAATACTGATGATGATGAAGTTGATTTATTCAAGCAAATAATAATCAACTCGCCTGTAGGACTTAAAAGAGGTCAAGTCGACCGAATTGGGCTCACAGGGTTTTCGCACACGGGCGAGAGGGGAATATTCCTTAAAACATGAAATTCTAATCTCTAATAGAGGACATGGAATTGATCCCGGATGATTTGCATAATGGCGAAACAGAAATGCACGATATTGACTTGCCCTAGGTATTTTTCATAATCCGTTGGTATTTCTTTAAGTAGCTCTAATTTTCATAACACAATAAAATCACTTATAAAACATCATACAAACGAAAAGTTTAATGTTTTTGTGTTCTGTCTCGCGGATTTAAATTCACGCATAAATAAATAATACCCACTCTTGAGCCAGCCACCGTGCTGCTTGTAATAGGGTGTGAGAACGCTTGACGGTCGGAAACGACAGGAAGATGTGATTTGTGTTGAGAGTCAGCCGTGTTGTGAGAAAAGGCATCGCGTAAATAATACCAATTTAATCAATAATGGAGCGACTAATCGCCAGGAGTCGCTTTGGCGACGATCACCAACGAAAGTTAAAATAATTTCAATTGAGGACATCGTTCTCTAAAAAAATAAGTCAAGACCCAAGTATTTATGACGGCATTCCGGACTAACCCTTTGTTCAGGGCTTACGGAAATGCTAATCTCGAAAATCAACAGCTTAAGACCATTCCACAGTGGTGCCAAACCAAAACATTAATCAATAGACGGGAGTGTTCCTGTTGGTCGACCTGAGTGGAGCAAAAAAGAGGAAATATCTGGGGCAACTCTGGGGGATCGCTGCAAACCAATAAGATTAATTTCTTGTAGGTATTTTCCAAGGTATAATATGTGTACAATTATTTTTTAACTCATTTAAAATAAAGTTTCCGTTGTGAATAATAATAGCGTCCAATTATGACGATTTTTAAGGGTCCGTGGCCATTCCTTGCTTATAAACGTTATGTACTAGATGATGATAAGGACATTATCCAGTGGAAGTACCTTGTATTATTTTACACTATAAACATCTTATTTTGTTTACTATTTCTTTGTGTGAAGTTGTATTTATCTTGGTTTGATCCGTGGGCAAAGGAAGATTAACTTTGGAAGCGATTTATATATATATATATATATATATATATATATATATATATATATATATATATATATATTTGGAGATATATCTCCTGGTGCATTTGACATTTCTGCATAAGTCATGACCTTCGAGTGATGCGTGTCACCATCAGGCAGCACTGCAAAAGCGGCATGTGCAAACGTTTAAGTTTGCCATATGAGTGGAATCCAGTTTTTTTTCTACTATTGCTGAGCGTATTTCAAATTGAGCTTGATCAAAACAATTGTACCAGCGGAATGATTTTTGAAGTGTTTGCCATTTCAGGATGATTTTTGGGGTGTGCGAATATTTTTCAGAAACCAGAAAAATTCAGGGAATGTGTGGTTTGATGTCGGTCAATACCTTGCTGCTGATTGACTTGGAATTAGAAATATGCAAGTAGTTATAAACTTAGCGAGAAGGCGAGTCCGCTTAAGTATCTTCAAGTTCACAAGGTGCGAGGTAGTTGGAAAGGATTTCGGAATCACCGCCAGATGTCAGCGCTAGTGTAACGAGTTTCCCGCGTAGTAATAGTAAATTCTTCATGAGTGAACACGTAAGGCGTCAATACTATGGGAAGACATCTGTGGTGCGGACGCCTCTCTGTTGTTATTCCCCTGTAGTGACTTGTGAAGATGGAAAAAATTGAGATTCGAGCAGTGTGATTAAATACTTCTGCTCCTTCATATTCAACTGCTGCTAAGTGGATAAGCGAGTTTAAGTTGGGTCGGGATAGCTTAGGCGATCATCCGCGTAGTGGTCGGTCAAAATGTGCCAGTGCCACCCCAGAAACTATTGCCAAAGTGCATGAAATTGCGACATTGCGGCATTGCGAGAAATTGCTGAGGTTGTAGGGATGCCATCTGAAAGGGCATATCGCATTTTAACGGTGGAATTGGATACAATAAAATAATCTGCTAAATAGGTGCTACGACTCTTAAGGCAGGATCACAAACGCATCAAAATGGAAATTTCCGAGCAATGTTTTTTGTAGCAGACTCAAGTTTCATCTGTGGCCACAAGCCGACAGCGTTGGCTTGTGACCACAGATGACACTTGGGTCTGCTACTAAACCACAACAGACAAAATAGCAGTCAAAGCATTGGAAACACGGTGATTCACAACCACCGAAGAAAGCAAAGGCAATACGGTCAGCCGGAAAGGCGATGGCTTCAGTTTTCTGGGAAGCGAAGGGGATTCTGCTGATTGATTTTCTTCCCATTGGTCAAACAATTCCTCGACAATACTGCGCTAACCTCCTGGACCAACTACATAAAAAGATACACGGAAAAAGGCCAGGTTAGGCAAGGGAGAAAGTCATTTTTCGTCGAGACAATGCACGCCCACACACAAGTGTCATTGCCATGGCAAAAACACACGAACTAAGGTACGAATTGTCGCCACGCCCGCCTTATTCGCCTGATTTGGCTCAGTCAGATTTCCATCCCTTCCCCAAACTCAAAAGTTTCCTCTGGTGGGCGGAGATTCTCTTCAAACAAATACAGCCGAAGTAGATGAGTATTTTTTAGGGGCTGAAGGAATCTAATTTTCGAGATGGGATCAAGACACTGAAACATCGCTGGACCAAGTGCATTAATGTACAGGGAGACTTCATTGAAATATAAAAAAGTTTCAATGAGTCAAGTAGTTTATATCTATTCCAATCTAAGAACATTTTCAAATTACCCTCGTAAGTTCACTCTAAATGTCGGCTCTTAATCGAATGCGAGAACTCAATTTGTGATTGCCGCGAGCTCGAACGAATCCTCCAGTCGTTCGCGATGACTCGTCTTCCAAGTTCAGCCAATCAGCAATTGCTTCATTTTTCATCCGTCGACCAATAAGAACACTAGGTCTTTTAGTTGATATGTTGTTTTTAACCAACGGAGGAGACGCAACATTATGTCGTTTACTCGATGCTCGAAATTGATTTAGACTCCTAAGATGTATTGAGTTTTTTTCTTGTTGTCTTTTGGGCCCTTCTTGTGAACTGATTACCCTGTTTACGCGGGTGTTGTTGCACTTTTCGGTCACTCGTGGCGCTCGACAAGGAGCCAGGATCGCACGTGATTGGAGGAGTTGAGTCAACATGCTTGCTTCGTCGAGAAGGGAATCGAAAAAGTGATCCCCTTCCCCGATCGCTGCCGCCCTCCTCCTCCGTTGGCCGTGGGCGTACGTGATTGCGAGGCGATCCAACTTTCACTCGTCCCCCGGGCAGTTGTCCGGAGCCGAGGGGAAGGGGACCCCGGGCGTGGGTGGGACGGACTCCTTTCCTTCGTCGAGAGACCCCCCGGCCTTGGAGGAGGTAGCGCGGGCGGGCGCCGGCTGGGCGATTCCGCTGTATGTTCTTCGTCTATTGGCTCTCTCCTTCCCGCTGGGCCTTCTTCCCCTGGGACACGCGCCGTTCCCGGATCGAGGGGCGGCAGTCGTCGGTCGCTCGCTTCACCCCTGACGTTGAAACACATCCCCACACAAAGCAATGACTATCAAAGGGCGATGGAAAAGGTTTTAATTAAGGGGAGATTTAAGTGTCACATATATTTTAGACGATGACCCCAACTCCTTAAATAGAGTTTTAACATTTTTAAGGGAAACTGATCTAATGAGGCAACTTAAGTTTGATGTCTGTTACTTTTCAACGGTTTTTAAAAATATTAATGTATCTATTAAAATTGAATCGAGGTTTTAAACGTTTTGACAGTGGTGCAAAATTACCACAGCTGTCGATGCACCCTAAAAACCCCTAATACAAGTACTACTACTCCTCGAAGAGCGCGTATTCCTTCGTCTCGGTTGTTTCCATTGCGGTAATTATGAGTCCAGGTAGACCAGGTCAGTTTATGAATAATTCTCGACAGGAACTTAAAGTTTACATCCATCGGGAGTTTTTCATAACTGCGCTTTCCGCGTCAGTTCTCCTTTCGCTATATCCTCAATTAAGGGGGATCGGAATGGTACGGTGGCTGATGTACAGGCTTCCCACCGAGAGGGCCCAGGTTCGAATCCTGGAGGTTGCAGATATTCTTCAGTACTATTATCCCGATCCCTACCTTAGGTGCTTTGTGGAGAGTACGAGGTTGTGTGAGTATGACGTCCGTCGGATGGGAATTTAAGCTGTGGACCCATTGGCGTCTTTCGACAAGAGAGACGCCGGGTTTCTCTCTCCACCCTGCATCCTTTCCCAGCCGATCTTCTCTCCTAAATACTACCACTACTCCTATCCTCAGTTCAAATGTTTCTCAGTACTCGTTTGATGAATCCTAGTTCACTTGTTGTGAAAATGTTTCTTAGTCGCTTGCCAGGATGGATCCTGGAATGTCGATCACAATTGTTGGTTTCTCATGGTTCCCTGGATCTACAGGTGTGTGTGTCTGGCCGGTACCGTTTCTCTCTCCGTCTACGACAACGCAAGGTGGGCCTCGCAAGCCGGTTTTAAAGGGATCCCAGTCTAACGAGAAAGGCGGAACACGGATAGAAATCTGGGATATTTTTTTTGCGATTTTCGTAAAAAAATCGGAAAAAATGACATGCATTTTCAGAAGCCTTGGGTGAATTTGGCGGATCGGAAATTCATAACGAGAAAGGTTTTCTGAGTCAGAAATTATTTGGTAAAGGGTTTTAAACTTGGTATTAAAGAGGCAATCGCGTGTGGTAGAGGGGTCGCCAACCGACAACAGTGACGACTTCGGTGACCTGTCGGTGGTAGTCATGGAGAGGGAAAAGGGAAGGCAGTATGTGTGTGGCCTCTTGAACCTCATTTGAGTGGAATGTGACGATATGGAAATTTCAGACTTTGATTTAAAATAATATTTCCCGCCAGACACATGAAACTACACTCTCTATTATTTTCAATGTTCGTCGAAGGCTAGTCGTGTTTCTGGGCAATTAGTTCTTTGAGAAAAATTGGTAAATGAAATCCCGAAAATGGATGAGCAACTGGTTTTATGTCGTGCATTTCCTCATCTTCTTCGGCGAGGAATAAACTGATGTCGCTAGCTGTATTCGGAAATGGCATTCCTCGGGGTCAAACTTTTTAGAAGTGGTGGAGGAAGGAAGCGATGGGCGGAAATGTGGATGGGGGGTCGGGGGACTGGCTGGCTGGAGGAGTGGCTGGCTGGAGACTGGTCCACCCACGTACGCCATATGCGGGTCCACGTATACGGCAATCGGAGGGGTGGTCAATGTAGCCTCGCTCAAGTAATAGTTTGCTATGGAGAGGGCTGATCAATATTTATGTCGTATACTTTTTCGTCTGACTAGTTAGAAAATACTAATATAAAACTTTTATTATATTATTATGGAAGAATGGAGAAGATGAAATGGACCGAAAGGAAAACAAATGACGAGGTGCTGGGTTTGATGGGCGAAGAGAGGTTTGTTGAGAGAAATCCTATGGAGGCAGGAAAAATGGATGAAGGGCGTATTTATTGGCATTGGGATGCTGAAGACTGCAATACAGGGGAGAATGTTAGGCAAACGAGGAAAGGGCAGGAACGGGATAGTTATTGTTGGACGGGATGAAGGGAGGAATTAAGTTCACAGATATGAGGAAGGATTTGATGTAGAGTAGGTTGCTGGATTTTGCGTTTTGTTAGAGGTCTCAAAATATATATTTGGTAGTTGCGTCCATCCAAAAACCTACCTTAACCGGTAGATTACCTTATAATAATAATGTTATGTAATGTGGTACAAGTTTCATTGTTTTTACTTGAGTATTGCGTCAGCGGCGGTAATTTGAAACATGTTCAGTTCTCCGCATTGAAAACAGAAATGAACTCTCCGCGCAAAAACGACCCATACGCAGTTTCTCTGTTGCCATCTAGTGGGCGGCACTGGATGGAACGTGTTCAGTGTTTTTGTTAATGTTATCCGACGATCCTTCCTCGCAATGGCGGCAGCCGTGTCAATGTTTTCTTCCATCAAAGCTATTCCGTGTTGCCCATTTCGCAAAGCTACCTCGCGAAAATTAATTAGAAGTGTGTACCTCATCCTTCTTAATGGTTTATGTCAAACCCAACCCCATGCGTCATTTGCCTATTCTCCGGCGCGAGGAAGCACCTGCGTGAAAAGCGTTTTCCATCATCAGAAGCAGGCGAAAGCGAACTGGACATGTTTCAAATTGCAACGGCTGCTGCTCCCGCGTTACTTGAGCCAAATCAAATAAACTTTTGCCATAGTTAGACTACTAATTAAACTGATAATATAAAGTAAAAACAAATTGTTCACAGCAAGTCATGTAAATGGAAAAAAACGATAAACTCATCATTGAGCAGTCCTCACAGTTCGTGCGGAAAGACCCGTCTTTTTTGACGTCATTACAAAGAAAGTTATAATTTATTACTTCGCGCATCATATAATCCGTGTGTTATATAAATCATAAATATATAAAAAAAGAAGGTGGTGAGACTTTCAAGGAATAGAACATGGACAAGTTTAAACATTG
This sequence comes from Hetaerina americana, assembly GCF_022747635.1. Taxonomy (NCBI): domain Eukaryota; kingdom Metazoa; phylum Arthropoda; class Insecta; order Odonata; family Calopterygidae; genus Hetaerina; species Hetaerina americana. The sequence goes on along the minus strand of NW_027286819.1, from coordinate 546,007 downwards.
GAATTTGGGGACCATAAATCAGATCAGGTAGAGAGCACTTCGCTTTTGTAGAAATTGGTTTGGATGAGAATGGATAAAACGGCGAGGGAATTAAGGGGAGACGCTTTCGCAGGAAGAGGATAGAGTCGGAAGATAAACGCCGTAATGATGCGAAATTGTTTTAAATGAAAATGTTAATACATAGCCAGGTTCCGTACGTATTTTTCGCATTTTGAAACGATCAGGAGGAGAGGATAGTTAGAGGGGTGATATAAGGGATTGAGGTAAGAAAAAACACACAGGAGTAAGAAAAACTGGGCGCAGAAGATTATACTCGTATAGAGCGACTTCGAGATGCTGATGAGACGTGTGATACAGCATAGTGCGGAATGGCGCATAAAGGTGACGGAGGGATGGACCAGGGATGCTGGACGGAATGAATAGACAGATCAGGGAATATGTGGAGTTACGAAAGTTTATCGGCAATGGGGTTTGGAATTGGAGCGATGCCGGGGTGCACGTAGAAAACCCAACATGATCGATTGGCTCCTATTCAGAAATGAAAATGCACAAATGGCAGCGGCTGGTGGCGTCCATCGCCTTGTGATGCCTCATCTCCTCTGCTTAGATGATAAGGTCCGCTTACCCTAAGCTCGGACGCGAACAGGAGTCCTTGGATCTTCTTGAAGTGATTCCAGGGACCCTTGGAATGTATCTTATCGGGGAGATGCTCAATGCGTATCGCCGGACCAGGAGTTGCGTGCCGGACCCTGGAAAGAAAGAAGAGAGACGTGTATGAGTATTATGGAGCACCGCTTCGATCATTCCTCAGTTTGCCTCGGAGTCGAAGCGGGAGGAGTCATCCGCGGTGATAGTTGAGCGTGGCTGTTTGGCCTCGGTCGGGTTGTCAATTTTTCCCCGCGCCAACCCGAACCCAACTGGAGGGAACGCGTGCCTGTCCCCCGGAGGCATAACGGCCCGCATCCGAAGGCGGTTGTAGAGAGAGGGCGATGCCCTTTCCCGCAAAATACAGTTGAAACACTCTCATCGCCTTCTTTTTATTCTTGTGCGGTGGATTCGATTTCTCATTGTTGTGGCCGTGTTCAGGCGTTATCAAAAATCGCGGAGGCCCATGTTGCTTCCGGCATTGTGATTTCCGACTTTAACGAGGAAACCATCGGATTTAAGCTCCGGTCGGATGCGTCTTGTTCGCCCCCTGGCGCCTCCGCCCACCGCCACGTGACTCGGCATCGCCGCATTCACGTAGTGCATTGTGTCCGCTTTATTAACCTGGCATCCTTTCATTCCGTTTCTTCTCGGTTACAGTATCCGACATTTCTCAAATAGAATCACAGCGTAAATATTGAAGGCAGGCCAGATTAACGGTATGTTGTAGCTTGAAATGTTGGAGGCAAAGGTTTGGGAACACAACTTTCGTTAATTTTTCATCGCTCTAAGGAAACAGATCAGGTTTCAATCCCAGCGGGCCGCTGCGTTATTTATTGCCCCCTCCGCCCCCCCTCGCATTAATTTCTTTGCAGTGCTTAACAGTTGCTTGGCAGTGGCGGTTGTCGGGCATGGCGCTCGACCACTGGGATATCTGCATGGAAATGAATTGAGACAAAACGCCCTACCAAGCGCCCGAATGTTTAGACCCAATTAAGGCTATGCTGCTATTATATTATGGGATCCTCACGAAGTTGGATTGATTGCCGAATTGGATGGCGTGCAGCGTAGAGCTAAATTTGTAAAACGCTGCTATGATAAACTTAGTTGCGTATCCAAAATATTATTGGAGCTAGGAATCACTCACGGAGTGGCGATGAAATCTCTTGCATAGATCGGAAGGGCGTCTCTTCAGAGGAGATGTTGAAAATGTATTATTGACCCCTACGTGATACCGTAGGAGCGATCATGTCAGTAAAATGAGAGAGACATTAAGGGCAGAACGGATAGATTTATGTCATTTTTTCCCGCGAACGATAAGGGATCGGAATAACATTGTCCGACCGCGGCGGGGGTAAAAATATTCGGGTCAAAATTGGTCTGGTGTGTATTCACCCCCTGCCACACCCCCAGCGGTGACCTGAAGGGTACCAAAAAAATACGAAAACTATTATGTCACGTCTCCCTATTTTTGCTCGTTTCACTCCATTCTCTGCCATTTCCTTCCTCTAGTCCATAGCTCTGGATCGCTGATAGCACTCCTTTTTAATTAACATTTTCTGACCGCAGTAGGGTCATATTCGGGTCAAAATTAGTCCGGTGTGTATTCACCTCCTGCCACACACCCTAAAGGTGGATTGCAGGGTATTTAAATGTCTAAAAAATATTAATTTTGACGTGTGGTTTCCATCAATATGGAATATATCAACCCCCCTTCCGTCTCATCCATCTCTAAGAGTCCCCCCCCCAGGAGCCTGCTTCTTTAATGAGGAAGTCCATTGCAAAGTTCTCGAAGGATGCTCATAAGGAAGAAATCGGAAATATCCAGATGAAATCCCAGCGTGACGCATACTAGAGAGGAGTATTTGTCACATCTATTGATATTATTAGAATACTTTGTTTGGGTTCATTATCTCTCTTCATAAGTTCAGCACGAGGACTGAAAGCGACGAACAACTTTCGAGAACCCTTTGAGCCCGCCTTGCAGTAAAACTTTTCTTTCCAAATGCTTGGAGCGAAGAGGGCTCCTTTTTATGTCTGCCGTGAAGAATGTTCGTTTCCCGGAAACGAATGATTATTATCATTATAAAAGTGCAAAATCGGGAAAAAGTGAGCGAGTTCTTATTGCGATGCTTGAAGATGCAAGATACGAGGCCTCGATCTCTTGCCAGCGGCCGAGTGAAAGTGGAATGAATGCTACGGTCTTCGCGCTCGGCTTGAGGCGCGCCTCGAGTGGGGGCGCTGTTGAAGTATGGATGCGCCTGCGGAGGAACAAAGGGGGGGGGAGATGGGGACCGGGTTGAGGCTCTGAAGAAGACGGGTGTGTTTGCCGATCCGTCGTTTCCCGTGTGCAGGACTTGCATTGGCATCCTACCTCGCAAGCCGGCAGGGGGTCGTGTGGCGGGGGGTCAGCAGCCATCGAGGAAGCCGATGAATAGCTTAGCATTGGGTGCCATTTCTTTTCGGAATGTTCGAATCGTGTCGCGCGATCATTTCTGCTGTTGCGGACGCTGGGGAAAGGGAGAAATGGTTCCTTGCGTGTGTAGGTCGGACCGTTCACGCCAGTCAATTTCCCTTTTACTACTCCCTGCCTCGCCTACCAATGTGAATTATTCACTCTCTTTGTCAGGGTTAACTTTCAACCATTTGTACTGATCTAATTTTTTACGTCGTGCATGTCACTAATGCTTTCACTCTCACCCAGCCCAGCGTCCAAATGAAAACCTCCCGAAATATCCTATAAAACCAAAGCAAAGCAAAGCTACTCTTTGGTGAACTGGCAGTTTCCCAACGTTGTCAGGAGAATTGGCGGTCCTACTCTGGACTCTGGTGGATGTAATGGGTGAGCTATTGTCTAGCAGGGCTTGTTGACAAAATATCCTCGGGTGAATTATGTGGGCTTAACGAACTCGACTCCCATATCAATATTTCGATGAGTTGGCTGAATTGGAAGTGCCGCGGGAAGTGTTGATTGTGAAATGACTCCGGGAGAGGACGCCTCCGTCGAAGTAGAACTACGTCCACGCAATACCTGGCAATCTGCCGCTAGGGCGTGCGGCGGGGGCTGTTAGGTCACCAACCATGCATGCACAATCCCGATCATGTTACCTATGCACAAATACTAGTTTATTTGGTTTGGCAGTTAGTTTATATCATACACTCGAAAAATATTAATCACGCGAAAGAAAGCACTTACGTGCAATAATATTGAATAACAACTTACACAGATTCAAACCATGTCGTTGTACTGTTAAAAAAATGGTTCTATTAATTAAAAAGAGTAAAATGCAGAGAAGAACGTGTAGGATATGGACAAAATAGATAAACTGCCAATACTAATTATCTCCTACGTGATTGCTGTCATATCTTTTTTGATCTTTAATGGTTCGAAGAAAAAAACGACATTTTAATCCGTTCTATTATTAATCTTGCTGGTTTTACGTTGGTCATCTGATCCACCATAGTAAGTGGGGGCCGGAAATATGTCTTTAACATCTTCAGATAAATCGCCTGCCTCAAATTTACTTGGTAAATTTAAACTGTATTTTAACCTACGGTCAAGGAGTGGTTCCCATCGTAATTCTTTCGATAGTGTCGCGACAGTGCTACCTTGTTCATAACAACTTTTCACAAACCTAGCTGCTCGACGTTGAAACTCGATCTGGTTTCAAAATCAAACCTTCCTCGCGAGTACACAGCGCGATCAATTCTGTCGGAGATATCTTCGTAAAAAACATTTCCTTGGATGTAGAATTTGCAGGTAATTTAATACACAGGTCTCTGGTTGATTGGACTCTCTCGCGGCGACGAGGCCAAGTGGGCAGTTGTGGCGCGATGGTGCGAGGCGTCTCTCAATGAAACTGAACTGGAGATCCTCTTCTGCTTCGAGCTTTTACTTAGGCTTGAGTTGGGGAATATATGAATAAATCTTACTCACCCTCATCACGCTGAAGTCTACCATGATGTCCACATGCAATTCATTGGTTGAATCATCACTGCTATTTCTCATGACATAATTACGATGACAAATGTTTCACTATTGAGTATGGCCTCGCCTCTGGTGGTAAATTTTAAAGTAAGGTGTTCTTGAACGACTTCCTTTGATGCATTTTCGCGATTTCGAAACTGATATGTGGTGTATTGTTTTTCTACGCAAGTCACGCGCCGCATTCCCCCCGACGCGTGGCTTCTGTCGTGGGCATTCATTCACGTTCTCTCGCTAAATCTCTCTCTTTTTTCCCTTCCGCAGGTAAATGGGGCATTGCGGGTTCTGAGTGGAGTCTGGGAGAGCGGACGAGACGTGCGCCTGCGGGTCTTGAAACCTTTTCCTCACTGTTGTTATGGTTACTGTTTCTATCCAAGAGACGGAAATGGAAAAAATTGGCATTTTTTCTGTCGATTTCCCACGGCGAAAGCATTCCTTGATTTCGCTTGCCGAAATCGTGCGCTTGTTTCTAGTGAAGTTGAATTTCAGTCATTTCCGCGTTACGATTAGCTTTTCTGATCCCTTTGCTTGGATTCCAACGCGAGGAAGACATGGCTGATTGAAAAGAAGATATTTCGTAAGAATTAATGCGAAACTGTTTATGCACAGTCGCATATGCCTGGTGCCATATTGCATGCTGTCTGAACTACCCGATGACATCCAAATGAACCCAACGGCCTTGGCGTGGTGAAGGGACTTGCGCCTTCTAAATACCCCTGGACCGGAGGGGCAATGATAAATGCTCCCGGAAGGTTAAGCAAGAGCCGGACGAAAGGTAGCCCTGGCGGCGTCCGTTTCTTAGAGGGAGGGCTGCAAATGCGTCTTGACCCCAGTGGGGCGACCATTTGAGTGGCGATGCCTCACGTTTCAAAACACGCTTTAAGGGAGGCAACGGGAAACTCTTTTATTTATTCACCCCATAATAATACGTGTGTAGGAAAACACAAGAGATGATGATGAATCCTGGCAACTGCGGGATTGGTTAGTCGTTTATCCGGTGCCGGAGGAGGAAGGCCCTTCAGCGGACGAAGCCTTCGCTCTGCTGAATCGACAGCGCCTGAATTGAAGAATAGCTTGGTCCTTCGGCTTCCGCAGCGGTTTTCGGTAGAATTTCTATCCGTTTTTCCGAGTTTTGTTCGGCATTCTCGACAACAGTTTCGAGCTGAAAACGCCGCTTGTGGCACCACCGACGGCCGCCTACTCCATTCGTGTTTTTGGGCGTTTTTTTGATTTATATGGCCTCTTGTATTATACTGGAATGGTATATTTTCTCTCTATCACTGGTTTTTGTTTCGTCAGAAAGAATAATGCGGCCGGGATCACTTCAGGCGTGTTTCGCGATGGCGGAAATTTACAAATTGTAGTTTTTTGTTCCTCGTGACCGTCTATTGTTCCCTCCTTGGGCGGACTTACATAGCTCTGCATGTCCCTCCAATGTATGATTCACCTCATGATGATCTACATTACACTTAACGGCGGTCCTAAAATGGCTTACGTGATTCCTTTCGTTCGTTTTCCTTGTGTGCATAAGATAGTGGGATGTTCCTGACGTGGAATTGGGAACGACCTGCTTGTCTAATGCTTAGCCAAAGGGGGCGTGGTCCTTGCAGCCAGCTCGAATTACGATGTCCCCTGCCCTTGGAACGATTTGGGTATTTTTTTCACGAAAATGGAATGCGTTCTGAGCCTCATAAAAATCGGGTTTTCAGGTGCGGATGCATAGGATAATGCGAAATTTCCAAGTGGTCGATTCCACCTATTGAACTCTAGTATATGTAATATTAAAGAGGCAAAATTAGGTCGGACTGACAGACCTGAAGAAGGCCTCTGGGAAGACCGAAAGCTTAAACTTTCTGAAATGTGTGTCCATGTGTCCTTTCTGTAATGTGTGAAGACGGAACGAAGTAGATCACAAGGGTAAAAATGTTTCCTTGACAGTAACTTGAACCACGGATCTTCGATTGGCCGGACCGATGTTCCTACCGACGGAGCTATCGAGGTGACTTAATTAATGCATATATTTGGCGATGCACATTTACATGAAAACACTGACATAGATTTTTTAAACCCAGAAACACCACGAAAGAACACTCGCATATGTAGTTTTGACGTTTCAACGGCATGGCCGTCAAAGTCAGATTCTGTTGTTATGTTATATCGGCGTATATGTGCAATAATATTTTTTTTGTATATATATGCGTATATCTGTATGTATATGTACATATATGTGTGTGTGTATGTATATATATATATATATATATATATATATATATATATATATATATATATATATATATATAATATCTTCGAAATGGAACGCTCTTCGGCGACGCACAAATATGTAAAAACACAGATTTAGATTTTTAGAATATAGAAACACAAAGAAAGGACACTCACAATTTGTTATTTTCAAATAACAAATTGTGAGTGTCCTTTCTTTGTGTTTCTATATTCTAAAAATCTAAATCTGTGTTTTTACATATATATATGTATATAGTACAATACACGGTAACACACAATATAGAAACAAAAAAAAGAACACTCACACGTATTTTCATGATATTTCGACGGAAACAATCCGTCTTCATCTGAAGATATGGAAGTAATGACTGCTGGAATTGTTGAGGTGAGGGCTGCGAGAGAAAGGGAAGGGGGCCAGGGGAAGAGGAGAACGGGAGGCGAAGGCGGGGTGAGAGGAATGGTTGGGGAGAGGAAAGGGAGAGGGAGGGGGTGGAATTGACACAAAATCGGAAAATAGAACAACATGCTATCCGCAACTATTGCAACTTACGAGACCCAGGCTTCAACCTACAAAGTATTGATCAAGACCTCGCAAGTCAAAACAAAGGCCACGTACACCAAAACTCATTCGGAAAAACACAGTGTCCACCCCCCGATATGCTTTGCTTCCACAAAGTAACAATTTAAGGCCACTCCCATCAGTGAACGACATAGAGGCCCGGATGCTGATAGGCCATAAAGATGTAAGTGAGTGCCATTTCAAGAGTTTTTAATTCTATAGGGTTATCGGATGTGGGGAGGGACGTGGGATTCTGCAGGGGACAGGGGTTAGTTATCACCAACACTTGGTTTAGACACCACAAAAGACGCAGGTATAGGAAAATGTCAGGTGACTCAGAAAGGTATCAGCTAGATTATATCCTGGTTAGACACAAGTTTAGGACCAGTGTGATAAATTCGCACAGCTTCCCGGGAGCAGATGCGGACTCTGACCACAATTTAGTTGTTATGAAATTTAGCGTCCGTTTCAAAAAGATAAGGCAGGGGCGGCGGGTTAGAAAATGGAATGTAGAAGCATTAAATGGTATGAAAAGGAAGGAGTACCAACAGGCGGTAGAGGAAATCATGGAGGATGGTAAAGAGCTAAGTACTATCAAAGAAAAATGGGAAAGTATCAAGAAAGGGTTGTCCAAAGCCGTAAAAGACACTATTGGAACCGTTAATGCGAAAAGGAATAGGAAACCATGGATCACGGATGAGATGATTACAAAGATGGATGAGCGGAGAAAATAGAAGAATGTGAATACAGAGTTAGGCAAAATGAAGTACAAAGAATTAAACAATTAATTGATTCGGGCAACAAATAAAGCAAAAGCAACTTGGTGGAAGACGCAGTGGGAGGACATGGAAAGTCTGCAGAGGAAGGCTGGAATCGGTGCGCCTTGCAGCAAAGTAAAACTTTATCGGGAAGTAAGAAAGGGAGATCTATGCTAACAGTTAGAGATAAGGTGGGTAAGATAATAGTTGACACAGGTAAGATCCAAGAGAGATAGATGGGATATATAGAAGAACTGTATAGTAAAGAGCTTAGACCAACAAATATAGACATAGAAAAGGAACATGACGTAGAGGAAGATAGCTTAGGTCCAGGCATACTCGACGATGAGATAGAAGGGACATAAAGGGAGATGAAACTAAAGGCCGTGGGGGTGGATAACATTCCTTCGGAACTATGGAAATGTTTAGGCAAATGTGGGAGGAATAGGCTATATGGGCTGATTCGTAGTATTTATGAGGAAGGAATCTGGGCGGAAGACTTTGTGAGATCAGTTTTAGCTCCTATTCCGAAAAAGGTAAAGGCTACATCATGTGAGGACTACAGGACAGTCAGTTTGATATCCAACGCAGCTAAAGTTGTTCTCAGGATGATAAACAAAAGGATAGAGAGTAGGGAAAATGATTACTTAGGGGATTACATGTTCGGGTTTAGGAATGGGAGAGGTACGCGTGATGCCATTGCAGTAATGAGATTATTAATCGAGAGGAATATAGAACACAACCAGGAGGTATTTGCTTGTTTCGTAGATTTCGAAAAAGCGTTTGATAGAGTGAATTGGGAAACACTAATGAGTATATTGCAGAAAATAGGAATAGATTGGAGGGAAAGGAGGCTAATCCGACCCCTGTACATGTCTCACACTACTCGGGCGAGGGTGGGGAACGGGGAGTCCGGATGGGCAGTGTTAGGAAGAGGTGTAAGCCAGGGTTGCCCATTATCACCGTTGCTGTTCAGTCTGTATTCAGAGGAAATGATCAAAGAGGCATTCGAAGAACTGGAGGTAGGAATGAAAGTGGGTGGTAAATTCGTCAAATCAGTTAGGTTTGCTGATGACCAAGCTTTAGTTTGTCAGTCAGCCAAGGGGCTGCAAGCATTGCTTAGTGAATTGGAAATTCAGTGCGACTGGTATGGGATGAGAATCAATATTAATAAAACAAAGGTTATGGAATTTTCTAGGAAGAAAAAGGCTAAGCTAAACATTAAAATAGGAGGGGAAAAACTGGAGCAGGTAGAACAGTTTACGTAGCTCGGAAGTGTTTTGTACCAACACGGTCAAAGTAGTAGGGACGTAAGGAGAAGCATTGCGCTAGGCAAAGAGGCTTTCACAAGGAGGAGGGAGTTGATGAGAGGGACGTTGAGTGAGGATGTTAAGAAAAGACTCGTAAAAACTTTGATATGGAGTGTAGCTATGTACGGTGCGGAAACGTGGTCATTAAAGCAGGAGGGTAGGCGTAGACTTGAGGCTTTTGAAATGTGGGTGTGAAGAAGAATGGAGAAGGTGAAATTGACAGAGAAGAAATCAAATGAGGAAGTACTTGGTATGGTTGGCGAAGATAGGGGTTTGTTGGGAGAAATCCTATGGAGGCAGGAAAAGTGGATGAAGGGGGTGTTGACCGGCAGTGGGATGTTGAAGACTGTGATAGAGGGGAGAATGTTAGTCAAACGAGGAAAGGGAAGGAACAGGATAGGGATGTTGGACGGGATGAAGGGAGGAAGAAAGTACTCAGAGCTGGAGAGGGACCTTTTGTAGGGTAGGATACTGGATTTTGTTAGGAATCACAAAATATTTAATTAGCAGCTGTGTCCATCCATATACCTACCTTAACCGGTAGATTACCTGATGATAATATATACAGGGTCGCACCCTAAAGTGGTAGGACTGATTTTTTTACAAGAATTTTATTGACGATATACTTATATCGACTTAATAATCTTCAAAGTATGCTCCTTGAGCTGCTACACACTTAGTATAACGTTGATCCCATTCCCCGTACGCCCGCTGGAAATTTTCTTTAGGGATATCGTTGATGACCCTCGTCGAAGCCTCTTGAACGGCCTTTATCGAGTCAAAACGTCATTTCTTGAGCTGTCTTTTCATCAGGGGGAAGAAGAAGAAGTCCGGTGGTGCCAGATCGGGAGAATAGGGCGGGTGCGGCAACGTGGCAACGCCGTATTTGGCCAGGAGCTGTCTGACGACGAGCGCGCCATGGCACGGCGCGTTGTCATGATGAAGTACCCAGCAGTTTGCGATGGCCGGTCGGACTCTTTTCACGCGTTCTCGGAGGCGGGTGAGCACCTGCACGTAAAAGTTCGCATTCACAGTCTCCCCTGGTGGGACAAACTCCTTGTGAACCACTCCATGACTGTCGAAAAACACAATCAACATTGTTTTGAATTTTGATTTGCTCATGCAAGCGTTTTTTGAACGTGGGGACGCGGAAGTGTGCCATTCCGCGGATTGTCTTTTCGTTTCGGGGTCTTATTGAAAAACCCATGTTTCATCACCAGTTATCACATTGTTCAAACAATTTTCATCTCGCTGCAAATTGGCTAACACTTCTTCGGAAATGCGCACACGCGTTGCCTGTTGGTCGACACTCAGAATTTTCGGCATCATCTTGGCGCACACCTTGCGCATGGCCAAATCCTGTGAAATAATGCGTTGGACGTTGGATGCCGACAGACCCAAACAATGGTCTGCAATTTCTTCACTGGTTAAGCGTCGGTCTGTGTTCAGCAGTGTCCTCACTGTCCACATTCGTGTCGGTCCTTGCCGTCGACGGCCGTCCGGAGCGATGGTCGTCTTCAACGAGCTCCCTACCCTCTTTAAACAACTTGTGCCACTCTAATACTGTGGAACGGCTTAAGGCAGTGTCCCCATAAGCCTGCTTGATCATATCGAGGGTCTGAGTTGCCGTCTTCCCGAGTTTCGCACAAAACTTCACGGAATAACGTTGCTCTAAATTCAGATTCATTTTGTTTTTCGACGCGGACAAAAAACTTGCTTCACTAAAAACGGTGTCCTCACTCAACGACAGCCGGCAGGCGACTGAGGTTGGTGTCGGTCTGTTGCTAAGAGCCCCCTCCACCTTACCCTGCCGGGCAGACCCCCATCCACCGCTCCGTTCGCGCCAGAGAAAATCAGTCCTACCACTTTTGGGTGCGACTCTGTATAATGTAAAAGCGCAATGTGTATGTATGTGTTATTGTATACTCCGACACACGCACTTAAACCGAGTAGTACAGTGTGTAGCTGTGTGCGTGAACGAGGTCTTTTTTTTTCAAATTGCTTCCATGTTTGTCCTTTTTTACTACAACCGTGATTATTTCAATGAAGGGGGAACACCTTGCGCATTGCGCATACATTTTTTAACCATGTAAAAATATTTGTGATCACGATTTCCTATTTTTTGTATTTCTATGAGTTTTTACGTTGTGGTTTTCTGAATATTTATTTTCTCTGTCGTGTACTAAGCCGTTAACGTTCCCACATTCGGACGCCCGTGCGTAGCCTCGTGTTTTTTTGTAACCATGGCCCTCGGGGTTGGTGCGGAGGGGAGGTTGTGGCCAGAAGAAGGGACCCAGATCTTCAATGGACGCGACCCCACCTTTTGTATTTTTTTGCCTATGTTCACTCCTAGTATTTCCTGTCCCTCGTCTTCTTATTGGCTTTTGACTCTGGAATCTCATGAGGCATGTGAAGACTTTCATCTACTTCGCCCTAATCGCAATTTTAATAACTAATGCGCCATTTTTTATAAATATGATCCCATCATCGACTCACGCGGACTCTCATGAGCGCACGCAATTGCCTCTTTCACCAGGGGTATCCTCTTGTCATTGGAACGATGGCACGCACGCGACCTGTAATTCGTCCGGAATGAAATCAAAGCTGTTTCGAGCGCCCTTATTAATCCTCCATCCTCCTTTCGCTGTAATTGCATTCGCTTCGAAAATGACCTCGCGCACGACTTTAGATTTTGTTTCCTTCCCGTGCAATAATAATTTCCCGTCAGATACGCGTGGTATCCGACCTCTTTCCATTTATGAAAATGTTAGCGTTCGTCAACCGCCATGCGGGACGAGAATGTGTCTTGCGATTTTCATGATAGTTGGGCGAGATTTCTTGGAAGAAGTGTTGTTTGAATCTCGGGGCGGCAATTACCGGAAAATTATCGTAATCGTTTGTATTATACGTTTAGCGGCTATCTAATGGGAAAGGATTTGTTGGCAGAAGCGATGTGAAGGTAAGCGAACGTCAACTTTTCCGATCACATTCGCAGGCGACGAGTGAAGGGTATCTCCGGGCGAAGCGAGCGCCCTTCTTAAAATGGAGGAAGATTTATTTCGTTTGGAGAATCGGTATTTTTTCTAATTAGCATAATTCGAATGACTACTATTATTTTTCCTTGTATGGGTATGGATTGTGACAACTTCCTCTTGTTTTTGCCTAAATTATTTCTTTATCCATTTTTTCGTATGCACTTCCGATCTTCGTGCACTGCCCTTTCTTCTTTTATTTTTGCCTACCGAACTTTCTTCCCTTCCGTCATCCACGTGTCAACATCCCACCGCACCTGTCAATATTGCCTCCACCCGCCTCTTCTGCTTTACTCAATTCTCCCCGTCTTGACTCTCTTCGCCTCCCGTGCGCAAAACCCCGCCACGCCCACATCATCGCTAAATTCTTCAATCGACGGTCGTTCTCAAAGGCGAGGTTTCACATCCATGAAGCACTTTGAGCCTCGATATTATCTTTAGTTTTTTTAAATGTATACATAATCATGGAAATAACACCGAAATACGCATTAAAAATGTATGAATAGAGTTATAAACTCTTCCGGAAATTATGGAACTATCTCCCTACTGTGTTTTGAAACTTAAACTTGTATCGCACTGGCCTCACGTGTTATTATTTCAGCGGAAAAAGTCGTTTTGTGACTCGGCTGTAAGTCTGAGACGGCTTATCATCGTTCCATGAAGCACAAAATATCTCGACTGAAAATCAAAAGACAAGCGGTGATCAAGTGTTTTTAATGATCGTTATACGGTTCATCGAAGACTATTTCATGTATTTTCCCACTCATTCGATTAAAGCGTTAATTTTGTGCCTGTCTTAGATGGACTATCACACCTCAATATCCAATCGTCCTCACCTCTAAATGCAACATCATTTTTCCTACTCGGGTGCACTTTTCCCAATCACGAGACGTGCGCAGTAATTACTCTCCGCCTTTGAGAAATGGCGAGGTCTTTTGTGCAAACGCGATGGGATGCCCATCTTTCTTCTCGGCGGTTATTCTTCTCATTCGCTCCTCTCCCCCCGTGCCAAACGCCTTCGCCATCCTCCTCTGGTTGTCCCCTGTGCTTTCCCAGCGTCCTGCATCTAGCGAAGCCAAATGAACGCAGTGCGGCAGCGTTCTAATGGTGGAGTATTTTCATTTTTGTTTGTTATACATACAGTTGCATACGGATAGTTATTTTAATTTCATCATTATCACTTTATTATTACATAAAATATTAATTTCATTTGTGGTAGACACGGCGTTATCTGTAGACCTGTACAAGTACCGGTTGCCGGCTCTAGTGGCTGGAGGGTAACGTTCTCGCCTGCCAACCCTGAGGTCGTGGGTTCGATTCCCGCCCTAGTTGGTTTTACTCAACCTAAGGCTTGGGCGTTTGTACGTAATTGTCAAAGAAGTGACTCTCATTGCCTCATTCGTAGTAAAAGACGATGGATGAATAAAAGCATTGCTACACTTTTGAGCCGTGTATAACTCGACACCGACTGCCGCCCTCAATCTCAGTACTATCAATCTACATTCTTCGACTCCTCATTCCGTTTCCAACCCCTCGTTTCGTCCATCGCGCCTAATCCCTGCGTATGCTTTCCTCTTCCTCCCTTCCCCAACATTCTCCCATCTATGGCAGTCTTCAACGTTACTTCTCAATGTAACTTCCTGCATCCATTTTCCGTATCTTCTTCAATTTTCCAGGAGCCAGCCTTCCTCTTGCCATTTCCCCGACTTCTTTGGATTTTAATTCGGTCCATTTTACTCTCTCCATCTTCCTCGCTCAGCTCGCATCTCACGAAGGCCCCCCCCCGTCCGTCCTTACTCTCTTGCCTCCTCAAAGGCCAAGCTTTGAGGCTACACGAACGCACTCTTCTCAATATCAAAGTCCTCACTAATATCTCCTTTACTTCTTTCCGCGAGGCCCCTCGCATCACATATTAGCTGTTGGTAATAAAATATCTTTGCCCAATGCTATTTTTCCTTAATTACCCGTTTCAATTTGCTCATCTTCGTCTAAAACGCCTCCCATACTATACTCGGGACGCGAACTCTTCCGGTCGCCATACTCGTATTTCATTCCCCCATCCTTTAAAGTTTGTCTCAGCCCTCCTACTCTTCGAGGAACTCCTCGCATCCTTCTCTTATGGTCGACTCTCATTTCATAGATGCCACATTAAATGCCTAATCCATATGTTAAAGTGCAGAGTGTACATATACTATGTAACGCCTCGTGTGGAGACGAGGGTTCCCTGACCGGGTGACCTTCCTCTCCTTCCATTGCGTGCCGAGGGCACTTTCGGTCGCCTGCCCATCCGCCATTCCCCCTCAATCTCCTCTCTTAAGACCCCCCTACCCCCCGGGTGTGGGCCCGGTCAGTTGGTCAGCAGGGGGGTGCGGTTTGGTTCGACCGTGCGCTCGTCGCGTTGACCCCCCCCCCCCCGGTGTGTGTGCGGCGGCATCTGGGGCACCTGGGGGCAGGGGGCCGCCGCCTCGCTCACGACATCGGGGTGGGAAACCGCGAGGGGTTCCTTCTCTTCCCCTCTCCGAGCACTTCCTCCTTGACCTTATCGAGGGTGCATCTCGGTTGAATTTTTGCACGCAATGCTCGCCGACCAATGAAACACTCCTTCCTGTTAGCTTCTCTCGATGCCTCCGCAGCTGGGGCGTCACGTGACACACACACGAACGCGGTGGGGACTCGATGTAGGAAGGTTCACGAAAGCATTCGCTCAAAATGCAATCACTATTTGGAACGCTTTCCCCAGCAAAGTGAGACGGTCACCAGTTAAGTATTTATTTCAAAATTTGATTTTCGAGCATCTCTGGTTATCTCCGAATTGGATATTCCCTTGCTCAATCGGTTTTCCAGTTTGGCTGCGGATGTGTCGATGATGATTGTGGTCCAACGGTTCTCTCGCGTTGCAGCGAGTACATATAGCATTGACTTACTTTATAATTATACCTGTATAGTATTAAGGTATGCACTCAAGGGGAATAACTTCACCCCACATATGCTGCGCATTTCTCAAAAGCATGGAGAGTTGTATCGATGGGAATTCATAATAACCTTCCGTTTTTCTGTAATTATTCAATATAAATGTGGTATGTTTACCATGGACTTCAATGGGCGATACCGATGTCTTTGGTCGAAAACATCATTTCAAACATGCAGGAATAGCCCAGTTAGAGAGAGAATGGTTTTAGTTTTTCCGAAAGAATGTGTATCCGTGCCCTCGTTAACTCGGGAGATATTGTTGATTGATTTGTCAGTATATTCGAATATTTTTCCGGGATAGGGAAAATATGAAATGGAAATCTTGGCTCGAAAACGTTTGGGATTATCATTTAAAAGATGTAGAGGAAGCCGATAACTTATTTATGTCTGATAGGTTCAGTTTTAGAAAAATAAGGGGCACACGTGTTGCAATCATTTTGAAATTGTCCTTATACTGGAAGGGATTGAAAAATACAACCAAGATGTACGTTTGTGTCGAGTTTTTCCAGCAAGACTTTTGGTAGAATCAATTGTATGTAATTGATGAATGCATTGCAGAAGATAGGAGTGCACTCGTGGAATTGTTGTCTTGTCCCAAACCTGTACTTGAGTCAGTGGTGAATCGGGATATGCAGTGTTGGGCAGGGAGGTGAGGTCGCTTGTGTACGCATTGTCTCTCGGGCTTGCCAACTTTTACGCGATTGGAGGCAAGGATGGAAGTTGGCGAAGAACAGATTTGCGGATCATGTAGGTTCAGTTAAGCAGTTAGCAGCAGTACATTTCAAACATTGCTGTGTGAGTGATAGAATCAGTGTGATAGGTTTCGGAAAGCAATGAAAAGAATCGATGAAGGCGATGAGGTTCGCAGCAAATGGGAAGAGTGAGATGAAAATAAGAATTTTGAGAGCATAGACTAAATCAGACAGCGGAAATTTCACCTATTTCGTGAGTGCTTGACACGACACTGGACAAAGTAGTGTGTGGTAGAATTAAAAGGAGAGTTGCATTGGGAAAATAAGTTATTGGAAAGAGGAAGGAGTTGATGGCAACCTCGAATAAGTATTTAAAGGAGTGGGACTAGTGAAAACTTAAAAGGAGCCTCGTTCTGTGTGGTACCGAAATTTGGTCGTTGAGTCAAGAGGCCAATGAGAATAGTTTTGAGATTTGGGAGGTGTTATTGCGGGTGAGAAGATAGAGAACTCCCGAGGAAGGGCTTAGGGTTGGTCGGGGGGGGGGGAAGAGAGAGGGGGTTTTTCGTAGAGGAAGGGGAAGTGGATGCGGGGCGTAATGAATGGCAATGTTCGGAAAGTGAGGCAGAGGAAGGAAAACAAAATAGGTGGGTTTTACGGAACCAAATGCGGTGGAGAGTTGGGAAGGGGTTGAATAATGATTGCTTGTAATATACGTAGTGCGTAGAGTGTAAGGGTCTTTAGTCTTGGTTTCGGTGGGGTTTAGAAACAGCAGTCCCAGGTATTGCATTAATCAGAAACCCAGTCATACACCAGTTGACTATTACTATAAATATTTTTATTCCTTCTTTTCGTTTTACAAATAACTAATTTATTAGGTGATTTAACCCTTGTTTTGGATTGAGTCTTCCTCCAGCATGTGTAGAAAGATGCACCTAATTTCATAGATTTTAACTAAATATTTTTCCCTTTCCACTTCCATATCATCCCTCATCACTTACCTATCCCACCTGGTGCTTGCACCGCCTGCCACACACCTTTTTGGTGGATCTTGGGGTATTTATGTCGATGTCGAATAGTTGTTGTACATTGTGTGATAGAAAATGTTACGCTGCGAAGGAGCGTGTGGTTGAATGAAAGATAACACTGTTTCGATGTGATTCACATGAATCTGTAGAGATAGCAAATATTTTCAACTCCTGCTTTATGGATGTTTTTCGGGGAATAGAATCGAAAAATGAAAATAAGGCTTGCCTAAATAGATTAGAAACGGCAGAGAACTTCATCAGGGTAACAGGACAAAACAGCTCACTTCCCTCGACAAACGGTATCGAGGAGGAGTCGTGTTTGGTGAAACACTATAGAACATGAGAAAAAATAAGTCAGTGGGACCGGACAATATATCAATTGACGTTCTAAAACTGGGTGATACCGCAATAGCTTTGAACCCGAGTCAGCTATTCGAAGTAACTTTAAATAATTATGCATTGCCTAATGATTAGAAAAATGCAAATATTACACTAATTTTATAGAAAGGGGTTAAAACAATTATAGACCGGCAAGCATAACATCAGTCGTTTTCAAAATGATGGGAAAAAGAATCGCTGACTACATGCGGGAATGGTGGACAAAAGATAGATGGCTATTCAAACACCAACATGGGTTTAGAACGGATTACTCGTGTGAAACGCTGCTTTTGGGATTAAGCCAATATATCGGTGGCGTAATATAGTAGATGAATGAAAGAATGTTGATGCAGTAATTGTTGAGTTTCCGGCAGCTTTCGACCGAGTGTACCTCACGATAAATTATTGTTAAAGTTTGAGTCTGTACCTTTAGATTTACGGGTAGGGCAATGGATAAAAAATATTCTTAGAGGCAGAATTCAAAAAGTAAAAATAGGGGATGCATTTTCAAATGGGGCGAACGTTATAGCAGGAGTTCCACAAGGCAGTGCTATAGGGCCATTACTCTTCCCAATTTGCGTAAACGAGCTACCGAACAATTAAATTCCCAATATATAATTTTGTTTTCTCCCTGTGTGGGTCGTCCCTGTGCAGGAATGACTTTAGTAATTTCTTTTGCTTTGTTGACCCACCATGTAATGTCGTTTTGGTTACTCATTGCTGCCGGTGGAGTTGGGCCGGAGGGAGATGCGATCGAGGCTGTGTGACGGAAGCTGGGGGCTCCCTCGACGGCTGCGAGTGAAATCGCGCACCCATGCGGAGCCACGTGGTGCCCTTTCTGAATTTTGCCATCAACACCAGGAGTATTACAGTCCAGGGACATCGCCGAACACTTTGTCCAGACCGGCCGATTTCATTACGGTGCCGCGTGAATGATGCGATGTCCGTGGAGTTCGAGACGAGAAGCCCCGGGGAAACGTCTCGAATGCCGAGCTGCGGTATTCGCTCCTTCAATCGAGCAAAAGAGAGCGGAGCGGAGAAGCCTCGTTTCCTTTCGGGATCAAAGGAGCGTGGAGTGGGGTTTTTGACGATTATTTAGGTCCCTGGGGGGAGACAAGGCGAGAGGGGGGTCGTTTTGACTCAAAGTGTATAGCGTGTTCATGGAATCGGTGGATACACTTGAAGAAACGAAGTTTGGTGGGAAATATGTCCCTCTTAAAAACATCCACTCAAAAAACGAGAATAAAAATATAACCGAAAAGATATCGACCATTAAGGGGGGGCTGACTGATGGGTTATCATCGAGTCATTTAACCCAATGAACCGATTCAAATACGATGACGGTTGATTACATCAGCTGTTCTTACGCAGTCGTGAAGTGCATTGCTATTGCGTGTGTCTTTCTCAAGAGGGAAATAATTACGTCTTTTGGGACGTAAGACGAACTTTCCGTAGCCTTTAAAAATCGTTGTAATATTCCTTCGCATAAAACAAAAACAATCAAATATGACGACGCTCTTGTTCTCTTTGTGCCCGAAAAAGTATCGGACTTATTCCGTACAGTAATGCTATCACTATCAGATTTAAAATCTATGAAATTTGAGATGCACGGGCTCGCAAAATAAGAAATTAAAGGAAATTAAGTTTAACCTATTACGCCTATTTGATTTTCATTTGGATTGTTACTGACAACTTTTAGAATACATTCGAAAGTCGTTTGAATGAAATTTATGTTATAACCGAGGTCTTTATTTCAAAAGAAATATGATCTATGAGGTTTGATAAGTTTTCTCACATTTTACATATGCGTATTGGAGACAGTAAAACAATAAGCAGGAATATCCTGGGACATGAAGGCACTTAGAATCTAGAATAATCTTTGAATTCCTAAAAATACTATAAAACGTTGATGCAAATTTTTTCCTCGTCAAACTCATCAATGGATTTTTGGATGACATTTATCGAAGCTCAAAGTAGAAAAGTAAAAGGCTTAAAATGTAGGCTATCGCTTTATGGATCCGAAACCTGATCTTTGAGGAAGAAGAGGATTTGCGGAGCTTGGAGTATATTTTTGAGAATTGGGCGTGGAGAAGAACGGAGAAAATGAGTTGCGATTTGGGAAAGTGGTCGAAGGAGCGAGGTTGCTGGGAGTTGCTAAATTGGGGGGGGGGGGAATGTTGGGCAAGTGGGGAGGATGAGGAATAGGCTCCTTAGCGGACGGCGTGGTGCTAGCTTGGAAGTACGAAGGAGGAAAGGGATAATGTCAGGAGAGAGAGGAAGAAAAAGGAAGCAAAACGTAATGAAATTCGGGGACCATCAAAAATCTACCCTTGATGGATTACCTATAATTGAATCGGCCGCGTATGTTATCTCAAGCTTCCAAAATACATTTTAACACTCTTCTTAGTTAAATCGAGCTGCATTTCCCAATCCGATATTATTCGGATGAGGTAATAAAGGGTTCGGCGATGATGATATGCCATCCCCTCCGTCCCGTCCACCTCCCGTCAAACAATCCCGGGGTCGGAGGTGGGGTTTCAAGCGCTGGGGCTTGGGAGAGAGGGGGCACGGTGCGGGTGGGGGGGGGTTGTGAAGAGTGGAGATGAGGGGGATGAATCCAGAAAATGAGCGGAACGGAGCGGAGTTATGGTGGAAAATTGGTTTGCGAAAAAAATCGGGTTGGCAGGAAAACGCGAGAGGGCGATAACGAGTTTCCGTGGCATCCTAGCTGTCTTTTTTTTTTCAAAATGTCAATTTTTTTGCTTCTGTACGTTAAATTTATAATCTTTGTTGGCCGTGGGAGGAGAGTGGGGAAGTGTGTGGGTGTGGGAGCACGAAGCGGTCTGCTATTTTTTGTTCCGATGATTTTTCATTTTTTTCAGCGAAACTTTTTTTCCTCTTTGTTGCCCTCGTAAAGTTCATCCGGAATTAATTCAGGTCCGCGCGGCGATTTTGGCATTTCCTCACTTCAACGTTTGCCCTTCTGCATCCCTCTCTCTCTCGTGAATATTTGTTGGGAAGCCCCGCCGTGGAATAAACGGACGGGCGCCAACGTTTTGAAAAAATTGTAATGCCAGCACGGTGACCCGGCATTCACGGGGCGTTGTGTTTTTTCAACCTCTTTTGAAGGATTGTTTTATTTATTTTTTTGCTCGGTACAAGTGACGCCGCGGGCGGGGGCACGCGTCACGGCCCTCCGTCGTGTTTGCGCAAGGAAAAGAGAGATTTCTTCAGCAAGCCGGGGTTCGCTTTTGCCCCTGAAGAGAGAATTCTATGCACTTGTCAAAAAACAAAGGAGAGAAATGTTCACGCCGGATTTCGTTGGCGTGGACTAAGATTGAAATCGGAACGCCTCGATTCTCGGCGATTTCAGACAATTAATCCTCCAGGGCTCCTTCCCACCTTCACCGCGAGTTTTTAAGCTTGCACACGAGTCGTGGTGTAATGCTCACGGGTGCACAGTCAGAGAGGATAGGGCCGTGTAGTGGTGGATCTCGCGTCGGATTAATTCAAAGGGGTCTCAGGGATTGGCGCATTCACCCGAAGCTGTACTCTGAACCGCATCCCTCGATTTTCCTCTGGGTGCTCCAGCAATTCCGGTACTTGGCAAGGCACCGAGGATCTCTAAGAGTTCATGTTTGGTTATTCATCACATTAAATATCTTGTTCCTTTGAAAACTATTGGCAATTCCTACATTGTCGAACACGACGAAATGATTGATTAATGGGCTAAAAAAAAACCCTCTGCCGTAAGTTTATGGGTCACAGTTCAAAACCTAGTCCCTAGACCGGTGACGCATTTATCGCTTCGGCATGAACTCCGAAGTGAACTTTCAATCCTTCAACCCTTTGGGCAGTGCTGTGTGGCAAGGGTTCGTGAGGTGACCGAGGTCATTGCATCTACATCTATCCACACCTACATCTAAGCAATACCCCGCAAGCCGCCGCATGTGCGCGTGGCAGGGGGTGTTATGTCACCATCCATACATGCACAATCGCAATCAGGTCACCTCTTTACAAATATTAGTTTGATCATACACTCGATACATTTAAATTACTCGGAGGAAAGTACTTACATGCAACAGTATTCAATAACAGGATGCGTTTTTTCAAATCATGCTGTAGAACAGTTAAAAAGTTGGGTTTATTAAAGAAAAAAAATAAAATGCCGGGAAGAACATGCAGGATATGGACAAAATAGATAAACTGTCAATTCTAGTTATCTCCTACGTGATTGCTGTCATTTCTATTTTGATTTTTAATAGAACGAGGAATGAACGACGTTTTAAATCCATCCGTTCTACAATAAATCTCCCTGATTTTACGTTGGTGGTCTGATCTATCATAATGAGTGGGAGCCTGTGATATATCTTTAACATTCCTAGATAAGTAACCTGCCTCAAATATACGCAGTAAATCTAACCTGTTGTTAAACCCAGAATGCTGTGAATCACTGCATGCAGTGATTCTATAGGAAGCTGTCAAAGAAACTTCTCAGTAATAGGAAAAGTTTAGAAAAATGATTCGTCCCAGTCCACCACGAAAATGATGTCATGGGTGTCATTTCAAAACGAAGCTCTTTGAGTTCTTGCAAGAATGATAGTGGCATACGATATATTTAGACCTGTAGTGGGTGGTGACGTCATCTGAGACAGTCAATAGCGGTGGATGACCTACCTGTGCCTTTGGGGGCGGAGACCATTAGTTGCATGTCGTAGGAGATTTTATCCTTCTTTCTTTTCAATTCTAACTTCCACGTCATTGGGTAGATTTTTACTACAATCGTAGGTGCATGTGTATGTGGGCTGATAGGATATGTATTTGCATGCGTGTGAGTTTAAAAGGTTATTGAATGAATAGACGCCTCTGTGAGTGTAGATTTACATGAATTTGTTGGTTTTGCATGTGGTTTTACTATTCCTTTTTACGGGTGTTGATCTGACAACCCCCGCCACGCGAACCTGTGACGGCCGGCAGGGTGTTCTGTAGATGGGGAGTGGAGGTCACCATTTCGGTTCGTTTGGTAATCGAGTGTGCTGTCGTGGGGCCCTTAGATGAGTGTGAACACCGAGTCAGTCGAATGGTTTCTCCCTGTCCAATGTCCGAGCATATGTGTGCGTAACAGGGTGTGAATTCTTTTCCCAGCGTGCATTTCCCGGTCGACCCACGTTCGGCATTTCGGGGGCGCTCGGGCCGTGCTTCCTGAGCCATCGCCTTTAAGGCGAGGAGCCCCTCGTCCATGTCTCCTCGCACTTGTTGCACGCCGGCTGCTTCTATCCGAACAGAGATTTCCCCGATTGGGATTGGGAGAAACCCTGCGATGTCGGAGGCCCTTGGGTCACGAACCATTTTCTCGTTCGCGGAAGTCGAGAAAATATTTCGGCCTTCGAAACGTGCTTCCGGCAGTCGATAGTCATTTGGACCATTGAACCATTATGGCATTTGCTGAACCGGGAAACGCAGGGGAAGCGTCGTCGACTATGGATGCTCAAGTAATAGAAACATAGTGAATGGGATGCGATGCACATGTTCGAAAATTAAATTTTCAACCTAATGATTGAAAATTAAATTACATTTTTGGAAAAGGGAATGAAATATGCTATTTAAATTTGACAAGAAGTTGACGATATCACGATGTTGGTCACTTCTTGTCATTTTCACGACCCAAAACGGAAATATATTACGATTAATTTTTAAATTTATTTATTTATAATTAATCAATTTTAAAAGGAAATATTTTTGCACTTGTGATCTGCTTGATTCCATCTTCCCCGCTTCTCCTGTTTTCGTCTTTTAGGTGTGTTCCTATCCCTTTTCCTTATATCTATATCCATTGGAAATAATATTTCTTCAGCTTTTTGCGGGTTTTCGTATTTGAATGTTTATATAATTATTATCTTTATATATAATTATGTGGATCGCGGGGTCCAGGGGGTAGAGCGTAAGACTACTACTGACCGCAAGGTTCCGGATTCGATTCCCGGGCAAGTCTCTGGGCTCCACCCAAGCTATGTGATTTTTCGGGTACCAAGTATTCCTGGGAAACCATAACCGGCACAGGGAAAGGGCATGGCCCCCCTACTTTGATGTGTGAATTTCCCACGCTGTCAGGCTTAGTACAATGTGAACGCAGTACCGTGGTTAATAGCAGGCTCCGTCTTTTTGCTGACGATGCGGTGATTTATGGGGACATTCGAAGTCGCAAAGACAAGAGTCGCGTTAGCTAACGACCTAAATGCAATTCAGACTTGGTCCGATACATGGCACTTGGAATTAAATTTGAAAAAATGCGTAGTAATGCATTTTTGGGAAAAGAGTAACACCTCCCCCCATTTAGTTACAAAGTGAAACAAACAGAAATCGCGGGGGTAGATTCCTTTAAATACTTGGGTGTAAAAATTACTCACGATCTGTCCTGGGGAAAGCACATACGGGAAATATGCGGTCGTGCTAACACAAAATTGGGATTTGTAAAAAGAGTGCTGGGTAAATGTGACGAAAAAGTAAAAGAATGATGTTTTCTTGGCCTAGGCAGGCCCCACTTAGAGTATGCTGCCAGTATATGGGTGTTAGAGATAAATTTAATTTCGGAATTAGATCGAGTTCAGTGGAGAAGCGCTAGATTTATGAAACATTGTTATGACCAACGCAGTAGCGTAGCTACTTTGCTAGAACATTTAAGCAGGGATTCCCTTAAACAGCGGCGTTTACAATATAGATTAAAACAGTTAAAGATTACATTTCATAGCAACTAAATTGTGGTCAGAGTCCGCATCCGCTCCCGGGAAGACGTGCAAAGTTATCACACTGTTCCTAAACCTGTGTCTAACCAGAATATAATCTAGCTGAAACATATATATATATATATATATATATATATATATATATATATATATATATATATATATATATATATGTATATATATATATATGTATATATATATGTATATCTTCGAAATGGAACACTCTTCGGCAACGCACAAACATATAAAAACACGGATGTAGATTTGTAGAATATAGAGACATATAGTATAGAAAGGACACTCACAATATGTTATTTGACGTTTCGACAGCACGGCTGTCGTCTCCTCCAAAACAACACGTTTCACACCTCAGTCCACATTAAACCAACCAATAAGCTACAAAATCTTCATTTCGACAGCTGCCACCCACCTCATACTAAGCGCTCCATCCCATTCTCACTCTCAATCCGTTGCTTCCGTCTCTGCAACAACACCCCCTCCCAACAGAAATACTTGGACCAGCTACATGACTCTCATAGAAAATGTGGGTACCCTGAAAAACTACTAAATAGTAAAATCCTCAAACCGTCAACCCAAGACACTCCCCTCCCCAAACCAAACCGCCCAAAATGCCCTAATCTTATCACCACTTTCTTCCCTGGAACACACAAAATTAAACATTTAATCCGTGACCTCTTCCCCATTATTAACAACACTCAGTCCACATCACTTTTATTCCCACATTGTCCCTCTGTTTCGTTTAAACGCCCGTCGAACTTGCGAGACATCTTCAAGTCCACAAAACCAACTGCGAGCACCCCCGACACTACCCCTCCCCTATCTGCACCATGCAACCGCCCATGCTGCAAATGCTGTCATCTTCTAAAACTCTCCCCCTCCCTCAGTACCAACTCCCAACCGCTCGCCACCTGTACCTCAAAAAATATTATATATCGCCTCTCCTGTAACTTCTGCCCTGCCTTCTACGTGGGCGAACGCACGACCGCACTCTCCCTCCGCATGAATAACCACCGATATTCCACCAAATCTCCCACATTTCTTAATTATCCCATTCCTACTCACACTGCTTCCCAAAATCAATCTTTTAACGACTGCTTCTCCGTTTCGGTGATTGAAATCCTCCCCAAATCTGCTAGTATAATAGAGGTGAGAACCCGCGAGATGGCGCATATCTGGGTGGCCCAATCATTTAAACCCCCCGGGCTGAACCAAGCCCACTGAATGCATCATATGGCCGCCTACATATCCCCCCCACCCCCTTGTTCATTTCCTATTGGTCCCTTACCTCCACTTCCCCCATCTCTCCCCCGCACATGTCCTCTCCGCTCTTCTCCGAGAACGCCATTCTGAAGACGACAGCCGTGCTGTCGAAACGTCAAATAACATATTGTGAGTGTCCTTTCTGTGTGTCTCTATATTCTACAAATCTACATATGTATGTGTATATATATATATATATATATATATATATATATATATATATATATATATATATATGTTTATATATATATGTATATGTATGTATATGTATGTATATGTATGTATATGTGCGTATATATCATTATATATATTTGATGTGGTGGAAGGGCTTGACCGATGCTCCGATGACCCCTAGAGTTGTGCTGGGGGGAGTGATAATAATTGCTCATGGTAGGGTCACCCAAGCCAGATAGGTCGAAGGTTAGGAGCCAGACGAAATGTAGTCCACGCAGCGTCTGTTCCTCACTGAGGCGGCTGCAATGGCGTCTGACCCCAGTGGGGCGGCCAGTAAGTGATGGTGTCACGTTAAAAACACTATTGAGGAAGGCAACGGGAAACCACCTCAATTATCATTCCCAAGATTTCAATGTTGGACTATACACAGATTTTGAGTCCTGGCAACTACGGGGCTCGGCCCAATCGGCCGTTTGTCGTGCCCGCCAGCGGGGTAGCCAAGGCTTCCGCGGTCGTCATCCCACGAAACCCTTGCAAGGGAAAACCAGCAGCAGCAGGACGGAAGACGCAGGAGAAGAAGACCACATTACTTAGAATAGGAACGTGGAATGTTAGGACAATGATGAGGACAGGGAAATTGGAGAATGTTTAGCGAGAGATGGAAAAGGGAAATATTGATATTTTAGGTCTATACGAGGTGAGATAGAAGGATAGCGGGGATTACTGGAGTGAGGAGTAAAGAATCATATACAGCGGCGGGGACGAGAGCCAACGAGGGGTTGCCATAGTATTAAATGAAGAGGTAGGAAGAAGCGTAGTCAACATAGAGCAGGTAACGGATAGAATATTACAAGTAGAGATGAAAGCAGAACCGACTAACTTGGTTATTATTCAGGTATACATGCCACCGAGCAACCATAAGGAAAAAAAAGGTCGATAGGAAATACGATCAGTGAGAGGACACAATCGCGTGGCTTCCCGCAGGGAATCATTTGATAGTGATGGGGGATTGGAATGCGACGGTAGGCGAAGGAAGAGATGGTGATAAGGTCGGGGACTACGGTTAAGGCACGAGGAATGACCGCGGGGAGAAAGCAGTTGAGTTCTGCAGGAGACAGGGCTTAGTCATCACCAACACTTGGTTTAGACACCACAAAAGACGCAGGTATACATGGAAAATGCCAGGTGACTCAGAAAGGTATCAGCTAGATTATATCCTGGTTAGACAAAGGTTTAGGAACAGTGTGATAAATTCACACAGCTTCCCGGGAGCGGATGCGGACTCTGACCACAATTTAGTTGTTATGAAATGTAGCGTCCGTTTCAAAAAGATAAGGCAGGGGCGGCGAGTTAGAAAATGGAATGTAGAAGCATTAAATGGGTTGAAAAGGAAGGAATACAAACAGGTGGTAGAGGAAATCATGGAGGATGGTGAAGAGCTAAGTACTATCGAAGAAAAATGGGAAGGTATCAAGAAAGGGTTATCGAAAGCTGCAAAAGACACTATTGGAACCGTTAACGCCAAAAGGACTAGGAAACCATGGATCACGGATGAGATGATTACAAAGATGGATGAGCGGAGAAAATAGAAGAATGTGAATACAGAGTTAGGCAAAATGAAGTGCAAAGAATTAAACAATTAATTGATTCGGGCAACAAATAAAGCAAAAGAAACTTGGTGGAAGACGCAGTGGGAGGACATGGAAAGTCTGCAGAGGAAGGCTGGAATCGGTGCGCCTTGCAGCAAAGTAAAACTTTATCGGGAAGTAAGAAAGGGAGATCTATGCTAACAGTTAGTGATAAGGCGGGTAAGATAATAGTTGACACAGGAAAGATCCAAGAGAGATAGATGGGATATATAGAAGAACTGTGTAGTAAAGAACTTCGACCAACGAAGTTAGACATTGAAAAAGAATATGACTTAGAGGAAGATAGCTTAGGTCCAGGCATACTAGACAATGAGATAGAAAGGGCATTAAGGGAGATGAAACTAAAGGCCGTGGGGGTGGATAACATTCCCACGGAACTATTGAAATGTTTTGGAAAATGTGGGAAGAAGATGCTATATGGGCTGATTCGTAGTATTTATGATGAAGTAATCTGGGCGGAAGACTTTGTGAGATCTGTTTTAGTTCCTATTCAGAAAAAGGTAAAGGCTACATCATGTGAGGACTGCAGGACAATAATTTTGATATCCCACGCAGCTAAAGGTGTTCTCAGGATCATTAACAAAAGGATAGAGAGTAGGGCAAATGATTACTTATTGGATTACCAGTTCGGGTTTAGGAAGGGGAGAGGTACGCGTGATGCCATTGCAGTAATGAGATTATTAATCGAGAGGAATATAGAACACAACCAGGAGGTATTTGTCTTTAACGTAGATTTCGAAAAAGCGTTTGATAGAGTGCATTGGGAAAAACTAATGAGTATATTGCAGAAAACAAGAATAGATTGGAGGGAAAGGAGGCTAATCCGACCCCTGTACATGTCTCACACTGCTCAGGCGCGGGTGGGGAACGGGGAGTCCGAATGGGCAGTGTTAGGAAGAGGTGTAAGGCAGGGTTGCCCATTATCACCGTTGCTGTTCAATCTGTATTCAGAGGAAATGATCAAAGAGGCATTCGAAGAACTGGAGGTAGGAATGAAAGTGGGTGGTAAATTCGTCAAATCAGTTAGGTTTGCTGATGACCAAGCTTTAGTTTGTCAGTCAGCCAAGGGGCTGCAAGCATTGCTTAGTGAATTGGAAATTCAGTGCGACTGGTATGGGATGAGAATCAATATTAATAAAACAAAGGTTATGGAATTTTCTAGGAAGAAAAAGGCTAAGCTAAACATTAAAATAGGAGGGGAAAAACTGGAGCAGGTAGAACAGTTTACGTAGCTCGGAAGTGTTTTGTTTCAACACGGTCAAAGTAGTAGGGACGTAAGGAGAAGCATTGCGCTAGGCAAAGAGGCTTTCACAAGGAGGAGGGAGTCGATGACAGGGACGTTGAGTGAGGATGTTAAGAAAAGACTCGTAAAAACTTTGATTTGGGGCGTAGCTATGTACGGCGCGGAAACGTGGTCATTGAAGGAGGATAGACGCAGACTGGAGGCTTTTGAAATGTCGGTGTGGAGAAGAATGGAGAAGGTTAAATGGACAGGGAAGAAAACAAATGAGGAAGTACTTGGTATGGTGGGCGAGGAGAGGGGTTTGTTGGGGAAATCCTATGTAGGCAGGAAAAGTGGATGAAGGGGTAATTGACCGGCAGCGGGATTTCGAAGACCGTAATTGAGGGAGGAATGTTAGGCAAACGAGGAAAGGGAAGGAACAGGAAAAGGATGTTGGACGGGATGAAGGGAGGAAGAAAGTACTCAGAGCTGAAGAGGGACCTGATGTAGAGTAGGGTATTGTGTTTTGCTGGGGGTCACAAATTATTTAATTAGTAATTATGTCCATCCAAAAACCTACCTTAACCGGTAGATTACCTAATAATAATAATAAAGACGACCTCTGGTGGTCTCAGGCTACCATTCAATTAAAAACTCGTCTAAATTATTTCGCAACTGTACTCGAGAACATTAAAATCTACATGACAAAGAAACGTACTCACAGGAACAAATGTTCTGATGAATTACTGAAGGTAGAATCCCCTAAAAGTTAAAAAGAAATTAGGAATTGAGCTTAGAATAGGGTGACACCTTCTACTAACTACATTTTTCAGTAGAAGAGGGCACATTCTATGCCTTAACCATGTTAAGGTCTCGGATGTCCTTCCAACCATGTTAAGGGCTCGGTTGTAATTCGAGGGATCCTCGTTCGAATTTCGGCGTAAGCGGAACATTTTTTTCCCTCTGAAATTACTCTTATGTGATACCACGGGAAATCTCTTGTACCGGCTATCCGCGAGGACTAAAAATTTGCCTTACGGCCTTAAAGAAGAAGGAGAGGCCCCTGATATTGCCTCCAGCGGTCACCAACCGTGGAAGCGGTCCCGCGGGGGCCCGGCAGGCAGAGACATCTCCCGCCTGGGCCATCACCACCACGGTTGAATTGATATGTCAAGTGCATATTGAATCAAAAAATTCCATCTTGCATGAACTCGTAGATTCGGTGTAAGTTAATAGGGAGGAACCAAATCGTTCGTAAGGCATCACAGTTTAAAGGACAAAACGTGCCCTGTCCATGTCGCATCGCTCCACTGTCACGTGCCTTGTACAGCTATAACTTACTCTATAAGCCACCACAAGGGCATGTGGCAGAGGGTGACAAGAGTAATGGCTGATTGTTGACAACTGGTATAACTTAATTTTCGGTTGTTCAAATTGTTGTATGCGAGTTTTCATATTGTTAAGGTGGCGAATTGTTGTAAGTTAAAATGCTCCATCTAGATGTCTATTCTGCCTTATTTTGCCTCCCGCTGTGGTTCGCCTATCGGCGTAAAGCGGCCCCATAACCGTTCCTTCTGTGTCAGCGCACAGTTCGACTGATTTATACGAAACAGTTCGACGAGCTGGTCGCCTCCGTGATGCCAGTGGCGCCCAAAGAGCCCCTGCAAGAGTTTACAATTTTACAAACCGTTCGTTTGTAAGTATTCAGTTCACGGCAACTTTCCTCTAATGTGTGCTCATTTCCGAAGTCGGGTCTTCCGGCGCAAACCCCGCCCGACGTGTGCTCCAGGTGAGCTCCAACCGGCGTGCGCGTCGACTGTCGAATGATGCTGGTGTTGGCGACCCCGCCATTCCCTCGGCCGACGGCGTGCACTGGAGGGAGGTGAACTTTGATATGGAGTGTAGCTATGTACGGTGCGGAAACGTGGTCATTGAAGCGGGAGGATAGGCGTAGACTTGAGGCTTTTGAAATGTGGGTGTGAAGAAGAATGGAGAAGGTGAAATTGACAGAGAAGAAATCAAATGAGGAAGTACTTGGTATGGTTGGCGAAGATAGGGGTTTGTTGGGAGAAATCCTATGGAGGCATGAAAAGTGGATGAAGGGGGTATTAACCGGCAGCGGGATGTTGAAGACTGTGATAGAGGAGAGAATGTTAGTCAAACGAGGAAAGGGAAGGAACAGGATAAGGATGTTGGAGCTAAGAGGGACCTCATGTAGAGTAGGATGTTGTGTTTTGTTAGGGGTGACAAATTATTTAATTAGTAATTATGTTCCTCCAAAAACCTACCTTAACCGGTAGATGGCCTAGTAATAATAATATATGTATGTATGTATATATATATATATGTATATATATATGTATATATATATATATATATATATATATATATATATACTCATATATACAGAAACATATATATATATATATATATATATATATATATATATATATATATATATATATATATATATATATATAGATCATACGGAAATATACCAGCATTATAATATTAGGACGGCACAATAGAAGCAGTCTTATGTGAAGGAGGCTTCGGAGAAGGCTGAAAGTTTAAACAATTTACTGTAATATTTTGTGTTCTATTGTATATATATATATAAATAGATATATTGTGGGTGTATATGTATACACTTATTCCGCCTACGTAAATTTCTCTCGACACCTTTCTTTCTTCCCGTGCCATATCTGGCAATCCGTACGTTTCCATTCCTGTCCATTTTATTTGTCCTGACACTTTTACCATTGTGGAAGCCAGTTACATGGTACCTTTATCTCCATGACTTTTATAAATGAAGTAATTGTTTCCTCGTCTCGTTTTTCGTGTAAACGAATTCACTCCTTTAATTTTCAACAAATGGAAATGGGTCAATCTCTTAATGCTAGTCATCGTTTAGGAAAGGGACTCTGCCAATATTTTCAGTCCCTTTATCACTCGTTGGAACTCCTATATCCCCTTGACGTCGTGTCCCAGGGTAACGGATTGATAGGAGAGGGTGCTTTGGCGACCCGTCGGTTATCGGGCGCGCGGCGCTCGGCCATGTGCCGCCCGAGGCGTTCGCCTCTCGTTCGCCCGCCACAGGGATTGATTGATGCGAGCCGGGCGCTCTCTCCTTTCGCCCATCTCGCATCCTCACTTGCCACCGCGATCCATACCCCTCCACGCGTCAGCGGCTTGCTCCCAATCTGCACCCATAAGTGTTCTTGATGAAAAAATTAGAAATGAATCAATAGATATCTTAATCACGTCGCTGTTATCTCCGTAATTGAAACGAGCGCCATTGATAAGTGAAATACTCAGCCACCTGGAATGCCTAGAGGAATTCGGACAAGTTTACGGGTTGGAAAGCTTTTTAGAATTTTGAAAATTGTTCTCGAATTTAATTGGGCGTATAGATTTTAAAAATAGAATGGTCGCTGGGAATTACCCTGGAGGAATTAAGGAATTAAAATGAAGGATTCCCTTCCTAGTTACAGCATAATTTGTCGGATGAATTCGGGCATTATAATGGCATCACCTTGTGCACTCGGGTTGAGTGGTCCTTCAATGTGAATTCACGAAAGCCATTTGGCGGGAGATCGGCGAATTTAGAACGCTTGACGTGAGGGTTCGTTTGCTGAAGAGACATCTAATCGCCGGCAAAAACAGAACGGGCCCATTTGAATTTGGATAATGTTGCGCCACCATTACTGGTTAAAATATATTGACAGGCTAAGGCAGCGTAATGACTGCGCATGAAAGTGTAGCAATTCCTTCCCCTCCCCCCCCCCACATGTAGTTGTATGGAAGTGAAACATTGGTATTCCAGGATAAACGTAAATATCTAATAAATTCGGTCGGGTAGCGTAACTTAGAGCCTAGTTAGTTGAACACTTTTTGGCCTATGAGGAATCATAATAGTAAGAAACCAAATTCACTATAGAAATATTACAGACATTCAATTTAATAATCAGGACAAGATAAAAGTCCCGTAGACGCACGGTATATTCGTAGGTGCACGTGTATGCTCGTCGTTAGTATATGCATTTTCATGCGTGTAAGTTACAAAGGTTTTCGCATGAATATACACGATTTTTTGGGTGTAGATTGGCATGACTTGGTTGGTTTTGCATGCGTTTTATTCTCATTTGCGATTGGTGACCAAACATCCCCCGCCACACGCCCTTCCGGCAGTTTGCGGAGTATTATGTAGACATAGATGAACCCTGGGCCTCTGACCGCTGGGCCCGGGTTCAATACCCGGTACCACCTCTTGGCAACCTCATCTTCACCCAAGCTGTTTTTCGGGAACTGGATCTTCCTGGGAAACAATCTGTGGCTCAGGGATAGGAACTGGTGACCCCCTCATCATGATGCCCCCCTCACTCCCTGATGTGTGGATTTAATGCGTCTTTGTGGAGGGGATTGGAGGGATAGCGTGTGTGATTGAGGATTCATTCACTCGGTCAGCGCCTTTTATTGTGGCGACGTTGAGACCAAATAGTCCCTTCATCCGACGAAACGCTGAAAATGCGGGGGGGAGGGGGGAGATGAGAAAGTATTGTCCGTGTTCCAGGACGCGAGGGCTATGAGAATTATGGGGAACAGGAAAGCGTGCGTGAAGCAATAATTCAGTGTGACAGAGGTGAAAGAAGTGTGTGTTGATAGATTAAGGAATAAATGAGTCAACATGAGAATGTTTTACTGTAATAACTCAACGCCTTCTTATACGTGTCCCTAAGCGAAAGGGTAGGGGCGTGGTGTTACGCATGAATCGCAACGCCTCTGGGCCTACATCAATGGAGAAATCTACCTAATGTCATACTCGTATTTTCATCTTAAGGAATCCATCTTTTTTGATCATTTTAATGAAAATGGTAGTTGAATTTTTATTCGTGTCGTGAGGCATGGATTCAATTTGGACTTTTTGGTCAAACACGAGATTATGATTCCCTCGTGAGAGGTGACCTTTTCGCAACCCACACGAACGCGCTGCCAACAGTCCACTGCATTTCACTCTTCTCTGGCGATTTCCAAAGGAGTGGTCATGAGCGGACGTTTCGTTGAACTTTGAAGCTGAAATTGGGGCAAACAGAAATTCGCAAGTCGGGGTTAGAGAGCCTTGCCACGCCCTGTCAATGGAATTTGACACTTCGAAAGCTGTACCCTGCGCCCTATGCCCCAATTAACCCCCCCCGTCCCCCCCCCCCCGAGGTTTGGTGTTGTCATCGATTATATTTTAAATATCTTCCTTTTCATCGGCCCCTCGGGGCCCTAATCACTGTTGATAAATGTGCTTAATCCGACCCACATTTCCCCGCCTCTGCGCGGAAGGGGCCGGGGGGGAGGCAGGGGGTCAGAAAGGCCTCACGTCCCGGGGAGGGGGCAAAGGAGGCGGTTAACTTTTTCGGGTCTGGCTGATAGCTTTGCCCCGATAGTATCCGTGGGGCTGCCTCGTCCCTCCCCCACCCCGTACCCTCCGCCACGTGGGGCAGAGGCGGCGGAGGCATTTCGATCCCCCCCCCCTTCATTGTTTATTTTCGCCCCGCGGGTAATCTTCCGCGGGGAGAATACTATATTTTCTCCCTTCCATTCCATCGCCGGAAATCGTTGATATTGGACAGGTCCGGTGTGATTCATTCGTGATTAGACAGTTACATGAAGTGGATGTAAAATCACTGCCAGATCGTTATCTGAAATATTTACTTAAAAACATTTCTCGAGTGAATTGGAATAAAACTTATTTTCTGAATATTTAGCGAATATGTTTGACAATCCCATGGCACTGCTCTGAGCGGCTTGTTATAAGTGCTCTGCAA
This sequence comes from Hetaerina americana, assembly GCF_022747635.1. Taxonomy (NCBI): domain Eukaryota; kingdom Metazoa; phylum Arthropoda; class Insecta; order Odonata; family Calopterygidae; genus Hetaerina; species Hetaerina americana. The sequence goes on along the minus strand of NW_027286819.1, from coordinate 511,527 downwards.
TGAAGCGAGGAATGGCACTTTTAACTATCCCCTCAAGAGTTGGTCCTGGAATTTTGATGACGTGAGGGTTAAACAAGAAACAAAGGGTTAAATAGAAGAAGGGTCCTTATGGTCTCAATTTCGCCCGAATGATGACGTTTTTCTATCTAACTATAAATCGAAACGATTTCTGCTTATTATTAGATTCTTTAGAAAAAGCACATTAACACAAACATCTCCTCGTTTACAGGTCAATGTTCAGTCATCTAAGGGTACTAGTTTCATCCATCATAGGTCTTCTGTTTCTGGGAAGGGTCATTGACCATTCCCTGCCTCCGCCTGTATATATATATATATATATATATATATATATATATATATATATATATATATATATATATATACATACGTACATATATATGTACATATTTTTATATATACATATATAAAACCATAAACACAGTAATCAACCCGAAGGTCGGTTTGGTAGGTGATGGTAGAGATCACCCAGTACTAAGCCCTATACGGCGTGTGAAAATTCACACATCAGGGTAGGTGGGCCAGTTCCTTTCCCTGTGTCGGTTATGGTTTCCCAGGAAGATCTGCTACCCGAGAAAATCACTTTAGTTTGGGTGGAGCTGCAGGTGCCCAGAGTGTCTTGCCCGGGACCCTCTGGTCAGCAGTCCAACGCTCTACCCACTGGACTACCGCGACCCACATATATATATATATATATATATATATATATATATATATATATATATATATATATATATATATATATATATATACATATATATATATATATATATATATAATATTATTAGGTAATATACCGGTTAAGGTAGGTTTTTGGATGGAAAAAGCTACCAAATAGATATTTTGTGACTCCTAACAACACTCAAAATCCAGCATCCTCCTCTACAACAGTTCCCTCTTCATCTCTGAGTACTTTCTTCCTCCCTTCATCCCATCCAACGTCCTTATCCTGTTCCTTCCCTTTCCTCTTTTGCCCAACATTCTACCCTCTATCACAGTCTTCAACATCCCACTGCCGGTCAACACCCCCTTCATCCACTTTTCCTGCCTACATAGGATTTCTCCCAACAAACCCCTCTCTTCGCCCACCATACCAAGTACTTCCTCATTTGTTTTCTTCTCTGTCCATTACACCTTCTCCATTCTTCTCCACACCCACATTTAAAAAGCCTCCAATCTACGTCTATCCTGCTTCAATGACCTCGTTTCCGCACCGTACATAGCTACGCTCCATATCAAAGTTTTTACCAGTCTTGTCTTAACATCCTCACTCAACGCCCCTCTTATCAACTCCCTCCTCCTTTTGAAAGTCTCTTTGCCTAGCACAATTCTTCTCCGTACGTCCCTACTACTTTGACCGTGTTGGTACAAAACACTACCGGGATTCGTAAACTGTTCTACCTGCTCTAGTTTTTGCCCTTGTATTATAATATTTAGCTTAGCCTTTTTCTTTCTAGAAAATCGCATAACCTTTGTTTGATTAATATTGATTCTCATCCCCACCTGTCGCACTGAATTTCCAATTCACTAAGCAATGCTTGCAACTCCTTGGCTGACTGACAAACTAAAGCTTGGTCATCAGCAAACATAACTGATTTTACGAATTCCCCGCCCACTTTAATTCCTACCTCCAGTTCTTCCCATGCCACTTTTAGTAGTCCCCCACCACTGTTGTTTTGTGTGTGGATGTTGTGTTTTGTTAGCGGTCAAAACTTCTTTATTAAGTAATTATGTGTATCCAAAGTTCTACCTTAACCGGTAGATTACCTAATAATAATATTATATATATATATATATACTATATATATATATATATATATATATATGTGGGTCGCGGTAGTCCAGTGGGTAGAGCGTTGGACTGCTGACCAGAGGGTCCCGGGTTCGATTCCCGGGCAAGACACTCTGGGCACCTGCAGCTCCACCCAAACTAAAGTGATTTTCTCGGGTACCAGATCTTCCAGGGAAACCATAACCGGCACAGGGAAAGGAACTGGCCCACCTACCCTGATGTGTGAATTTTCACACGCCGTGTAGGGCTTAGTATTGGGTGATCTCTACCATCACCTACTAAACCGACCTTCCGGTTGAATACTGTCTTTATGGTTATATATGTGTATATATAAAAATATGTATATATATATGTACGTATGTATATATATATATATATATATTTATATATTTTTTATTTATTTGTATATATATATATGTTTGTGTGTGTACATATATATATATATATATATATATATATATATATATATATATAATTGTATATATATAATAGGGCTTAAACCTATATATATATATATATATATATATGTATATAGGTTTAAGCCCTATACGGCGTGTGAAATTCTCACATCAGGGTAGGGGCCAGTTCCTTTCCCTGGGCCGGTTATATATATATATATATATGCATGTATATATATATGCATATATATATATGCATGTATATATATATATCTGCATATATATATATATATATATATATATATATATATATATATATATATATATATATATATGTGCATGTATATATACATGCAAAAATGTCTGCGGACATCTATGCTCCTGTCACTTGCCAAGTGCATACCGCGAGTCGATTTTCGTGAGCCGATATCTCGTCAGTTGGCCCTATTTATGGGGAGTTTTTCCTCGCTTATGGAACCATGTACAGTGATGAACGACGGAAAGGTGAGGCAATGGTGTTGAAAGTTCAGCGGCGTCGTGACTTCAAAAATTGTCTGCACGAATTACGCAAGAACGGAGTGGTGGGCCCAGTCTTGGGGGAAATGAAATCGTCGTTCAACTAGTGTACCAAGAACTGCCATCTGATCGACCATTGACGATTACTGCTCTGGACTGATAACAAATGCCCGCATGTTCGACGCACCACCATTTACAATTTTGTTTCGGAGAGGCTCGGACCTGGTATCTAGCGACCTTTTCCTATTCTTGCATTTGACTCCGTGGCTTGGTGGACAACGCTTTGAAGACGACGAGGAACTCAAAGGCGCCATTGTCCACTGGTTCAATCCCCGGGCGGCGAACTTCGATGTAAAGGGATTAATGAGAGTGGCGCAGTGTTACGAAATGTGCACATAAGAGAACGGCGAGTAAAGGCCATGTTTGTTGGGAACCGTCAACTAAAACCATTTTCACCGAATATACCGGTATATGTGTGGCCCAACGGTCATTACTTCTCGAATATGCGTCCTGCGCAGCATAAATGAGATATACAGTGCACGTTCCAAGAGTAATGATATTGTTTTTTCTAGTAATTCATTGAACGGATTTGCACAAACACTTAAAATTCTTCAAAGTACTGTCCTTGGGCTTCTATACGTTTTTTCCAGCGACTCTACCATGACCGATACACGCCCTGGAAGGCGTCTTCGGGGACCTCTCGCAAGATCTTCCTCACGGCTTATTGGATCTCTTACATGGACGAAAAAAGGCTTTCTTTTCAGGGCTGCCTTAATCCGAGGGAACAAAAAGAAGTCTACTGGGGCGACTTCAGGAGTGTGGGGGGAAGGTGGGACAGCGTTGGCACCTGATGTTTGGCCAGGAACTCGCGGACTAGTTGAGCGTTGTCGTGATGGAGTTGCCAGGTAGCGGAGATGTCTTTTCTCGTCCCGATGGCCCTTTTTCGGAGTCTTTCCAGCACATCTACGTAGCGAAGAGCGTTAACTGCTTGTCCTTGAGGAACAAACTCCTTATGAACCACTCCTTGACCGTCGAAAAGACAAGGAGCATTGTTTTCACTTAGATTTGCTCATCCTTACCTTTTTGGGCTTGGGGGACTGGTCGGGGTGCCACTCAGAGCTAGGCGTTTTGTTTCTGGGTCGTAATCAAATACCGAGGTTTCATCACCTTGTCCATATAGTTAGTTTAATTTTCAAAACGTTGCAAAAGTTCACTTCAAATTTCCGCTCGGTTGGTATTTTGGTCGTATTTGGCGAATGACATTTTGAGGAGCCGTGATGGTCCAGCAGGTAGATTGATGGGGTGCTAATTGGTGCGGGTGACCCTCACTCACTGCACCTCCGGCTTCACTACCCGAGCGGTTTAATTTGCTGGGTACCGGATCTCAGCGGGAAACCGCCGGTGGCGCTGTGGGAACAGGGAAATGACACCCTTAATTAATACCCTGAGTGAATTTCGTGTGCCTTATATGGTTTCATATTTGTCGCCGTCACAGAGGGCGCCTCGGTCGACTCCGGAAGACCATTGAGCCCTAGGGTTTGTCCTCCATCGACGCATGGGCACGAAGGGCTGAAGGGGTGAGGCATTTCCGGCACGAATGAGAGGGAATGCGGCGGTGGTGAGGAAGATGTTAATTATTGTCGTGGCAATGCAGGAATCTGTGCCGTGCTGCACTTCTCTGTCTCCCGGAGCATAATTTGCTAATTAAACATTAATTTCGGTGTGCGAAAGGAAGAGAGACAAGGAAGTGAATTGACATGGCTCGCCACCGTGTGCTGCGGTAGTTCTTGGAACGTACGTATCTCCGCAGAGACGCGGCGGAACCTCCTTCGACGCTTGAACCGATTGCTTTGAAATTAAATTGTCTTTGAGGTTTTCCAAAAGTTAATTGGAACTGTAAAGGAAAAACGAAATTATGGGCCGTTTATTTAATTGAACACCATATTATTTTTTTCATCACTCTCGTGCTCTTCTGATGCAATAAACTCCTCACGGTTAGTGAGAAATAATTTCCATTTTGTTCCTTAGGTTGTAATCCAAGAGGAAAGCTCGTTTGGTGGAAATTATTCAGATGTGTGAAGACAATAACAATAAACATTATACCAATAAACCGAACTGGTCTTCGGTTAAATACTACACAGTAAAATCATTACAATATAGCGCTCTAAAGATATTTCTCAAATCTTGCTGTTTCGATTGATCATGTTTATAAAATGGTTGTAATACTGTATGAAAGAGGGAGAGAGATCTATGTTTGAATGGCGACTCTTCATTGCGGAGTCTCCCTGCGATCTTGAATGTGTCTGGAGAGATCTTCGATGCGCAATTAAGCCCGCGGGATCTCGTTTGTCGGTGAACACCGTGTCCGGAGCGGTCGAATTGTAAAAGCACAAGGTTAACTTTTTATCACCTGCGAATATAATTATTACTCTCGAGCCATTTGCACGGGCAATTCAGACAATCTGTTCAGTGAATTTTAAAATGTGAGTCTGGAAAATAATGAAGACAATATTTTAAGCGTAAAGAGGAAGACAAATGAACAGCGTTTTGCGTATGCAAGGCGAAGCGTCGAAGTTATTAGTTTTAAACTCAAAGGTCGGCGAGAACAGAGGAGATATATATGTAGGGAATGTAGTGGGATGCTCAAGGCCGCAATGGAAGGTACACTTGACGTAAATGAAGAAGAGGAATGCTCAGAATAGGCTTGGTTGTTCGACGGGTTGAAGTCAAGTTGGAAGTATGAAGAACTAAAGAAGGAAATAAGGCGGGGCGAACAGGAAGGGGATTGCAATTGTTCGGGACCTTGGGAAAACTGCAGATTATCTCTGAATGAATAGACTTACTGCATGTATTATATTCTGGTTTCGTGACCATCTACGTCTGCAATAACGATCCAGAGCGGGTGAAACATTTCATTCTCTTTTACGAGTGGTGACCTAACACCCCCCGCCACACACACTTGCGGGCTATTATGTAGATGAAAGAGGATATGGCCAAGGGTTCTAAGCCCAGGAGGCATGACTAATAGAGAAATGGAAGTGCACTGTGAATGGAAGTAATATTCGTTGGTCTTTCCCTTCCTTCGTATTGTGATCGTGCATTGCGTAAGACAGAAATAGTTAGCGAATCAATCTATTCGACTGTTGCATCTATTGAATATTTATCTCTAGCATGGTTTTCCCACGTATATTATGAAGCTTGGTATGTTCCTTCTCTTTATTGTATGAGATCTCGCGTAAAAACTTTACAAGTTATTTCTTGTGCTTGTTTGTAGGTATATCGAAGCTTTTTACGAACTGACTTGAGGGCATTGATCTTTTTTTCACCCGATTGGCGTAGTCGTTCGTATCCTTGCAAAAGTGGAAAGATGTCTCTTTAGCAGTGGTGATGTTGAAACTGTATTATTACCCCCATGGTAGTGCGTTTGAAGAGGCCATGACAGTAAAATTAGAGATATTAAGTATAGAACAGATAGATTTAAGATGTCCTTTTTCCCACAAACGACAGGGGACCAGAATAACATTGTCCGAGCGCGCCAGGCGGGAAAGGTGTTTTGGGTCAAGGGTAGTCTGGTGTGTGATCACCGCTTGCCACACACCCTAGCGTATACTACGTGAATAAATAAATGAAAGTGGGATGTTGATGAATACCTCTCAAGAATCAAGCAAATTCGACAGCCCTATGATTTTCCAAGAAGTCTTTGGTCTGTACGTATTTACTGTCGTCTCTTAGTCCAGTGTGCCTTAATAGGAGAGTCGTCGGTCGGAAATCGCTACGGAGTTGTTGGAATGGGATGCTGTCAATACTGACCTATTTAGCCTTACGCACTCCTTTCTTGCCGGAAGGTTCTACCGTTCTGTTTTTTTCCATCACTCGTTCACAATAACTTCCCTTCGTTTTAGCCTTTAATGAAACCACTCTGGAAGCCAGCAGATTGGTACGTAGTGGACGTATTTACTCCTCCTTCGGATTTATTATCCTTTTGAGGCAGGGTCGGTGCATATAAGGAGGTAATTAAGCAGGGTTTGATATATTAAACAAGGTAGGAAGATTTTTTATTCCAATTTTTTAAGGATATATGCTAGGGTTGTGAGGTACATGCGGGAGCATTGGGTTAGGGTTATTTGAGCTCTATTTGGGTTTAGGATTATAGTTATGGTATTGGTTGTTCTGGTAGGGTCAGGTGTTAGTAGGTGAGGAAGTTCGGGAGAGCCAGGACCTTGATTTCTCTTGTTGTACTGAGGTGGTCGAGGATATGGTGGGGGGGGGGGGAAATTGCGTGACGTTTGATTCAGGGTTGGATGACGGGTGATATTTGGGAGGTATTTTGCTCTTCTTTTCTTCTTAGGGATGCGGGGTAGAAATTTAGTTATTTGTTGCGGGTATGGATATTTTCCGGTTGGTAGGGATGGGGACCATAGATTTTGGATAAGAGTATTTTTTGCCAGCTTGAGCGACTTCCTATAGTTTACCAGTGCCTTGGATATGGCTTCCTAGATGGTGGTGAGGTTAAGTTCTCCGCAAATGTTTCTGTTAGGAATGAGCCAACGGGCCCCTCTCATCCTTAGAGCGGTATTATTTTGCCAAATCTGTTTTATTTAACGCTAAGGCGGGGGCTGTGGTCCATATCGGAGATCCCCGAAGAATTTGTGGAAGCAGTGTAGTATTTAGGATATCTATGCTACTATATACTAGAAAGGTTTTTGAGGATTGGGTCAGCAGAGGTTGAAGAGCAAAGGTAGGATGATGGGATACTCTGGAAGCCCTCTGCTTGGGATGCAATGCAGCTTCCAGCCGAGAAACACAAGCTTTAAATGCCCCCCCCCGGAATGTTTTGACGCCGCCGCGCGATATAGGCCCCTCTCTCTCTCTCTTTCCCCTACACCCTCCTCCTCCTACACTCTTGGTTTTTCTCATTCCCTGCACGCACCGTTCCGCCCCCTCCCCCCGCCCCCCGCCCCCCTTGAACTTTCCCATTGTTGTCCTGGGTGTGTTTGTGCGCCGTGCGGGGGGGGGGAGGTTGTGGGTGCTTCGAGTGACCCATTTCTTCGCGGATTTCTCCTTCCCGTGCGAGCGGGGGGATAGGAGGCAGGCGTGGAGGACGTCGACCCCTTCCCTTAACCTTGGGGTTTGAGCAGGGGGCGGGGGAAAGGGAAGGGAAGAGAGTTCCCCTCTCTCTCTCTTCCTTAGTCCGAGCCGCGGTTGTGGCGAATGCCTCATCCCCGCGTCTGACACCGACACTCTTTGCCTTCCTGCCTCGCTCTTTTCTCCGCCCTGCCTATCCGCGACAGCCGGGAGTCGAGACGCTGAAAGAGGCAGTGCGATGGCGATGCGTCTGTCGAGGGCGACGACTGACTCATTCCATTTTCAACGGCTCATAATCGGACCTTTATTTATAACTGCCTGGGTGACATTGCTGCATCCTAAGGTGCCATTATTTTTCAGATGACAGTTTATGTATTTGAATGCGTGTGGAATGAAAGGATTTTTGCATGAACGTATGTGCCACTGCGGGCAATGTTTTTCATGTGGCTTTGTTCCTTCTTGCGGGTGGTGACCTTACACCCCCCGCGACCCGCCCTTTCATAGGCTTGCGGGGTATTATATAGATGTACATGTCTTCGCGAGGGAAACATTTCAGCCGTGAGAGTGTGTGTTGACTCGTGTGAAAAATTCTTCCGTGAAGACAAAATAAAGAATGAGTGGGTTGGTTTTAGAGAAAGAGTGCCTGAAAATCCCTTTGAGATGCGGGTGGACTTTAATTTATGTCTCGAATCTTCATAAAAAGAATGGGCGTTTGTTCGAGGGAGTCGAGGACGGGAGGCGCTTTTTATTAAAAAAAAGTGGCGTTCCTCTTCCCAAATATTATTGTGTGGAAGTGAAATTGTGGTTATGAACTGCCGGAATGAGGGCAGGGGGTCGGTCTCGTCGTCCGCCGAATGCGGTGGGCCTGCTTAAGAGGCGTTGCCAGTCCATCTACTGCCGTATGGGACGGAGGCTTAGGAATGAGCGGGTCGAGGAGCCAAGTGGAGTGTACGCCCCGGTAACGGAAGTGTACCGAGGAAGTGTGGTCCGATGGTTCGGTCAAGGCGAGAGGATGGGATGTGTGTCGAATGGCGGAGACGGACGTTTCGGTGGTTGAAGAGAAGTGGCGGGAATGTGAAATGATTCGTGGTACTTTTGAGAAATTTCACGTTTCCGGTACAAATGGGATTGCTTTGCGACGGGCGCAAGGGAATTAAATAGATGAGGAATTTGATTAGCCCGTATTGAAGGGATTGGTAGAAGGGAATTCGCTCTTCTAAGCGGTTGCTGGACCTTATTTATTCGTGTTAAAAGTCAAATGCCTTGATCGAGACTCGAACCCTGGTCTCTCGATTCTCTCTCGAGTGTTTTTAACCATTTAAAATGCCGAAGCGTCCTCAAACACTGTCCTTAGGTGTGTTCAGAAAATAACGAGAATATTTCAATTTTCCGGGTTTGAAGAGTTCGAATGTCAATATTGTTTGTTATTATATGTTGGTATACCTGCCCCTAAAGTATGATAGCATTTTGAGCTGTATTCATCGTTTATGCTTTGTCCGGTGGCAGCCGCCGCTCTAAAGTTAGACAGGTTTTTACTATCTCTGCGATTTTCGTTTGTTTTAAATAATGGATCAATGAATTTGTGCCAAATTTTGCGTAACAAATGAAATAAAGGGTGTGTGAAATGTTAAAAAAGGCCCATGGAGAGAGTCTGCTAAGAGTAAAACAAAAGTTTACGAGTGGTATTATAAGCGTATCCAAGATGGCCGTGAAGACACTGAAGATGGCGAACGCCCCAGCACAACAACAACCGATGAAAACGTGGAAAAGTGTGAGAAATGGCTATGAATGATCGCCCATTAACAAATAGGGAAGTCGCTGATGATGTTGGCGCGTATTTCGATTGGCTCATGCCCTGAAATCTTTTGGAATGTTTTGGGTATGAAACGCGAGACAGCAAGATTTGTTCCAAAATTGTCGAATTTTGGAAAAAAAGCAGCGGCGAATGGAAGTTGCTTAATGGAGTCAACGACGATGCAGAATTACTGAAATGTGTTATAACAGGCGACGAAACATGGGTTTACGGCGAAATATGACGTTGAAATGTAGGCTCGATACAAATTCTTTAATGGAGGAGAAATCTGAATCTTTCTGGTTCAAAAAAAACATGAAAATGTTCATAAAAGTGCCCTTCTCTTGATCTTTTGTGTTACCTTCTGTGTCGGAGCTTAAAACTTTTAACTTATTTCGTCCTTTTCGTAAATACCCAATGTGAAATATTGTTGACCGTTTTGAAAACCTATTTTAACGGCCATTATTTTTCATTGTTACTCTTGAATTCGCCGACGCCATCTTGTAAACACTGTTTAACACTTTTGGGTAATTTGGGATATTCAGTATTGTTAATTTGATCCAGCTATTATTCTATTCAAGCAACGTACGGCCGAGGATGTGGACGAGCTGCAATCTGAGGACTTGACCTCTACTTTGTCATTGAATCAAGTCATTTCTTGAAATAGACTTCATAGGTCTTCGTCACCTGTTCCTCCCGCCCGTTTCGCAATACTAAGATAAGACTGCGGACACGCCTCGTTTAGGCTGCTTTCGATTGGCGGGCGTCAACACCTCGATGCATTAAGAAACACGCCGCAAGATGTCGCAAATTGCTAGTCATTTATCCCCAAATCGTTGAGTTCCTGCTGCTTTTTTGCAGCGGACTTTGAAGGGGTCACTTCAGCCTAGTTGCGGCAGATAGCGAAAGTACTTGGCACTCGAAGACCTTTTTTTTAGAATTACTGTAACTTTCGCTCTGAAGGGAAGGTTTGGCCGGTCGTTATGCACGCGAAGGAAAAGTTACTCGGGGGTGTGTAAGACCGATTCATAGCCTCAGTTTCCCTGCGCTAGATTGCGGTTGGATATCTCCGGAGCGCCCTTCACGACGCCTTGCCAAGATCGGTATCAAATGCCTCGCGTGCGGAGTCGGAGAAAATAGAATGCTGGAAGGGAGTCGAAAGACGAAGGGAGTCCGGAGACGGGAGTTGGCGCATGATGATCGCGGAAGGGTCGTGAGTGCAGATGACTTCAGTGAAGTGGATTTCAATCGCGTGCTTTCGTCTGAATTACTTGGCGAGTGTGATTGCAATGAAAGAGTCGAGAAGCTCTTCTGCCATTTCACGTTAGTTAGGCCTCACCTTAAAGTTTGCTGCAAGTTAATAGGGATCCTCATGAAGTAGACTTAATTTTAAGAGCAGCTAGGTTTGTGAAAAGTCGGTTATAAAAAATGTAGCAGTGTCAAGACACTACTGGAATAATTACGATGGGAGGCACTTGTTGACCGTAGGCTTGAATACAGATTGAATTGACCGCGTAAATTTGAAGCAGGCTACTTATCTGAGGGTGTTAAAGGTATATTACAGGCCCCGACTAGCAATGGTGGATCAGATCACCAACACAAAATCAGGGAGAACGGATGGATTTAAAATGTCGCTTTTTCCTGTAACCATTAGAGATCAAAATGGATATGACAGCAATAGCGTAGGAAATGACTAAAATTGCCAGTGTATATATTTGTCGATATATTTTTGTCATTCTTTTAATTTAATAGACCCATCTTTTTAATAATTTTACTGCATAATTTGAGTATACGTATCCTGTTATTGAAAATTGTTGCATGTAATTACTTTTGTTCCTGTGATTAAAATTCTTTGAGTGCATGATCGACCTAATACTCGTGTAAAAGTGGTATGATTGGGATTGTGCATGCATGGTCGATGACCTAACACCCTCCGCCACACGCCCTTGCTGCGGGATGCGGGGTACTATGTAGATATACTACGTGCTATTAACTTACAACTCCTCTAGTTATTTACATGCGGTTGTATCGTATAAAAACAACTTATGAAGTAAATCAAGCATAATAATGTTTTTTTAAATTTCGCCATTGCATTTGTAACTGATATTAAAGACTTTCTAATACGGCTTTGCGTAGGAGACAGGAGAGAATGGCAAAGAAGGCTATGTCTAAATATGCACCAATGCATCGGAGGAAACTTGGTGTAAAGAACAGCTGTGCTATAAAGGGGAAATATTTTTAATAAACTAAAATACGAGTGATTTTCAAGAAGGTGGAAGAATTGCCAGGAGATGAAACACAGGTGGGATTAGCGTGAGAACTTATTTATAGGTACCACAGGAAAAGTATGTGAAGGAAAATTGAAAAAAAGAGAAGAAAGCCCAATGGTGGTTATGTCAACATATATTCGGCCAATTCGCGTAGAAATGGAGAGGGAAGGTGCAGAAATCGACGGCAAAAAAGCACTTGGGAATCCAAAGGAAAGAGTGATTTGGAGGAGGCTAGCTGAAAACAAAATAAGTCGAGCGATTAAAAATGGATGGAGGTGTTTTTTCGGCTTTTCTCTTTGGCATTTGCGAGGAATAGCGGAATGGGGGTATGCAGGGCAGCGTGCATCGCGGAGAGGGAAGTGCCGGACGGGTCGACTGCTTCAAAGCACCGCGCAGGAAATGTCGCTTGATACCCTAAAATTGCCCACCAAAGCATCAAGCAATAGAAGGTCATTGAAAGCGACGGACAAATCTGCTCCAATCATCGCGGAAAAAAGCCGTAGTATAAAAACGGTAGAATAGAAATGGTGTAATGGAACATTATTTTTGTTGTGATGAATCTAAAATTTAAAAGAAATTTAAATCTAAATATGGATGAATCCAAAAAAAGGCGAATATTCGCCTGCAACCTTGTGACCGCGACATTACCCCACCCTCCTTGGCTGGCACCCGCGATAATTTCAATGACCCGCGGTCTGAATTGAGCGTCAGCAACCGAAGGCGCATCTGGTCACGTGACGAGACGAGGTGCACGCCGCGTGGATGGAGGTCAGTGGGCGGGGCCCGTGGTGCTCCGTGCTGCTCGTATTATTCACCCGCGAGCAGTCGTGGAGGCCACTGCGTCGTCGAGACACCGGGGGCACGTCCCCCGTATATGCTTCCCAAATGCCTCCCCCATCCCAACCCACTTCTTGCGACCCCTTCGCATCCTCCCTCTCTTGCCCTCGGTCCATACGGATGCTGTGCCCGTTTCTCGCCCCACGTCCCCTTGACAATGGGCATTGTTCCCCGCCCCCTCGTGCACCCGATGCTATCGCCCGCACCTGAGCCCTGAGGCTCTCCTCTCATTTCCGGCCCGGCAACCCTTTGTTTCCTCGCCGTCCGCCGGAATCGCTTCTCGCCCCCGGAATACTTTCAATCGCCCTCCGATCGTGATTCCGAATTAGCGCTCTTTGGCGAGGATCTCGCATCCCTTCATTACCAAGTACCCTCAACTTCGCCCGCGACTCTTTCTACAGCGGCATGCCTCGTTGCAATGGGATGGATGTTACGTTTGGTATTGTAATGGGATGTTATAAGGTGTTTCGATTTGCATCATAAGACTCTTGGAGGTTCTCCATTTCTTGGCCTCTCACGTTATTACACCACCGTCTAACCTAAATCCATCCCCATCCATCAAGGTAGGTTTCTGGCACACCCCCCGGGGGGGAGGGAGGGCTGACCGCACCAATTTTCTAAACCTCGCCTAACACGGCACCAAGCACTCCCGAAGCACCCTTTTCAATCAGCCGTTCTTCATCCCCATCTATTTTCTCCCTCCCTCCGTTTAGCCTATCCTTTCCCCACTCCGCCTCCCTCACCTGACATTCGCCTCTCTCCATGCTGCGGCCCTCGGCCTTCCCTTTCCGTTCCACAAAATGCCGCCTCGAATTACCCCCCTGCCTTCTTCTAATTCTCCTCTCTTACCTTCCTCTTCGCTTGCTTTCCTTTGTCCTTTTCACACTCCCTATTCCTATCACCACCAAATATCAAGAGCCTCCTCCAAACTACTCTTATCCTCTTGTCCCGACGTACCAAGTTTCCGTTCCCTGCATTACTTGGCTCTAAATCCCAAGTTTTCACTAATATTTTCTTTACTTTCTGACATTTTCTTCAACTCCCTCCTCTTTCTAAATGTTTCCTTACCAATTGGAATTCTTTGAATGCCTTAAGACCTTGATTGCGCGAATTAATTTTGCCTTTCTCATCGTGCCCAACCTTTCACTCATATCTCAATGCATTTGCGCTTGTCTCTCTCTTTGGTACGCTCGCAAAATGCGTATAAATTACGTTACCGCTCGTGAATCTCACGCTCTGGCAATCGCCGATTTCACGAGGGATCGTTTAAATGAAAAATGCAGCAGAAATGAAATTTAATTAATCCTTTGTGTGACAAACACAATGCATTTACATGTTCCGTCGTTGTTTTAATTTTGGATGTGGTGTTGTAGTCTTTCCTACAACTTCCCTACACTCGTCTTTGGCGTTCGCAAAGGGCTCTCATTCCTTTCTTCTTTTCTACAAGTTTCCCACCCCGAGGTTCTGATGTATAATCATTTGCATTCCCGAAGTAAACCATTCGCTCGTAAATGTTATAGGCGTAAATTAAATATTGTTGAACTTCAGCTTTACTTGAGAAAAAAAGCGAAAAATACTTTGTTATTTGTATTTAACGGAGCATTACTGTCATCGCGTGGGTTCCGACTATTCTTTGCCCGAAGTGCCACAGTGTCGAAATCTAGGTGGCGATAACTATTCTTTTTTTAAGTGGAATTGGCGTGTACATTTTCTTCAACTCACTTGCGATATCCCTCCCTCCCATTCCTTCATCGATGACCTTCAATGACCTTCATCGAGCGCTTGTCGTCCGCTCAGCCGGCGCGCGACCTCTTCTGTTTTTTTGAACGTTTGCACCTTTGTTGGGGCCGGCTCGTTCTCTTGGTGTCCTTTGGAGTGACCTCCGTGTCCCCCTTCCCCCGCGACCCCCACAGCCACCCAACCCGAAGGTTCCGTTGACAGTCCGGATAATCTATCGCGTAAGCAATTGCATTTCTGCGTCATTCAGGTGAAGGCAGAGCATTTTTGATTGGAAGTTTGTTTTGCCGTAAGAAGCACCATATCCACACATTCCAGATTCAGTCTTTAATGTTTTCCCGCCGCCCTGGACTCGTGTTGGGAATATTTTTTGTAAGGCAGTCGCCCAGATTTGTACGTTTTCAGAGGTCCTTGGAATTTGCTGCGGCACAAGTTCCAATGGGACTGAATATTTGTTTTCAGCTAATTGAGTAGTGTCTCAGGCGTGATGTGGTGTGAGTCGAACGTGATAAAGAACGGATAGTAGCAATTTTCCACCGGATAAGTTTCGTGGTACCGCTGGGTTTCGACGCATCACATCACCTTCAGGTACCAAAATGAAGTCAAGTAGCGTCTCGTGTACATGTTTACACACGCAGGGAGGAGGGGGTGGATGTGGTTGGAAAGGAGGAATGGGGGGGGGGAGAAGGGGAAGTTTACGCAATGCAAAGCTTGAAACAGTGCACAGAGTCTTTGAGGTCCACTTAGGTGTTCAGTGGCCATCGCCAATCACCTATAGGCAGCAGGAACGACTTCCGGAAAACATGTTTAAAACTATGTATTTCGCAATCCTGAGCCAACTTTCCCTTCTCCCCCCACCCACCCCTCCCTCCTTTCCTTCTACATCCACCACCTCCTCCCGGAATGTGTAAGCGTGTACGTGAGACGCCCCTTTAATACATTTTGGTACCTGATGGTGATGTAATACATCGAGATCCGGTCGTGCAATAAATCTTATCTTGTGGACAATTTCTGCTATCCCTTCTGTATTATATTTGTTTTCAGCCACACATTTAGACTCCACGAATGTTTTTGAAAAAGAAGTCTGTGCCCGCAAGCGCCCTGCAAGCCACCTTTAGGGTGTGTGGCAGGGGGGTGAATACACACCAGACTAATTTTGACTCGAATATGACCCTACAGCAGTCGGACAATGTTATTCTGATCCCTTATCGTTCGTGGAAAATATGGCATCTTAAATCAATCCGTTATGCACTTGAGCCATCCTCAATATTAATTTTCCAATGCGCGTATTCTATCGTCGGTTGTCGCGAGGTTTTCCCTTGGCCTTCCACGTCTGCGGACGACGTTCTGAATTTCATTCTCCGCAATAGCGGTTCATGCCGGATCGATCTTCTTGTCCTTGTTAAGGCGGTGTCCTCTGGTGAAACTGCTGCCCCCCGCACCAATGGTGCCTCGCGGTCTTGGTTGTGGGAACAATGTTTTCATTAGTTTCGAAAGGGAAAAATATATAGGGGTTTACTTTTCAACTTTTCGGCATCAGGGGGATGTGATGCGTGGGCCTTCAAAGGTTCGCCGGGGGGTGTGATTGGGGGAGGGGTGTGATTGGGCGAGGGGAGTGAGTGGGGAAGGGGGTGTGATTGGGGTGGGGGGGGCGGAGCGCTGCACTGGTTCAGAAGGAATTCTATCCAGTTCGATATTCAAGGTAAGCAGTTTTAGCCAAGTAGTGCCTAATTTGCCTCTTAGGATCCGTTGCCGAAGCTATGTATGCCATTTTATAGGGCCCCTGAAAACAGTTACGAGCGAAATGAGGAACATCTCTGCATAGAAAATTTATAATATTTCTTTCCACCACAAAATACCACGACATGTGTCTTTGAATTTGAAAAGAAAGCTCGGAGACTAATTCCTGTGGGGTTTCAGAATTGATAAAGACGACCTCCGTCCCCGGACGTGACGTGGTGGAAGGGCTTGTGCGTTCCGATGACCCCTAGAGCTGTACTGGCGGCAGTAATAAAAATTGCTCCTGGTAGGGTCACCCATGCCAGATAGGTAGAAGGTTAGGAGCCAGACGAAAGGTAGTCCACGCAGCGTCTGTTCCTCATTGAGGCGGCTGCAATGGCGTCTGACCCCAGTGGGGCGGCCAGTTAGTGATGGTGTCACGTTAAAAACACTATTGAGGAAGGCAACGGGAAACCACCTCAATTATCATTCCCAGGATTTAAATGATGAACAATACACAGATTTTGAGTCCTGGGAACTACGGGGCTCGGCCCAATCGGCCGTGTGTCGTGCCCGGCAGCGGGGGAGGCAAGGCTTCCGCGGTCGTCATCCCACGGAAACCGTGCAAGGGAAAACCAGCAGCAGCAGGACAGAAGACGCAGGAGAAGAAGACCAATTAAGTTAGATTAGGACCGTGGAATGTTAGGACAATGATCAGGACAGGGAAATTGGAGAATGTTAACCGAGAGATGGAAAGGGGAAATATAGCTATTTTAGGTCCATGCGAGGTGAGATGGAAGGACAGCGGGGATTACTGGAGTGATAATTATAGAATAGTATACAGCGGCGGAGCAACAGCCACCGAGGGGTTGCCATAGTATTAAATGTAGAAGTAGGAAGAAGCGTAGTCAACATAGAGCAGGTAACGGATAGATTATTACTAATAGAGATAAAAGCAGAGCAACGAACTTGGTTATTATTCAGGTATACATGCCACCGAGCAACCATAAGGAAGAAGAGGTCGATCGGATACACGATCAGTTAGAGGACATAATCGCGTGTGTTCCCGCAGGGAAACATTTGATAGTGATCGGGGATTGGAATGCGGCGGTTAGCGAAGGAAGAGATGGTGACGAGGTCGGGGACTACGGTTAAGGCACGAGGAATGACCGCGGGGAGAAAGCAGTTGAGTTCTGCAGGAGACAGGGGGTAGTCATCACCAACACTTGGTTTAGACACCACAAAAGACGCAGGTATACATGGAAAATGCCAGGAGAATAAATCATAAACAAAAGGATAGAGAGTAGGGAAAATGATTACTTAGGGGAGGATCAGTTTGAGTTTAAGAAGGGGAGAGGTACGCGTGATGGCATTGCAGTAATGAGATTATTAATCGAAGGGAATATAGAACACAACCAGGAGGTATCTGTCTTTAACGTAGATTTCGAAAAAGCGTTTGATAGAGTGCATTGGGAAAAACTAATGAGTATATTCCAGAAAATAGGAATAGATTGGAGGGAAAGGAGGCTAATCCGACCCCTGTACATGTCTCACACTGCTCAGGGGCGGGTGGGGAACGGGGAGTCCGGATGGGCAGTGTTAGGAAGAGGTGTAAGGCAGGTTTGCCCATTATCACCGTTGCTGTTCAACCTGTATGCAGAGGAAATGATCAAAGAGGCATGGGAAGAACTGGAGGTAGGAATGAAAGTGGGCGGTGAATTCGTAAAATCAGTTTGGTTTGCTGGTGATCAAGCTTTAGTTTGTCGGTCAGCCAAGGGGCTGCAAGCATTGCTGAGTGAATTGGAAATTCAGTGCCACAGGTATGGGATGAAAATCAATATTAAGTGCTTTGGACTAGCACGGTCAAAGTAGTAGAGACGTAAGGAGAAGAATTGCGCTAGGCAAAGAGGCTTTCACAAGGAGGAGGGGGTTGATGACGGGGACGTTGAGTAAGGATATTAAGAAAAGACTCGTAAAAACTTTGATTTGGGGCGTAGCTATGTACGGCGCGGAAACGTGGTCATTGAAGGAGGATAGACGCAGACTGGAGGCTTTTGAAATGTCGGTGTGGAGAAGAATGGAGAAGGTTAAATGGACAGGGAAGAAAACAAATGAGGAAGTACTTGGTATGGTGGGCGAGGAGAGGGGTTTGTTGGGGAAATCCTATGTAGGCAGGAAAAGTGGATGAAGGGGTAATTGACCGGCAGCGGGATTTCGAAGACCGTAATTGAGGGAGGAATGTTAGGCAAACGAGGAAAGGGAAGGAACAGGAAAAGGATGTTGGACGGGATGAAGGGAGGAAGAAAGTACTCAGAGCTGAAGAGGGACCTGATGTAGAGTAGGGTATTGTGTTTTGCTGGGGGTCACAAATTATTTAATTAGTAATTATGTCCATCCAAAAACCTACCTTAACCGGTAGATTACCTAATAATAATAATAAAGACGACCTCTGGTGGTCTCAGGCTACCATTCAATTAAAAACTCGTCTAAATTATTTCGCAACTGTACTCGAGAACATTAAAATCTACATGACAAAGAAACGTACTCACAGGAACAAATGTTCTGATGAATTACTGAAGGTAGAATCCCCTAAAAGTTAAAAAGAAATTAGGAATTGAGCTTAGAATAGGGTGACACCTTCTACTAACTACATTTTTCAGTAGAAGAGGGCACATTCTATGCCTTAACCATGTTAAGGTCTCGGATGTCCTTCCAACCATGTTAAGGGCTCGGTTGTAATTCGAGGGATCCTCGTTCGAATTTCGGCGTAAGCGGAACATTTTTTTCCCTCTGAAATTACTCTTATGTGATACCACGGGAAATCTCTTGTACCGGCTATCCGCGAGGACTAAAAATTTGCCTTACGGCCTTAAAGAAGAAGGAGAGGCCCCTGATATTGCCTCCAGCGGTCACCAACCGTGGAAGCGGTCCCGCGGGGGCCCGGCAGGCAGAGACATCTCCCGCCTGGGCCATCACCACCACGGTTGAATTGATATGTCAAGTGCATATTGAATCAAAAAATTCCATCTTGCATGAACTCGTAGATTCGGTGTAAGTTAATAGGGAGGAACCAAATCGTTCGTAAGGCATCACAGTTTAAAGGACAAAACGTGCCCTGTCCATGTCGCATCGCTCCACTGTCACGTGCCTTGTACAGCTATAACTTACTCTATAAGCCACCACAAGGGCATGTGGCAGAGGGTGACAAGAGTAATGGCTGATTGTTGACAACTGGTATAACTTAATTTTCGGTTGTTCAAATTGTTGTATGCGAGTTTTCATATTGTTAAGGTGGCGAATTGTTGTAAGTTAAAATGCTCCATCTAGATGTCTATTCTGCCTTATTTTGCCTCCCGCTGTGGTTCGCCTATCGGCGTAAAGCGGCCCCATAACCGTTCCTTCTGTGTCAGCGCACAGTTCGACTGATTTATACGAAACAGTTCGACGAGCTGGTCGCCTCCGTGATGCCAGTGGCGCCCAAAGAGCCCCTGCAAGAGTTTACAATTTTACAAACCGTTCGTTTGTAAGTATTCAGTTCACGGCAACTTTCCTCTAATGTGTGCTCATTTCCGAAGTCGGGTCTTCCGGCGCAAACCCCGCCCGACGTGTGCTCCAGGTGAGCTCCAACCGGCGTGCGCGTCGACTGTCGAATGATGCTGGTGTTGGCGACCCCGCCATTCCCTCGGCCGACGGCGTGCACTGGAGGGGGGGGGGACTCCTTCCCCGCCAGACGCCCCTCCATCTTTTTCAACCCCCTCCTACTGCGGGGGTGAACTTTCCGATCCGCGCACCTCCGCCCCACACACCACGCCTATTGTTGCGCAATGCCCCCCCCCCGACGACATTCACCCGGTCAACCCTTCCACTGGCGCCACCCCCCTCTCTCCCCTTCCGTCCCTCCCTTCCCTTGCATCCCTATGACAAAGGAACCGCGCCACCGGTTACCATTGGGAATACGCTCTCATTTATATTTTATTCCTACGACTCCAGTGTTCCTCCCGTTGGTCTTTTGTCCTCTGTCGTCACTTAATACTAATATTAAATCAGGCAGTGGTGTTTTGGTTGAATTAGGATTACGCCTCGATTTCACTTTCAAGTCTCGACCAAAACCACAATAAATACCCGAACGCGCCTCGTTACGATAAAACCTTCTTCGCGCCTGCGCACTGACCCCCTCCAACCCCCCTCAATCCGTGCACCAAGACCCCTCTCTTACCCCCACGCCCATCACCCCACGCCCTCCGAAGCCACCTTCGGCTTTTGCCCTCACCCTCTCTCCCGCCTCCATTCATCCCCGCGGTGGCCTTAAATTCACTCTCTTTCTATTTTATCAAACAATAAGTTTGGGAGCCGTTTGAAACTTAGTTCCCCTTGGGAGTTGTCATACTTAATTTCTTTACACCCTTGCCGAACTACCCTGTAATCCACCACACCCTCTTTGCACATAGTATAAGGCGCAATCCGATTTTAAGATTCATCATTTCTTGAGGTCATGATGACATTCCTTTTATTATGATTGATTCACATCCCAATATGACATCCATGCCCTCCCCCGCACGACACCCGCTCCCCCTTCGCCGTCTCCAGGACAACGGGACCCCCTCCTCCCCCTCTGCATCTCCGCCCGCTGCCTCTCGCATTGTCGCCCTTGCCTGCTTTGTCTTCTCATCCTCGCACTTTCAAATTGGCTTTAAAGAAGCCCGCTCCAAACACTATCATTTTACGTATGCTCATTCCTTTATGAAGTGAGGTTTTCTCTCGCCTTGACAGTCTAGCCTTGCCAGAAGAGGAGAGGATATCGATCGTGGATACGCATTGATTTGATATTGTTTTAATTTGTTTTTTTTTCTTTTACGTTTTGCCGACGGGGGTTTTGCGCTCCGTTCCCAGGGGTGGGAGCGTGCCACCCTGATGGCCCCATTCTGGGCAATTGTAGGTCATGCTTGGAAATTTCGAGAATATCACGCGGATATACTCCACGGGTTATTTAAAAAATGTTGACCTTTCGTTAATACAGTGAGGGAAATCGAGGCATTTAATGATTCCGTTTTTGAAAATATATCAACCGCTAATAAATCAGGATATAAATGTATATAAGCATAGCTTAAGGTCATTATTTCCAACAATACGTTTATAGGGTTGAGGTCATTGGGATCTCTTAGATTGCGTATATGGTTGAACTAACAGATGAATGCAAATTTTAAGAGTTGAGCGCTGATACGGAGGAAATAATTTGTTTGTGCCACAACAGGACTCATTAGGGAAAAACTGCTAGTAATATATGGGACCCTCACGAAGTTGGATTGATTCCCGCATTGGATCGCGTGCATCGGAGAGGAGCCAGCATTGTAAAACCTTGTTATGATAAACTTAGCAGTGTATCCAAAATATTATAGGAGCCAGGCTGGGAATCACTTAATGGGGCGAAGGTTAAATTACAGATTGAATCTCTTGCAGAACTTCAAAGGATGTCTCTTTAGCGATGATGCTGAAAACGCATTATTACACGCATCGCACGACGGAAGGAGAGGTCACGTCAATAGACCTAGAGAGATCAAGTGTAGAACAGGTACATTTAAGATGTCATTTTTTCCACGTACGATAAGGGATCGGAACAACATTGTTAGACCGCGGCAGGGGTAAAAATATTCGGTCTCAAAATAAGTCTGATGTGTATTCACCCCCTGCCACACACCCTAGCGGTGGTTTGGTGGGCACAAAACAAGAACATGTACAAGTAGTAATGACTTGTTGAATGCGAAGCCAGAAGAGGCGATCCTGGGGAAGCTTGAGGGAGGACAAGGGGGGGGGGCGTGCCCTGCGCAATTCGTGACCTCTGCAGTGGGACAGATGGCGAGGGACGATCCGGACTCCCCGAAAATAAATCGCACGGGAATCCAATGATCACTTGAGTGACTGCTGGCCCCTCACGACTGCCCCCACATGTCACCCATTGCCACGCGCCCTCGTGGTGGCGTGCGGTGCGAGATGGACGGAAGCGAAACGTCTAGACTTCGCATCGACATGTCGAAATGCCCCGTTTCCATGGGGGGAAAGTCGCGCTCTTTCGGTCCGTTGATTATAAAAGATCAAGATCACGTAATGGAAGGGAAACTGTGCCTGAAATGAGTTTGGGCCGATGAAAATGGTATTTAGTCCGCGACCGATTAAAATAAATGACTATTTAAAATAAGAAACAGAGTGGAATGGAGTGCCCCTCCGGAGGAAGCTATCTTTTTCATTTTTCCTAATTGGTCTTAATGCCTTGGTCATCAAATGGTGCTTACATGACGCTCCTCTCGTAGAGGTGATGTGCGAGAATGGCACAACTGGAGTGACCGGGTTCGACCCGCAGTGAGAACGGGAGCTGAGAAGCGAAGGTCGCTGTGGGGTTTTGGCGGGAACGGGCCTCTCCGCGTTGTGCATCGGGACGCGCTAGTCACTGCGAACGAGTGCGTCAGTTGAGTCGAGGTCCCGCGTCTAGTCCTTGTATTCGCGTGCGAGTTTCCTTTTGTTCGTCCGAGATCACTCGCGGCACTAACTTTGCGCACACCTTTCTCATGCCCATGTTTTCGCCCACAGAACGACGCGCATCACTCTTAGGGATGCCAAATTCATCGGAAAACATGCCAACACTTAATCTGCGATCCTTGTCCAACATAGCCAAGGTTGCAACTCTGTCAAGGTTTCCGTCACTTTTTGAGGTCGAAGGGCATCCTGAAAGTTAGGCGCCTTTAACATGTTCTCTATCCTCCCGAAACAACTTGTGCCACTCAAAAACACCCTATTCACCTATGGCGCTATCACCATGAAGTGCCTTGAACACGTCATGCGTCTCTCTCCCGGATTTTCCTAGTTTCGCGCCAAATTTGATGGCGTAGCGCCAATTTGACGGAGGGCAACGTAACGAGGTTACGTTATGCTCGGTCATGAACCAGTTATTGGAGCAGCGCTACACCATCAAATGTTGCGTGAAACTGGGCAAAACCGGGAAATAGACTCACGTTATAGGGGTTTCACAAACGAACGAGCTGCACCCAGCAAAGGCTGGGGGGGCGGCGGCGGCATCCGGCTCCCAGCCTTTGCTGAGACTCCCCTCCCCCGGCCCCAGCTAGAGAAACCGCCACCCGTCCGTACGTCCATCCGGGACAAAAATAAGTCATACTAATTTTGGGACAGACCTTGTAATAATCTAATCAGGACATGGGCAATGATGTCATTCATTCGGATGCTCTAAATGACAGTCTTGTCAGCAGGAATCCTAATGCCATACACGTCCGCTGACCTCACGGTCTCCCTTATCTCTCTCCACTTCGTGCAAGCCGCAGGCACTCGCCAAGGGTCCGAGGTACACGTGACGATCCAAGTCCACGCAATGGCGAAGTTTTTACGTCTCGTATCCGTAAAATTCCAATGTTTGTGCCCAAAATAACTGGGAATCAATGGGTGATGACAAAGCCTCCTCGGTGCGATCGCGGGACGCCCACGCAGGGACTTCCCTGAAAGGTTTGCCCTTTGGCATCTTTCCATCTGTGACATTTCACCCCTTTTCAATCGGAATCTTTTTTCTAAAAAGACGTCCTGGGTCAATCGTGTGATAAGCCCATCGTCGCATTCACGGACCCAATACCTTGGTATTTCTGTTACGAACAGCACGAACAAAAATAAAAATAAATTTTCTGATAAAATCAGGCACGTGCACTCCTGAATTCTTCCCTTGCTAGGAAGGAATAAACAAACGCAAACTTGGCGGTGTTGAATGCGGAATATAACTCTCTCGGCTGCTATTTGAACGACCGCGTCTTTCAATGCGAAGAATGAATTTCTTATTTCACCCTCGAAAAATACCAATAGAAATCGTATTGAATAAATTTAGGATTAAATTGAAAAAAAGTGCATCATTATTTGTTGCGAAGAATCAGTATCAATGCATTAGTAAATTGAGCACTGCATGTTTTATTCGCCATGAAAATGACGCAAGTAGCCTATCTAAGCTTTCTTATAAGACCTATTGGAACTTCAAATTGTTTATGACAAAATGCGCAGAAACTGTTTTCTTTTGTTTTGATTGACTTCACAGATTCCTTGACTGAGTACGACGCAATGAAGTTGAATCCACCGCGGCCGGTGCGTCTGAGTTCGGTGATGACTTTGACGAAATTCGTATTTATATGAATAATTTCGAAAGTGTAATGGTAGTTTCACACTGAGGCAAAAAAACAAGCGTGGATTCTTTCGAGGTGGTAATTCGAAAAAAAATAAAATTTGGCGAAAATGAAAACAATGAGAATGATTGCTGAGCACGACAGGGTATGAGAGAATGCGGGTGGGAGGAATGGGAAGAAGGCAGGGGATTGAGTGTGGCGATGGAACACTGCGACAGAGAGGAGGGCGTGCGAGGCATAAGAATGGGCGTGTTTGCCGGGAGGGACGGTGGCTGAAATTCCGTGGACTTGAAGAATGGTTTACTGGAGTGTTGGAGGCCGTGATAGACGAGATAGTGGAGAATGCTGGTAAGCCAGGAAGCGGGAGGAAAACATGAGTGTTGGGCGGAATTAATTGAGGTAGAATTCAATTAGCTGTGTAAAAAAATGGTTGTTTTGGGGGTACTTTAATGTCGTTTGCTGCGCGGGAAGCATGGCAGTGCTCAGGTGACCCCGGATGCGTCGAAAACCGGACTCGATCGGTGGACTACACCAACATAATACGCAACCGCCGCCGAGGCGTGTGGCGGGGGGTGTTAGTTCACCATCCGTATAAGAGAACAAAACTTCATGCTGCAGGCCCACGTATTCATGCAAATCTAAACACACCGTGGCGTATATATGAATGCAAAAACATTTTTAACTTGCACGCATGCAAATCCATATACTATGGAATAACTAACACTTGCACCTTCGAATATAGTAAAATGTATCCAATAACGTGCAAATTAGAATTGAAAAGTAAGAAGGGAAAATTCCCCCACCACATGGGCAAGAACCTCATGGTCCCCGCCCCAAAGTAGGACACAGGACGGGGCGACGCACCGCAGCCGGGGGACAGGCAGCGGAAGCGTCCCCCTCCCCGCTGACTACGATATGCCACGCGCTGGTTTGGATTTTGTAGGGGCGGACTCGATTGTTCATTTTTCTCATTTCAGCAGCTTTTCATGAAAGAGGGTGGCCCAGATGTGCGCGCGCGCCAAACAGCAGTATTATTATTATTATTCTTTTCTTCGTGGGAGGGGACGGGCCGAGAGAGGTTTCGGGTCGGAACGCCGTGTTACCGGGGGGGGGGGCGAGAGAGAGTCCTCCTCCTTGATCGCCGAGGCGCCCCGATGCGCCCTCGAGCGTGGAGACGGCGCTGGTGTCGTTCACCCCTCGGGCGACGGCCGACCGCCGCCGCCCGCTCTTCACTTGTTGCACCCCTCCCTCCCGGGGGACGAGAGGGAGCCCCGCCTTATCCTCGAAGCGAGGAGGAAGATCCTCCCCACCCCCTTCCTTCCTTCCTTCCCACGCCCACTCTCGTGGTCGGGTTGCCCAGCTCGTGATGAGTAGCGGCATTGCAGTTTCGCTTCCCGTTCGCAGTTTCTTAACCACCTCCTCACCTTTTCCCACCCATTGTGGTGATTAAACCGTTCCCCCCCCCCTTCCCACCCTTTGTTTCGCGAGGCAGGGAAGGTGGCGTCCGAGAGAGTCGTCGCTCCAGTCTCTCTCTCTTTTCGTCTTGACATTCTGTCGTACTTTCACTTCCTGACCACTCCGCGGCCCATGTCCATGTCCATGCATGTTCATTATGGTTACCATTGGTCGTCGAAATGCGGGCAAAGTGAACTTTTTTGCAGAAGATAAAACAATTCACATGCGATTGGGGCTTATCGTTATCATCCAATCCAAAATCATAAGAATATCAGCAACTTCATCTGACCACGCAACTCCCCCATAGGTCATAGGTCCCTAGCCATCAAAGTAATGGCGATTATTTATATTCGCCGTTTTTTATTTCGGGGAAGTTCGCATTGTCGTATTTAATGTTCCTTTGTGTTCCAAGAAACTGTGGGAAATGCCACAACGGTAACTTTTAACGGAGACATCCGCTAATATGCATTTCATTGCAACAATTTCCACAAAGGCAACAAAGAGAGTGTAAAAATCATTCGCCTTGACCGGGGTTTGATGTTTACACTCTGAAATTGTCGCATTTACTAATGTTGTTTGCGCGGATTTTTGCGATTGGGCGAAGGATCCTCACTTGTGCATGTCAAGTGTGCCTTACTGGGAGTCTCTTTAGCAGTGATGGTGGAAATGTATTATTACCCCCATCGTACTACGATGGCGAGATCACGCGAGTAAAATTAGATAGATAAAGTGTAAAGCAGATGGATTTAAGATCGTAATTTTTTCCACGAATTACAAGGGATCAGAATAACATTGTCCGACGGCGGTAGGGGTAAAAATATTCGGGTCAAAATTTAGTCTGGTATGTATTCATCGTCTGCCACACACCCTAGTGGTGGCTTTCAGGGTACTAAAAAAAGTACAATACGAAATGCAAGTTCCCAATCTTCACGTTCTACTGCCTTTTCATGGCCTACCTGCTTGACACGGGGGAGAGTATTCCCTCGCTGTGTCAGCGTCAAACTCGAATAATTTCTATCCGTCCAATATCTTCAGCCGTGCATGTCATCTCCTGCTTCCAATGTCTCCCAGTCTAGGATTCCCAATGACACTTTGGCGCGTTCAGTTCGTCCGCGACGGTTCTTCGAGAAACGGAGAGCTTTCCTCTACATATTGGCTGATTCCGAAATAGGATCCTGAGGTTGGTACCGGAGCATGGGTATTCAAGCTGAATTTGCGAAGTTGAAGTGTGGCGTGATGTTGGAGACAAATATTTCAATTCCCGATATCCAACGATGCAGAGGATTTGCATCAAATTACTTTGCCCAGAGGAAAACTGCATTCTTTTCTCACTCAGTTCGAATGTCACCTTTTCAAAGCATCACACCCCACTGCACCCTATTTGTGAGGATCATGTATTAAAGCCCAGCAGATTTAACGATGGATCTGCGCGAATCACGTCCGTTTAAAATAAAAAACAAAATCAGGTACGCTGTTAAATCTTCATCCCGGATGAAGTGGCTTCATTAGCATAGTTAATTTCGAAGTACGGGCTGCTTTGAGGAAGCAGGTGGCGTGCCGGGATAGTGGGTTCACCGTTCGGCTCTGCAATCGTGGATTCTGCGTTCGAATCCCGATCCCGGTCAATCCCGATCAAAAGGTAAATCGTTGTGTAGATCTGGGGGCTCCGCGGGTGCCCTCTGAGGTGGTGCGAGGGGAATGGTGCGTCGGCTTGCCGAGGTCTCTTGCCTCGGTGCGGGGAGAGCATGCACAAAGACACCATTCGACGGGGTCCGTCGCAGTGATGAAGGCGGGTGCTTGGTGATATCCAAGGTGTCAAACAGACCAGCGGGGTGACAAGGTGTTCGTTGGTACTCTGATGGAATTTACGTTACATTGGCCGAACCTGCTTGTTGCCTACCCTGCTTTGTTGTTTTCAAGCTTTACCCTGCATCCCTCGTCTTTCTCTCTCTCTGTGATGGGGGATGGGGGGGGGGGACACCATACGCCGTCCGCTGCCTGCCTACGGCCGTGTGTAACGTTCCCCACGTTTGGGGGCGGAGACCGTTAGTTGCATGTCCATGAGATTGAAGAATTTCCCCTTTTACTTTTAAACTCTACATGGACTCTCTTGATATGGCGGAAGCCTGTCGTATAAATGGTTTTTGCTATATTTATTCCAATTTTTCGCAGAGATAACAAATAGTTTATTGGGTGAATTAACCCTTGTTTTGAATTAAATCTTCCTCTAGCTTGTATACAAACTTACACTTTAGTTGATGGTTTTTTAACCAATATTTTTCCCTTTCCTCTCCCTCTCTCATATCCTCTCCCTTATCACGTCCACCCTTCCCACCTGGTGCTCGCACCCCCTGCCACACATCTGTTTGGTGCATCGCAGGGTGCGTATTTATGTCGATGTCTAGCCTATTATTGGAACAAACTAGCCTATTTTGACAATGCTTGCATTTTTCACACGGGCTCCACATCATACAGGAAAGGAACAGTGCGTTTCGTGGCACGCATAGCCAGAAGAAAGAGATGAGCCACATTGGCCAAATACACATTCAAACACGAAATCCCGCCAAACGGCGAATAAATACTCATATATACAGAAATAGATATAAGGAAAGGGATAGGAACACACATATAGGACGAACACAATAGAGGTGGGGAAGGCGGAATCGAACGGATCACCATCTCTTTCTTCTGGCTATGCGTGCCACGAAACGCACTGTTCCTTTCCTGTATGATGTTGTATAAATTCTAACCCACTGTCTTTTCCTCTTGTGTGTGGTGTATTTCTCCTTTGGTGGGTGAAACAGCCCCCTGACGCCATCTCTTGGCTAAAGAATCGGGGCGCTTGGCGACATATTAGACCCACGGATCTCAGGGTAAATTACTTTTCCTCGATAGCTCAAGTGGTTAAGAGCATCCGCCCGGCAAGTGGAAAGATCCGAGGTTCGAGTCCCGGTCAAGGAAATATTTTTACTCTTGTGATCCGTTCGATTCCGCCTTCCCCACCTCTATTGTGTTCGTCCTTTATGTGTGTTCCTATCCCTTTCCTTATATCTATTTCTGTATATATGAGTTTCTATATATATATATATTTCTATATATATATATATATATATATATATATATATATATATATTTATATATATATATATATATATATTTATATATATATATATATATATTTATATATATATATATATATACATATATATATATATACATATATATATATATGTGCGTGTATTATTTTACTGTCCTTTTTTAGAGGCCAACGTTTGACCCCACGCCCCAGATTTGTCGCAAGTTGTTGGGATCCCCTCGAGTTAATTGCTATGGCCATTTTAACCCATGTCCCCCTGCCAAGCTCTCCATTTGAGTGCGTGCCTTGAGAGAGTCATTCCTTACATTTGTAACGCTCTCGCAGCCCGTCTTACGACGATGCGCCGATTAATATCGCTCGTCATTTTTTCCCGAAGCATTTTGCTCGCCATAAAAATATATTTGTCAAGCACCAGGATATCCATTTGTAGTTATTCGTCGCAGTCAGATCGGAGAGTCAAATTTTCCGCAAAGTTGAATAATGGCCCACGTACGATAGGCCACTATTGATGTTAAAGTTGCGTTAGCATCTACTTGGTTGTAAAAGCATTCCACTTTCTTATTCTTTCCTCTCCTCAGCAAAGGAAAACGACTGCCTGATATGCCCTGACTGCGTGCTGAGGGAGAGGGTGGCAAATCCGAGGTCGAACAGGGTCTTGTTATGTCTGATCGTGCGTAGAATATGGCAGGGGAGCCCTGGGAGAGGATACGACACCTTCGATACGCCGCTCTGTTTCGGGGGGGGGGGGGGTCTAAGGCCTCCGTGTTATTCAGATGCAATCGCAGATTTGCATTTCTGCACATGTACGATTGCGCCATGGCTCACCGAGGAGTTTACTAAAGCAGGGTTGCTCTGAAAGCCTCATTATGCGGAAGAAAATAGGAAATTCATGAATTGGAAAGCGGAGGAAGAATGGTTCGTTGGATTAAGCGGTGAATGGCAGAGCAGGGCAAGGCAGAACCGCATCTTTGGCATGCATCTTTGAGAATGAGAAAATAAAAAAATGAAGACAAGATGGAGTGCAGGGAGATGAAATGCATCAGTGTGTCCAGCAGTCGCTCTCTTGGGTTTCGGGCGGGAATAATTGCGACCGACTCGGTCAAAATGAATTGTCACGTGAGGTTAGATGCGAACCGTGGCTGTTCATCGCCAGGGTTTTAATGGTGCCTGCCACCCCTGAGGAACCCTAGTTATTCCTTCTCATGGCAGATGTAAATGGAACATGTGAAGCATTTTCACTTTCGGCGTAATGCTTTGCTTTCAATTGTCATGGTTGCAAATCGTATACCTAAATGCTTGGCGATATTTACATACACCCACAGTTCACCTTTTTTCTTAACGCTTCCCGTAAATAATCAGTTCGTGTTAACCCGTCGTTTGTTCAACTCGTCGCTCATTCTTTGCTAATAGCCATCGGCGTGCTGCTGCGACGTGTCCAGGAACAATCACTCTCGGGGAAACGGACGGTGGACCTTTTCGGACGTCGCTTCCCAGATTTGCTGCCCACTCATTTAGAATCCGGTTTGGCGCCCAAGAAGAGGAAATCGCGAGGATAATCGCTGATTCCATTCGAAAAACATGCAAAACCCACTCTCTGGGCGTGGTGGACTACCGAGGCCCGTATTCTTCAGTCGTCTCTCCAAACTCAACTCCCACGGCTTGCATCATTTAGCGGGTCATTGGTGTGGTTCCACTGTCGGTGTTGCCTCATTGACCCGAACCTTTCCCGCCCCCCAACCACTACAGAGTGCACCGGTTCCAACTAAGGAAGAGGGCATTTTGCCTTGTCAATTAATGCATCGTCCCACTTGGATAGAGGACCGTGTGAAGGGATTAGAAAAAAGGGCCTTGACGCTTGATTTTAATGGTAGGCATTTCTCAGTTCATGGACGTTTAAGGAGTTCGCAGTCACTAGACGAAAATTAACATTTGTCAACTAGGGATGAGGTGCGCCTCTAAGCGACACAGTCAGGGAAGCACTTTCCTTTCTCATCCGACAACTTTTTTAACGTTTTGTGTGTCTGGCCATTTTAATACGTTTCCATTTCATTAATTGACGAAACATTTGTTTGTTTTTCTCCATTCATTTGTTTAGATGTTTCAAATCAATACAAGACACGTATCCCATTACCTTTTTCTTGTTGCATATTTGAGTCAATATATATCGAACCCCTCCCCGGACTACAACCTTGACGTGGTGGAAGGGCTTGTGCGTTACGATGACCCCTAGAAATGTGCTGGCGGGAGAAATAATAATTGCTCCTGGTAGGGTCACCCATGCCAGATAGGTCGAAGGTTAGGAGCCAGACGAAAGGTAGTCCACGCAGCGTCTGTTCCTCAGTGAGGCGGCTGCAATGGCGTCTGACCCCAGTGGGGCGGCCAGTAAGTGATGGTGTCACGTTAAAAACACTATTGAGGGAGGCAACAGGAAACCACCTCAATTATCATTCCTAAGATTTAAATGATGGACAATACACAGATTTTGAGTCCTGGGAACTACCGGGCTCGGCCCAATCGGCCGTGTGTCGTGCCCGGCAGCGGGGGAGGCAAGGCTTCCGCGGTCGTCATCCCACGGAAACCTTGCAAGGGAAAACCAGCAGCAGCAGGACAGAAGACGCAGGAGAAGAAGACCAATTAAGTTAGATTAGGACCGTGGAATGTTAGGACAATGGTGAGGACAGGGAAATTGGAGAATGTTAACCGAGAGATGGAAAGGGGAAATATAGATATTTTAGGTCAAGCGAGGTGAGATGGAAAGATAGCGGGGATTACTGGAGTGAGGAGTATAGAATAATATATAGCGGCTGGGACGAGAGCCAACGAGGGGTTGCCATAGTATTAAATGAAGAGGTAAGAAGAAGCGTAGTCAACATAGAGCAGGTAACGGATAGATTATTAATGGTAGAGATAAAAGCAGAGCCGACGAACTTGATTATTATTCTGGTATACATGCCATGGAGCACCCATAAGGAAGAAGAGGTGGAAAGGATATACGATCAGTTAGAGGACATAATCGCGTGGGTTCCCGCAGGGAATCATTTGATAGTGATGGGGGATTGGAATGCGACGGTAGGCGAAGGAAGAGATGGTCATAAGGTCGGGGACTACGGTTAAGGCACGAGGAATGACCGCGGGGAGAAAGCAGTTGAGTTCTGCAGGAGACAGGGCTTAGTCATCACCAACACTTGGTTTAGACACCACAAAAGACGCAGGTATACATGGAAAATGCCAGGTGACTCAGAAAGGTATCAGCTAGATTATATCCTGGTTAGACACAGGTTTAGGATCAGTGTGATAAATTCACACAGCTTCCCGGGAGCGGATGCGGACTCTGTCCACAATTTAGTTGTTATGAAATGTAGCGTACGTTTCAAAAAGATAAGGCAGGGGCGGCGGGTTAGAAAATAGAATGTAGAAGCATTAAATGGGTTGAAAAGGAAGGAATACAAACAGGCGGTAGAGGAAATCATGGAGGATGGTTAAGAGCTAAGTACTATCAAAAGAAAAATGGGAATGTATCAAGAAAGGGTTGTCCAAAGCCGCAAAAGACACTATTGGAACCGTTTACGCTAAGAAGACTAGGAAACCATGGATCACGGATGAGATGATTACAAAGATGGATGAGCGGAGAATGTAAATACATAGTTAGGCAAAAGGAAGTACGAAGAGTTAAACAGTAAATTGAGGCGGGCAAAAAATAAAGCAAAAGAAGCATGGTGGAAGACGCAGTAGGAGGATATGGAAAGTCTGCAGAGGAAGGGTGAAATCAGTGCGCTGTACAGCAAAATTAAATCTTTATCGGGAAGTAAGAAAGGGAGATCTATGATAACAGTTAGAGATAAGGCGGTAAGATAATAGTTGACACAGGAAAGATCCAAGAGAGATGGAAGGAATATATAGAAGAACTGCATAGTAAAAAACTTGGACCAACAAAGTTAGACATTGAAAAAGAACATGACGTAGAGCTTAGGTCCAGGCATACCAGACAATGAGATAGAAAGGGCATCAAGGGAGATGAAACTAAATAAGGCCGTGGGGGAGGATAAAATTCCCGCGGAACTGTTAAAATGCTTAGGAAAATGTGGGTGGAAGAGGCTATATGGGCTGATTCGTAGCATTTATGAGGAGGGAATGTGGCCGGAAGACTTTGTGAGATCAGTTTTAGTTCCTATTCCGAAAAAGGTAAAGGCTACATCATGTGAGGACTGCAGGACAATAAGTTTGATATCCCACGCAGCTAAAGTTGTTCTCAGGATCATAAACAATAGGATAGAGAGTAGGGCAAATGATTACGTAGGGGCATGACCAGTTATGGTTTAGGAAGGGGAGAGGTACGCGTGATGGCATTGCAGTAATGAGTTTATTAATCGAGAGGAATATAGAATACAACCAGGAGGTATTTGCCTGTTTCAAAGATTTCGAAAAAGCGTTTGATAGAGTGAATTGGGAAAAACTAATGAGTATATTGCAGAAAATAGGAATAGATTGGAGAGAAAGGAGGCTAATCCGACCCCTGTACATGTCTCACACTGCTCAGGTGCGGGTGGGAAACGAGGAGTCCGGATGGGCAGTGTTAGGACGAGGTGTAAGGCAGGGTTGCCCATTATCACCGTTGCTGTTCAACCTGTATGCAGAGGAAATGATTAAAGAGGCATGGGAAGAACTAGAGGTGGGAATGAAAGTGGGCGGGGAATTCGTAAAATCAGTTTGGTTTGCTGATGATCAAGCTTTAGTTTGTCGGTCACCCAAGGGGCTGCAAGCATTGCTGAGTGAATTGGAAATTCAGTGCCACAGGTATGGGATGAAAATCAATATTAAGTGCTTTGGACTAGCACGGTCAAAGTAGTAGGGACGTAAGGAGAAGAATTGCGCTAGGCAGAGAGGCTTTCACAAGGAGGGAGTTGATGACGGGGACGATGAGTAAGGATATTAAGAAAAGACTCGTAAAAACTTTGATTTGGGGCGTAGCTATGTACTGTGCGGAAACGTAGTCATTGAAGGAGGAGGATAGACGCAGACTGGAGGCTTTTGAAATGTGGGTGTGGAGAAGAATGGAGAAGGTGAAATGGACAGGGAAGAAAAAAAATGAGGAAGTACTTGGTATGGTGGGCGAAGAGAGGGGTTTTTTGGGAGCAATCCTATGGAGGCAGGAAAAGTGGATGAAGGGGTTATTGACCGGCAGCGGGATTTCGAAGACTGTAATTGAGGGGAGAATGTTAGGCAAACGAGGAAAGGGAAGGAACAGAATAGGAATGTTGGACGGGATGAAGGGAGGAAGAAAGTACTCAGAGCTGAAGAGGGAGTAGGGTATTGTATTTTGCTAGGGGTCACAAATTATTTAATTAGTAATTATGGCCATCCAAAAACCTACCTTAACCGGTAGATTACCTAATAATAATAATATATCGAACCGATTAAATTAAAGACTGTACAAATATTTGGAAGCAACCTCATCCTATTGGCAACCAATTAACGTGGAAACTTCGCAGCTTCTTTACACCCTTGGTATTTTCTGTCCACGATTATTTTAAGAACATTTCTACGTAGTTTCATGATATGCTAAGAATGGAAAATCAATGGTTTGTATAAGTGATTGTATCATTAGCAGAAAGTGAAAGTTTTTGAGTGAACGCGGCGTATTAACTAACGTAGCATTCTATTTCAGTGTTTCATTCTCTGCTTCGAAATTTCGTCCAGGTAAAACTGCTTTTTTCTCCTAAAACGGTCTTATTTTGTCTGAAATAGTTTCATTTGCGTCTGCTTGGTATCAGAACTGCGGGTTAACAGTGAAATCCTCACATCACGGTAGTTCGAAACATGTACGTATATGTTGCCAAAAAGTTCTTAGAACATGTTTTGCACTTCTGGACATGAGTGCATTGTGTCCCCATCGTTTTGCCATTTGTGTTATTGTTTTGCACCAAGGGGTCCGCGCCACTTCCTCTCGCCTTTAATTTCTCCCCCCCGCCGCCCCATCCTCTCGCCCTACCCTTTCCCTCCTCCGCGAACCCCACTCACGACGGCGTCGGCCATCCACTTCCCTTTCACTTCCCCCGCCCCATTCCCTTTAAGTGTTTCCCTTCGCTCACTGGGACGCCACGAAATCGGTCCAGGGAAATGAATGTCCGCGATTTGAAAATCGGCCCCGATCCGGAACGCGCTGAATATCGCTCACTTCCTATGATGGTGCAATCCTTTAGTTATCATTTTTTTCATCCGGGTATATTTTTTTGTCCTTACCAAAAATAAAAAAGTAAGCCTTTTACTCTCGTTTCTCTCATTACCATCGTGTGCTCCTCCGCGCTGCGGAGATTGGGCTTCATATTTTTTTTCTTTCCAAGTTCGCCGGCGTCCACGAAGAATTTTCTTCCCCAGCGTGGGTGGGTGGGGGTGTGGGGTGGTGCTGGGCGGGCGGGAGTGCGCAGTGACGGACGGAGACCCGCGCTCTACGTATTCTCCTCCTTGGACCACGGGTCGATTTTTTTGTGAAGGAGATGAGCCTGGGTTAGTGTAAGTTAGGTTCTTGCTCGAGAATTTTTCGAAATGATAAAAGTGCTGATGTTACAATTGCTGATGCATTTCTGTCACTTGTGCATTAGCAGTTGACGATCTCCACGAATCCCAAGATATTCTCTCCAAGGATAGATTGAAATGCTGTACAGTAAGGGAGACACTCCATGAGCGTTGTTTCGCCGAAAGTCATGCTTGGCAAATGGCTTTAATGATTTGAGGACGATGCTGGATCAACCAACCGTCAAATGCGTGCTGCAATTTGTAAATTGGCGAAACCAATTTGAAGAAGTGTTAAGGGCTGAGAGAGGAAAGTCCTCGGTAAACAGGGGAAGTTAAATATTGATAAGCAAAAGAATTGATCACGGATTCAAGCAACTTTGCTCTGTATGCATGTAACTGATGATTATTAAAACTCACTAAAATGTACAGATTGACAATGCCAGGTGGCGCACAAGTCCCAAGTATTGCAATCAAAATTGCCTTGGGAAAATAACATGGCATCTCAAATTCAATAAATATCACAAAAGATAACAAATAAAAGGAGTCAGAAAAAAAGAAACTTAAAGGAAACTTCCAAACACTAATCTCTCACCCCCAAAGAGTCCCCATCTCATTTGCATCGCTTTCCAAAATCAACAAGAAAAATAATCAAAACTAAGCCGTTACGTACAATTTTACACAACTAATTGCAGGTGTTAGGATTTATAGGTACCGCGATTCGGCGATTTGAAGTACAAGTAAGAATATCTGAAATTAATGAAATAAGGTAATGGAGAAGAATTAAGTAAATACCATGTGGTCGAAGTATGGATAGAGCACATAATGAAGCCTTTCTAATGGAATCACAAACACACGTGCATAGGTTCATATATTTTGAAACGTATGCACATCTGTGCAGTAATCGGTGCTTTAATTTAATTAGTGTTTATTTGTCCAAGCGTGCATAGTATGGTGGAAATCATAATTAGGAATTATGACAATTCATGCTCGGGAATACGTCCTACTTCCAAACGAGTGAATGAATCACTTTGTGCCCACTGACCTATATTTTTGGCGCTCCTGTTTGCTTCGAGTTAATCGCGCTCATTCAACGGGATGAAAGCAATTTAATATAATTTAGTTGCTGCTGAATCGGCTGGCAACCGCGGTTGTGATGTTGGCCTGTCAGTATTAAAGTGCGCTGTCAAGGTCTAGGTGGATGGATCTGAGTGTTTCAATGTAGTCTGTGCATATCAATCTCAAAGAACGCGAGGTCGTGAAATGCTAATACCTGCAGCATTAAGGGCTTTCTAGTCTCCTTCGCCCACATCGTAGCATGGTCGTGAGAGGCTTCTTTTGAGAGGACAACGTCGCGCTCAGGGTGACACCACTGGCAAGTACCAAAAACTCGCCGAGAATTCACCGCTCAATGCGTAAAACGAAAGCGGAAAGTGGTTGAGGCATTCGCTCGAGAGTTTTACCCTAAGCGCACCGCACCTGTTGCTCGGTTCTTTAGTGCTTCATAGTGCGAAAGGAAGGTGGCGTTACGCGGAAATATCCATCTTTCCCCGTCCTTTTATTTCGTGATGGCGCAATTCGTTATTCGCCGCAGCGGGCCCTATCCCTCCCACCATTAGACCCTCCCCCCCTCCCAAACAGAGCGGGCAGGGCCGGCGGACGCGGACCGGAACGCCTGGCGCGAACTGGGGCGGGTCTATCCGCGGAGGGATCTCCGGTGGAGTGGGGAGTCGAGGCTCGGGCGTGCGGGCCGCGGTTGGACGAAACGCTCCTTCGTGACGCACGTCCCTCCGCGGGGCGTCACGATCGCCCTTCGGTCGAGTCACGAAGTGTAACGCCCGCCGGCCGCAGGAATGGAAGCAACCCTAGGGAAACCCCCCGAATGCGACGGCGGAAGGGAATCAAATGGCGCCGTGGGGCGGATCGGTGGAAAGGACTAATAAGGGCACTAATGAGAGCAGTCTTTCATTCTAAGATCGGAATTGAAATAATTGAAATCAATGAAAACCCTGCCATTGATGCACTATTGTATGTATGTTTTAGAGGTGTTTAATGTCAAACGAATATCACTTTGTTGAGGTCAACGCCCTAACATAAACACCCCGCGGAAGCAAAATAGTTTAAATGGAATGAATGAGAAGAGTGACTACGATGGTGGGATATCGCTACGCCGAGTATCGTGAGCAAGACACAACCACGGGTATTTGTGACGGAGACGCGCCGTCGTCCATGCCATTGGAATGGTGGAAAACGAATATTCTCTATTCAAATTCCGTGCATCCCTAAACCTAACGTGATGCTATTCCTGGCGCTGACACTAAATGGAATTGATGATGAAATGCAAAAAAAAGGTTATCGCAAAGTGCGTGATGCAAAATAAAATCGCATTGCGGATGACGTCTGCGATAACGAGCCAGAAACCAATGACAGCGGATTCACCGATGATTCGTCATTTTCGCAATATCATCAGCGAAATTATTAATATTTCAAACGAGCATAAGGCTTGCGTGTCGAAGTTACAGCCTGGGACTGCATTTTCCGATATCAACCATCGATATACGTGAGATAAATATCGAGGTTTGGACAATACAGTGGCTGCGCGAAGATTTTCGTTTATTTTGAGCGATTTTGACTCTTTTTATTAATATCTTCAGTAGGCTGATATCAATTTTATTCTTTTTAATCGGCAATATTATTTTATTTTTTATCTTTTTCACCGTGTGTCAATCTCCTGCCTGAGTCTTTTGGGGCGGAAACCCGGAGTTGCATGTCAATGTGATAGTGGAATTTCCCCTTCTCACTTCTAATTTGCCACGTTAAAAATGATAAACACAGTAATCAACCCGGAGGTCGGTTTAGTATGGGTGATGGTAGAGTTCACCCAGTACCAATACGGCGTGGAAAATTCACACATCAGGGTAGGGGGGCCAGTTCCTTTCCCTGTGACGGTTATGGTTTCCCAGGAAGATCTGGTACCCGAAAAATCACATAGGTTGGGTGGAGCTGCAGGTGCCCAGAGTGCCTTGCCCGGGAATCGAACCCGAGACCCTCCGGTCAGTAGTCCAACACTCTACCCCTTGGACTACCGCGACCCATAATAATAAGATATATACATTCAAATGATCCGGTGGAACTATAAAAAGATGGGTATATTAAATACAAAAATAACCTTGAGGGAAAAACATGCAAGATATCTACAAATATATACACTCTTTAACGAATGGTGACCTCAACACCCACCGCCACGACCCCTTGCGGCGGCTTGCGGGGTATTATGTTGATGTATGGAATATACCGTTCTCATTACGAGCACTCATTAAACGACGATGATCCTCAGTGGGAGTCACTTTTTCAGCAGTGAAAAATTCGATGACAGCTCGCTGTTTAACTCGCGTTGACATAGTAATAGAACACGTGTCCATGCTTCCGCTTCTCTAAATACACTGGATGAATGAAACGACCTCAAACCTGCGCATGCGTGTTGAGGGGGAATGCTACTTCCACGTGCCACCAGGAGTGATTCTGAAGGTCATTTTGTTTGTGGTCTTTAAGCATGTGTGCATTAGTTTTCAGCCTACCCTCGTACTTCGGAGATGATTTTAGATTTAAAAAAAGAGAAATTCTTGCAAAATATCGATCCCATCAATGTAAAAATAAAAAACGGCGCGTCGATATATTGCACCGTACTCGCATGTAGAGAGCCCGCAAAACGCCCTCTGCGAGCATCCCCGACAATCAATCTGTCGCAGACCCAATTCGAGAGTCTGATCGAGGGAATAAAAAATACGTTCCCTCCGGGATGTTGGCGCTCGGGAGTGTGTCAAAGTCGCGGAACGACCGGCCCGAGAAGAACATGCAAATGTCGCATTCGCAGGGTTTCCGTCGTGAGTTCAATCAATTCCCTGCGCACATGAATTATTCATTGGCATTCGAAAATGTTTTCGCGTTTAAAAATCTTTCGTGGTTGATTTCCTCGCGAGTGGAAGGAGGGCGAACATGTTCGGTGTTAGCGGATGCCAGGGAGATGAGAAAAGCACCTTCGCGCCCCTGCCGCCCTGGGCCCTCCCCACGCATCGCGGCGCCACCACGCGGAAATTATACTGAGGCTCAAATGTGTTCAATTCAGGCTGTTGTTCATTTACTCTTGGACATTTTTTAACACCCATTTGAAGCATCCATTTTGTTCTCTTAGCGTCCTCGTCATTTAGGACACCCGAGTGATCGTTATTTTCCTAATTTATATATCAAAATGAATTTTAATTTGGTCTGGCATTATTAATCTGATGGACCACAAATTGAGAAACACGGAAAATTTACTACGAAAGTTTTGCCCTCTGACGCATGATTAATATAGTGCACACAAAAGATTGATTCACGTTAAGAGTATTGACTGGTATTAACTAGAAATTAATATTATAGTACTCATTTTTGGAAGGAACCTAAATGTTAAAATAAATGAAAAAAACAAAGATGCGTTTCATTGTTGGTTTCAATTGAAAACTCTGTTCTTCTGGTAAGTGAAGACAGCGAAACGTTTTGGCAGGAGGTTTACAGTGTTTTGCTCCGATCCCGAGTTACCTGTCATTGATTTTAGTTTGGTCGTGATTTTTAGTCTGCTTTCTTGATCAAGATGTCACTGATGAATTCTTAATGCGAATTCAATGGCTTGTGAGGAAAACCGTGTCAAACTGCGGACGTTTTTCGCTATCTGCCAATAACTGATGGCGGTGCAACGGCGGAAGAGCAGTTTGAAAAAAATCATACTCACCGAGAGACAATCATGTCCTCATGAGCACGCATTGATGCTTTTTGGTCATTTAAGCAAATCCATGATGCGCGGAGTGTGCCCTGTACCAATCTCTCTTAAGGATCCGAAGAAGGTACTTTCAATCTAAAGTACTAGCATAGTGCGCGTGATTTGTATCGCAAATTTAAATGGGACACAGTATGAATTTTCTTCTTCGAGGTCGTAAATCAAGTGGTAGGGGAAAGGGGTTTCGTCCAGGAACATTATTTTAGTGCCCTGGTGGAGA
The DNA here is from genome assembly GCF_022747635.1 of Hetaerina americana. Lineage (NCBI taxonomy): Eukaryota > Metazoa > Arthropoda > Insecta > Odonata > Calopterygidae > Hetaerina > Hetaerina americana. The sequence goes on along the minus strand of NW_027286819.1, from coordinate 471,103 downwards.
CGGGAAAAATAATTCCCGTGGGAAATGCTCTGAATTCCTTGATGGCGGGATATCGAACAGTTGGAACCGTTCCAGGGAAGAAGAATTAATTCGAGAAACAGGATGGGAAAGAGGCGGAAGCATTGGAAGGGTATTATGCTAAGAAGTGGGGGTGTTGAAAACTGCCGTTTAAGGGCGAGGAGGGGATTGAGGGAGTCTGGGTTATGGGGCGAGCATTTTACTCGTATGTAGCTCCAATTCGTGAATTACCCACCAAACCGACGCTAGGTTGTGTGGCAGGGGGTGTTAGGTCACCAGCCACGTAAGTTAAGTGGTGATTATTAGCAATCCTTATCACACTTGGCTATACTGTTGATCTCACGAATCGTATGAGTGAGGGAGTCATGTCGGTCGGCTCGACTTTCAAAGTTCACTCAGCTTCTCGCCATATTCTCTCGTCCACCTAGAAATGGACGTACGTGGCAGAAACTATTCCATTTCATCTTATTGTGATATGAACTTCAACTTCGAACAAATCTGCACGGGAATTTCCTGATTTTCGAGTGTGAGCAGTCTCGGGTAAAACACGTCTCACGTGCAGTGCTTATGTTTTCTATCATGTGAATGGTACCCGATGTACGCGTCAATATTTCTGATAGTGTCCTTATGGCTATTGAAAGATCTTTCACGATGACTGAAGTGATGTTATTGCTTACCTGCGTCAGAGCAATTCGGGTTCACCTTCCTTTGGAATAGATTATCTGGCCTCTTTTAACATTTTCAATTATCTTCAAGCTGTTCTACGACATAATGTTCTCGTATATGGAATAACTGGCTCTCCATTAGCCTACTGCAACATTGCATGGGTCTCGAATTGCGATTAGTTGATTCAAGCGAAAGCGAACTTTCAATGCAACGTGTGGGTTATTGCGTGTTCCCTCCATCTTGGCCGTAAGAGAACCAAACATATTTCAACTTGCAGCGCCTCGAGTCATTGAAAATCGATGATACTTTTGCAGCGTATACATTACAAATTATGCTAATCGGTGTACACAGAATAACATTTTTTGCAGTCTCAATTGTTTGAATAAAAATGCATGATCCCTCTTTGCTGAAGAGTCCTCGAATTGCTTTGAGCCATCCTCGGATATCACATTGCACTTCCATACGGCCAAAAGGGCTGGTACTCTATTTGCTCCTCTCGTTTCATTGACTCCCTAATTCAGCGATCATTTGATGCCTAACGAAAAATGCGCAACTCTTCGAAGATCAATTCCTCCTTTCGAATGGCGACTAATGAGGTGACTAAATTCGATAAAAACATTGGAGACACCTGCAACCAGAAGAAGTGCTCAATTCTGTTTCCTCACTCGATTGCATTTAAAAAAACTGGATGGAAACCTCAATAGATGCTCTTTATGAAAAAATCCTAATCTGCAATTTCCCTCAATTTACTCTTCGCGTTTATTCATGTGGCTAATGCAGGTGTGTACACTAATGTTTGCGATGGTTCGCGTCCAATCAACCCCCTGCCACACTCCCCCGCGACATCGAAGGGCAGTGTGACGTGGTAGGTGTGCCGGGCGTTCTTTTCCATCTCCTCGGCGTGCTCCTCGTCTGCTGCCGAAGGGGTGGCGCCTCCCGGCCCACCCCGCGTACGCATTTACCCACGCGGCGCCGGTCCTACGCCCACAGCCCCCCGGATGCATCATTATAATATTTCGGAAAAAATGATTAATTTCTTTCGAAATGTTTTTATATCGCTCCCAGCTTAATGGAATCCATTTTCCGTAATGGATGCCGGAGCGGAAAACACTCTCCTCGCGTGGATATCCATTAGCCGTAATTTTCGTTGTGTGTGTGTGTGTTTTATTAATAATCGCCATCCCCCGGGGGCGGCTGCCTTCCTTCCTGCCCCCCCGCCCGCATCCCCCGCGGGGGTTCTCCCCTGCTGTGCCCCGACGTGTAGCCAGGGCCGCCGCCAGGAGGCGCAGAGCAGCAGCAGGGGGGGGATGACCGGGGGTGCAGATGGGGCTTGTCGCGTGATGGGGGTTTGCCGTCGGCGGGGGGAGGAGAGAGTTAACCCCGCGAGTGCCGGCCCTCACCCAGATTCGTGTGGCCGGGTCGGGTGCGGGAATAGGGGGAGTGGGTGCGGGAGGAAGGAGCCGATTGATGAATGCGTGTGTGTGTGGCAGTGAGGGAAAATTAGACCCCGGAGCGAATCGATGGAGAGGGGGCGGGGATATACGTGGTACGTGAAATAAATGCGCGAACTTTTTGCAATCTGGCGGCCATGACGCGGACCATAGCTACCCGCCCACTAGCAGCGGCGCTAGTCGCCTGAGACCCAATGAGCCAGCCGCCTGTGCTTGGCGGATCGTCGAGCTGTGCGTATGGTATGCCAGTAATGTCAGTTAGTGTCTGCTGTCCTTGTTTTGATTGTTTGTCGAAAATGGAAATTGACGAAATCATCGCGGAGCAACGAATCAACGTCAAGTTTGTTGGTGAAGTGCGCTCAAAGTTATTCCAGAAATTACTGAAATGTCGACAGCTGTTTACGGTGATAATGCTCTGAAGAAAACATTCCGTTTTCAAGTGGATTAAGCGTTTTAAAGACGCAATGGATGATGCAAGGCTGGGACGACCTTTAGTTACCTGTGTTGACGGCAACATTGATCGTGTGTGGTCCCTTATCCTTACCGACCGTCTGAAAACTGTCCGAATGATAGCTGTTGAACTGAGTTTAGGGAAATCAACCGTATCGCACTATTTTAATCGAACATGATGGATGAATCTCTCACCGTGACAACGCACCTGCACAATCAGCACCGGTTGTTCACCAGTTTCTGGCACAAAATCCAATCGCCTTGATCCCTCGTAAGTGATGGAAGCAAAGAAAGAAAGAGAAGGTCATGGTATCGCTCCGTCGTGATTCGTGCAAAGAGGAAGGGTTTTTTTACCGACGCAGCTTTAATTTGTGCCGCAATGCGATGCACTTAGGCGAAGAAAATATTGCGGAAACGTGCGATCGATTATTTTCAAATGTTTACTTTTTTCCTGCTCTCCCTCCGGACGCAATATTATTAGAATTAGTCTGTTGGCCGATGTGGGGTTTTTTTTGGCGCACTTGCAAGGGGATTAGGGGCCGCTGCCACATATCCCACAAGCCCTGACAGGCGCTAAGAACAGATAAGCCACCCGTTGCAATTGGGCACTCTCAAGACCGCATGCGTAATGCCTCCCTCGCTTCTTCCTCCCGCCCGACCAGCAGTCTCCTCCGTCCGTTCAACATCCCAGCGCCCCTCAATCTATTGCCTCGCGTTTACTTTTCCCGCCTTCTCAGAGGAATAATGTCCCCCAACACATTCTCTCTCCTACTTTAGCCACGCTCGGACCTTTCTTCCTTTCATTTTCTGCCCATTTCCTTTCCTCTAGACGCCCATGTCTCTAAACCCTCCGACCCACGCCCATCCTCTTGCCACGACGTATGCCATTGGGTTTATATTTTAGTTTCGATCAGTTCTGGAAGAAGTTGAGTCGGGAAATACACGTACAATTAGGTATTGCTGAATTCCATTTTACGTCGATTTTAGGAGCATACCACGGTACAATGAGCGTGACGCGAGTCCAAACGAGGATGGTTCTCTCTACCTTTGCGATGTTTCCCGAGCGCAACCTGGGAGAAGGCCTCGAGTCTCCTTGAGTCGACGAGTCCTCTTGCTTCGGTCGATCGCCATCGCTTGACTCAAGATATTGCGATTGGGTGACCTAAACCTTTCGTTTGAGAGCCAAGCATCCTTCGCCGTACCATGAATGTTGTCGGCGCGTCGTGACCTTTCCCCGTTCAATTCTTGTGCTCAGCGCCTTCGTTTCTTGCCCTCCTAAGTTATTTCTATTCGTCCAATATGAGTAGATAGCCGAGAGTCGAGACTCTACTTTATTTCGTAGTAGTAGTTGTAATGGGAGGCGACCGGCAGCTGAGGTCATTGGCGCCATTAGGGATGGATGGGAAAGGAGGAAGGGCGGAGAGAGAAACCCGGCGTCGGCATTAGCATGCTCTAAACAAAAGGCGCCAAGGGGTCCGCATCTTAACGTCCCATCCGACGGACGGCGTACTCACTCAAAGTGCTCTCCACAAAGCACTTTAAGCAGGGGTTGGGATACCACTGACTAATATCTGCCGGCTCCAGGATTCGAACCCGGGCCCTCTGGTTCGGAGGTCAGTATGTTAACCACATTACCATCCCGGTCCTTCCTTCATTTCGTTTTTTACGAAGTAAGAGTGCGTTATGACTTAAAAAATGGTGGATGCAGGTTAAGGTAAAAGCAATGGCTGAAAGGTACCAGCTTGGCTTAATGTATGTGCCCTTTTAGAATTCTCTTGTGTTAACGAAATGTGCGTTATTTCCGTTAGCGTCGGGAAACTACCTGTTCTCTCTCTCTCTCTCTCTCTGTTTTTTGCAAATGAAAAATGGACGAGTGGTTTTTAACTTCCATGGAGGCGTTTCGTTTCCAGTTTTCTCCCCGAAGCCACCTGCTCCCCTCGTTACGGGGGTGGGGGAGGAGGGGATCAATTAAACATCGTTTGTCGGAAGTGTCGGATGGCGTGTGCACGTGGTGCGGGTGGATGCTGGGAATTATTTATATGTGCCGAGCAGGCGCCGTGGGGTGCGGCACGCAGGAGAACTCGCGGAGGAAGACTGTGGAATGAACGGGAAGCCGCGCACGGGGGCATGAATAAAAAAGAGTGTGGCGAGACGGCGTGGGGACAAAAGGGAGGATTAATCGACCGACGCTTTCTTTGGCCAACATTTGCATGGACTTCATTAACACGCCGTTTCTGATTTCGTTTGCGCCGAATGGCCTGAGGAATGGGAATTGCTGATTGTTCGAAGCAGCAAAATTCGGAGCTATTTTTGGAGGATGAGATGATATGGCTATTATTATTACTATTATTAGCCCGTGCGGTGCGTGTCCGCATTGATTCCCGCATGTGCGCCACTCCAAGTGCGAGAGGGCGAGTGACTCGGAGCGGTTGTTTATCGCTGCGTCGATCGCGGCTCCCGGGGGTGCGTGTACGTCTTGAGTTGCGTGGATGGCGAGCGGAGGGGGCCTCGCCTTTTCAGCAGTCTATTGTCTATTTGCTGCCTATGAATTATTCCCTCGAATTTGCAGTTCTGTGAAGAGTGTGGTATTTACGGAACAAGCATCTTCTGTCGTGCGGTCAATGGCTGATTGGCAGTGATGTGCGATTTACGAAAAATTAGATCACTTTTAATGTTTTTCCTTGTGAATTTTTAAACCTAAATATACTTTCTCGATCCATCCATCTTATTGCTTGATTTCATCGTCTTATGTAGTCGGGACCAATTTGGCTATTGGACCACTTAGTGAGCACAGTGGTAGTAAACATGAGTTTGTGTTTGTATATTTTAACAAGATCTGTAGCGATTTAAATGGTCATTAAAAATTGAAATGTGGCGTTTCGCTCCACATTCGTTGATCAGCGCTCCTAATTATCCAATAAATGGCGGTGTGCTGCAATCAAGTGGCATTTCGCCAGCAGTTTAAGTATCCGCAATTACATGTTCAGTTGTTTTTCCGAGATTTTCGGAAATATTTAAAGAGACGAGTACACGTCATTAACCAAGTGTGACATGAGCATTCCCTTGTCACCTCGGTCATTTTCAGTCACGCCCTTATTTTTAGTAAACTTAAGAGCGTATCCTATGATTTCCTGAAGCACTAATTTTGTTTCTTGTTGCTCAGAACTCAAGGGGTAAGCGGGTTGAAATTTTTATTTTCCTTTTAACTTGGTTCTGGCTTAAATCCAAAACATTATGAAAATTACGTCAAAATGTCTCCAAATGTAGCTGTATTCAATGAAAAGTTTACGTACCTGTGCTTCCCACGCTAGTTTTCCTGAAATGTGTATCCTTCATATCGAAATATTGTGGTTTTTCTGAAAACATACTCTCATAGCTTCGCTCATTGAGTCAGTAGATTTGTGTTTGCGTTTCTCATACCCATTCCCTCTCTTTCATTTTCTGGAGGAGAAAATGGCGCCTTGAATCGAATACGTTTAGGCATTAATTGCTCTGTCCCTCAGTTTGAGGCTAAAACGATCCTTGTCGTGAAGTATTGGCAGCCAAAATATCATATTCTATTTTTCCATGATTTAATGAGGCATACGTTATGTATGATAATATTTAACTCGCATAGATGTAATTTGTCAAATGTGATACCATTAGTCAATATTAATCTCTTCCCAAACATTTAAATATTCCTCAGCAATGATGTGATAAGTTTCATAATAAACCGTTCATTTATTCGGATTAAAACAAACATTTTTATCAATGTTTATAATATCGTTCATCAATGTAATTGCAAATATACCTGTCATACTTTAAGGTATGAAAATAAATTTTAATTAGACGTACCCAAATTCAATTGGACAAGGGTTTATAGATCTGAAGCTGTAGGTAGTCGTCTTAAATAATGGAAACATTTTGCTGTGGGAGAGTGTGTCTTTCGTTAGGATTAGAAGCCTTTTGTAAAAGTATGTGCCGGGTTGCGTCATAATAACCTACGCGTAAAAACCTGTATGAAGTAATGAATGCCTCTAATTCATACTTGGGGGTAAACCATTGAAGCAAAAAGGCAAAAACCGAACTCTATAGCCCGCTCATAAAGGTACTATACAACAAATATCCAAACACAAGATATCAAACAAATGAAACTCAGCTCAAAGAAAAAAATATAAATGAATGAATCCTAATGTGCATGAAGTGAAATATATGGCGCAATGAAGTTGGATATATATACACACACACACACGATGTGTGTGTGTGTGTGTATATATATATATATATATATATATATATATATATATATATATATATATATATATATATATATATAATATATAAATATATTTTTTGTAAATAATAATTTGCGTATGCAGTAAAGTAAACAGACACTATTAAAAAACTCCTCCTAATTTTTCAAAGTTTTCTAAAAGTTTTTTCGTGTGAAAAAATACCAAGTTAATTTATTCAGCGTTGATAAAAATATTTTGGGTATAACCGGAAGTATATGTGAGTGATTGGAAAGACGAGGAGTATAAAATATGAAAATTCCAAAATTTAGCGTCATTAGTAATAAGGAAATCATTAATTAAGTTAAATGCCGGTGCAAGTTGTGGCGTTGAGGAGGGGCCTATCGGATCGGAGCAGGTTGACCTATTAGAAGGGCAGCGTGTGCTCGTATATAAGGTATTCTTTCCGCGGATGTTGGGAGGAGGGGCGCAGGTCTTATTCGGGTTCCTTCCCGCAAATGTGGGGCACGTATAAATCCCCGGCAAACGGAACTCCCCCTCCTCGCTACCGCTGACCCAAGACGGCATCCGTCCACCCGGGGACTCTCCCCCCTCCCTCCTATCGACTCCATCCGACTCCCATTCGAATCGGAAGCCCACGGAGATGCTGCCCCCCTCTTTCCCTTCCGAGGGCGTTCATCTTATTTGCTCCCTCCCCTCCCTCCGCATATTTTATTTGCATTTCGGAGCATCGCGAGCACTCTTCCCGCCTCTCCGATGGATCGCAAACTCATCGCTCGGTTCTTTTTTGTTTTCTGGCTCGCCGCCGCGGCTCAATCAATGCGAAGGTGCGCTGCTGGCCCATCGAATGAATGTCCTTAGGAGACAAAATAGAAAATAAAAAATCCCGCGATCCTCCTCCTCCTCCCCCCACGCCACGGGAGTGATTTAATTGCAGCTCGCTCCTCGACGAGGCACGCGAGAGAGGGAAGATAGGGACGGAGGGAGGGAAGGGGGGAAAAGCTAACGTTTTAGCAGTTCTGATTGCAAGCAGAATCCCCTTTTCACCCTTGCTTAGTGTGCTTTTATCATGTTTTTTTTTTAAATTTGGAACTATAGGCGTTGCATGGGGGTACTTTTCCGTTTCGCAGTATTGAATGGACGTGAGAGAATTTGGAGTATAAAGTCGACGACTTCATGCATATTTTCCGCGTGCCATCTTCCCCTTCTCTCTCAGTGTGGGTGTGCGTGTTTTGTTCTCCGTTCAATGAACCTCGATTGTTTTTATTGGCGTTTATTCGCTCTCCCGTTCCGTGCTGCAGAGCGTCGTGATGATGCATTACTCCCGCCCCCCCTCGTGTCGCGTGCGCTTTTGGAGTGGTCCGGCCTCTGGGCGTCGCGTCGGTCGGCCACGGCCCCGACGAATCCACCGCGTCTCCGAGGAGGAGCACGCGTCGCCCGGGGCCGCTCGCCCCCTTCGCTCTGCCCAGCTCGATCCGTTGGCCGTGGACTCGTCCTTCCGTCCGTTTTGCATGCCTGCTCGTCGCCTTCGACTCCCTCCCTACCGTTCCCCAGCGCCCCGGGTCCTCCAGTCGCCGATTCCAGGCTCCGCATCAACCTGCTTAATTTCGTCGTTTCTCTTGGAGGCGAGGCGAAGAGCGTGGATTGGGTGTAAACGTCTGAAATGGCAGCGCTGGAAGAAGATTTCGCCTCGTCTATAACCTCCGGCACCTTCATTTTAAGTCAATAATCATGTCGACCCTTTTTTGAAACATCCATCCATTCATTCATTTATTTAAACATTGGAAAACGAACCCATCTGGAGGATAGTCCGTGTCATTGCATTCCGTTCCTGGGTCCACGCGTTCCTCCAGCAAACCCTTAATGCCAAACACATCCGTCGCAATTGATATACAATTATAATAAAAGCTCGTTCAGTGTAAAAGAACACAAAAACAAGTCAACATGTACCAATCTAACACAGCAGAGGATCGAGATGGCGCGGTGGCTAACGTACTGGCTTCCCACCCGGAGGGCCCGGGTTCAAATCCTGCCAACAAATATGTTTCAGTGGTATCCCGATCCCTACTTGAGGTGCTTTGTGGAGGGCACTTTGAGTGAGGACGACGTCCGTCGGATGGGACGTTTGACTTTTTGACCCCGTGGCGCCTTTTGACAAGAGTAGCTAATGCCGACGCCGGGTTTCTCTCCACCCTTCATCCTTTCCAATCCATGCCCAATGGCGCAAATGACCTTAGCTGTCGGTCGCCTTCCCTAAATACTACTAATAATCAAGAGTCTCCACCTCTCTTGATTAACGTATCGGCTTCAGTCTCCACTGTGGTTTGAAGCTCCTGCATTCGTTGATTCACAAGTACGATCAACCCTGTCGGATTCGTGTCCTGAGAAAATTTGAAAATTAATTCTACCTTCGACCAAATTGATTATGATGTGTAATGGCAGCGCAAACCCTACTACCTTCCTCGAGTTCGAAGATCTTCCTGGATTGTTGGATGATTTGGATTATTGGATCTTTTCGCCGGCCCTGTTCTATGTTTCGTTGCGTGCGAGGAGATAGATATGTCTACCCCGCTGCTGCCATTGAGGAGTTATTGGGTCCTCGTGGCATGCGTGAGGCGTACTCATTCCTTTCGTGCCGTGTCTTGTCCCCCCCCCTCCCAACACTCTCCGGTGGATTCTCACGCCATTCCTTCGCGATTCCCAGCCGTTCCGTAAAAGAGGCCGTGTTGTGCCGTAGCTGCGAGGTGATCTTCCGGCAAAGGTGGGACGAAGACGCCGCCGTTGATATGAGATATTTTAGTATCCTGCAAGCCACCGCTAGGGTGAGTGGCAGAGGGTGATTACACTCCAGAATAATTTTCAACCGAATATTTGTACCCCCACCGCGGCCGGACAATGTAATTCTGATCTCTTATCGTTCGTGGAAAAATGGCGCTTAACCTCTATAATTTTATTAGCATATCTCCTACCGTAGTGCGATGGGGGTAATAATAAATTTTCAACATCACTTCTAAAGAGACGTCCTTTTAATTTATGCAAGATATTTAATCTATAATTTAACCTTCGCTCCGTGAGTGATTCCCAGCCTAGCTCCTCTAATATTTTGGATACGCTACTCATTTTGTCACAACGACGTTTTACAAATCCTCTACGCTGTAGGCGATCCAATTCAGTAATCCATCCCAACTTCGCGACCATCCCATATATTATCAGCATGTTCTAAATGAGGCCGAACGTGGTATGCATTGCGTAGTCTTCTCCACTTCCGAGAAGCTCCCTCTAATGAAACGGCGATGCAGCGGGAGTCGAATCAAATGTGTTGCGAGGCGTTCAAATCGCAATTTCGTTAGAACTTGAGGTTTCGATCATTAGGCCTATTTCATTATATTTTCCTGCTCTATCGATCTGATCGCCGCGTGCTTAAATCTTATTATCAGAAAATTCTTTTTCCTTACTCCATAGCGTTTCCTCTTCATGACTGAAGTGGGCTTGAGTTGCTCCAATTGCCCTGTGGCATCTTGATCCCGCCAAATCATTACTGAATCCATTGATTGAAATCTTCGATCGGCCCACGATTCATGGACAAGCAAACGTGCTTATGAAATGTGAAGTATCGAAATGGCCTCCGATATTGCCCAAGCGGAAGGATGGCCGTGGAACGCCGAAACGATACGATTGGTGCTCGTGATTTCGGAGCCGTTGGAAACACCCATATACGTAACGTGCAAGCCGTGAACTAACTGGTAACCAATAAGGAAAATGAAAGAATAAGCAATAGATGAGTTTTTCGCTGATGCAGAGGGAATAATTACCCGGAATTGCTGCAGCATGCGAGCCCAAAACGAGATGTCAAAGGAGGAGATCGCCTTCGAAACGAAACGATGACGGCGCCCAAGGACCGGTTTTCCCTCAAACGACTCTTAAAATCGCTTCGGTATAACACATCACGAAGTGTTTCCCGACTTCAATGAATGAATTATAACTTCCCATGCTATAATTATTTCAAGGACCAAGCTTACGTAAATGTACTACATGTACATAATACCACGCAAGCCGCCGCAAGGGCGTATGGTGGGGGGTGTTAGGTTAATGCCCGTGAAAGGGAACGAAACCACATTCATGCGTGCAAAACTATACCCACAGTAGCTAATGCATTCATGCAAGATTCCTTTCATTATACACGCATGCAAACCTTAGGATGCAGTTCTAACTTTATCCAATAACGTGAAAGCCAGGATGTGAGTAAGTAAGAAGGCGAAATTCCTCAACCACATGAACATACAACGGCCCCCTCTCCCAAGCACACAGGTAGGGAATGTGACCCAACGCTGCTGGTAGCGGGAGGGTCGCCCCCCCCCCCTCAGAGAGAGATGATGGATGGAAGGGGAAACTTAAAAACAGACAAGGCAGAGCAAGCAAAGGGCACTGTACTAAGTGTATCTCGCGAAGAAGGCATACCCTGCTCTGTGAATCAATCGTAACGGGCTTTTTTGGATCTGCTCACCCATATAAATTAACCTACTTAAAAGTTCAAATACTGCAGTCGGTTCTTTTCTTTGGAAATGAATCTGGTGCACCAGAATCACATGGTGTTGAACTGTATCTTGATCCTCCTCGTCTCGTCCCACCAAGTGGTGCCTCACTGATTTCGGCGCACCGCCGATGGTGCGAGTCTCATGCAGGCACGACAGTTCCAAATGCCGCAAATAAAATGATGCCATCAGCGAGAGAAAATTACCCTGACTGCGGCTGAAGTGACACCCCATGCCACACGCTCTTGTGGCGGCTTGCGAGGTGAGATGCATCTCGCGCATGCTACTGTGTGTTTGAACCGGTGTCGAGTGAGGGGGGGTGGGGGGGGGAGGGGGCCTCCCTCCCCTTTAAGCGATGACGTGTCGTCGTCACTCGCGTCTTCTATTTCCACTCCCTCGCCAATCGCGAGAGTCGCTGAACTTCGAGCGCCGCCCGCAGGTGGCGCTCTGGATCCCATCCCGCGGACAAATCGGCTATTTTCGCTTATGGCGGTATCCGCGCCTTTCCCCTCAATTCCACTCAACTCATCCCTCGTGACGTCTCCATGGGATTGTTATAACCAATTGATCATTAGTGTGCCGATTTGAAACTACTGAATGCGTTACCTGCCTCGATTCGGGATGACCCGCGAATTAGGGCGACTGCGCTTACTCGGGGTCGTCACTTCTCATCCGAGGACCTCTCCTTTGCGCACCAACGATATTCAACCGTAGAGGTGTGGTTACCCGGATATGGCGGATCTCTAGTGGCTATTAAAGAGGCGCCCTCCTTTCTTACCTCATCCTGCCCACGTGCGTCTCACAAACCCCTTAGGCCTTAGTCCGGGGTTAGCTCGGTCCTCGCCGTTTAAACTTGACCTTAAAATTGATGACTGCTGCGTGATGTCCATTGGATTGTTTTGATGACCCTAAATGGAAATATATTCCAACAAAATGAGGAGTCGGAAGTGATTTGCGTCGATTCTGGAACATCGTATCGTTAATGCCCCGGGAAAAAATCGGCTTTCTGTTTTTTGAGAAATTAATAGTAGTCATCAGTTTTTTATTGCCGCTTCGCGCTGATTGTTTTATGTGAAAAAAATATGTGCGGGTTCATAGAGTCGTACTTGTAAATTGAGCCTCTCGTTTGTCCCGAAGTCCCCCAAGTATTAACGAATGGCACACGCCCAGCGCTCTGAAATTGACGTCTCTTCGAATGGAAATCTCCGTTGAATGATCGGAATCAAGTTTAGTGCGATTTATGAGAGACGCTCTTTAGTGTAGACTGGAAGTAAAGACTGTGGTGATTTCACTCCTTGTGCATTACTCTTTGTCTTCGGCAAAAACACCTTTGTATTTTATGAATTTTGAGCTTCCTGAAATCTCCCTAAGCGGAATTCCGAATTGGTTATTCCGTGAAAAAATCAAAATGATCACTCCATATCGACGCAATTTTTACTTTAAATAATATATAACTCCATGCAACTTCGTGAGGATCACATATACTGGCAGCATATTCTAAACGAGGCCTAACAATTGAAAGATAGCATTTCCCTTTGACCTTCTCTTCACATTTACCAGGTACTCGTCTGATAAATCCTAATTTTTTGTTGGTTTGTCCACATATTCCCCGCATGTGCTTCGCCCAGGAGAGATCGTGAGTGAGGGTAACGCCCAAGTATTTAATTGAGTCTACGCATTGAGTCCATTTCGGTGTTCCCGATTGTAGCTGTACGTGTCCCGGTGGGAATCTCTCTTTTTCCAAAACTGTTTGACCACGCACTTTTTTAGGTTTAATGCTAATTGCCAAGTGTCGCACCAGCGTACAAGTTGGCGGAGAGAATGTGGTATGAGATGATATAAGCCGTGCAATTTAATTTGGATAGTTTCGTGCCATTAAATGGCATTGACACAACTACAGGGAAATCCGAGTTAAAGAAATCGAGAGTACTCATTCCATGGATTGCGGAGGGTCGGCCGGCGGCGTTCGTAAGGCGGCGAGTGCGCCGAGGGTGGATATTTCGGATTAGTGTCGCTGAGATTGAGGGACAGCGGAAAGGGAGAAACCCGGCTCATCTTCATCGAGAGGGCCGTTGGCAGGTCACGGGCGCGCCGTCTCCATTTAAACAGAGGAGCACAAAGCAGTGTGCGTGGCGGACACCAATCATTCGTCTTCTTCGTGGTGCGCCGTCGAGGGGAGAGGGAGAGAGAGGGAGGAAAAGAGGAGAGGGAGTGGAGAGAAGCTGAGAATCCGTGCGGGCCAATGCAATGCAATGTGGTTTGCTTAGTTTTGCAGTATTTCGGGGAGGCGACCGACCGACAGCTGAGGTAGTAGAGGCACCTCAAGTAGGGATCGGGATACCACTGAAACGTATTTGTTGGCAGGATTTGAACCCTGGCCCTCTGGGTGGGACGCCTCTACGTCAGCCACCGCACCATCTGCATTCCCATGTGGTTTGCTTGGACGTGGTTTGTTTTTAGTATTTGGTGCCGTGTTGAGTGAATCTTAAAAGAAGACCGCCCCTGGTTACATTGAAAACCTACAGTGACCGTCAAACTGTCATTGCGTAAATAATGATTACTGGAAGGCTGTAATTATTATTAGTGAATATTTAAATCTTCAGGAATATCTTCCGCGTGCATCCATTGATTTAGGGCGACAGTTTGGCCGGGCTCGGAGTCGGCGTCTTCAGGTCGGAAGACAGAGGCAGATAATTTATTGTTGAGAGAAGACAGAGAAATATTTTTACTTATGAGGATTAAGGGGTGATCAGGTCCCCCTCCCCCCACCCCCCGCCTCGTGGCTAATGGATCGAGAGGGGACGGGGCATGATGCTTCCCCCCCCCCATTAATTCCATTCTCTTCAAGCGGCGCGCCCGGAAAACATTCCGCCCGCAAATATATCTCCCCCGCCCCTTCCCCCTCCCGCCAATTCCGAAAATATACTTCCGCCCCACGGCGTCTCTTGCCTCCTCCATTTTATTTTCATTTCGCCCGCGCGTCCGTCCGCCTTTTTGGGCGACCCGGCGGCCACCCGACGCCCGTAAACACCGAGACAACACCCGTCTTCATTCGACGGCGCTCGGAAACAAGTGCCCCGTGATCCTCCTGTTTACTGACAGTCGCGCGAGTATTTTTGTCCGGATCGCTTTCTTGCTGCTTCCGCACCAACGCCGATTTACGAGTATTAAAATTTTAAATACCTTCCGTAAATAAAGTTTATCTTTAAATATTCCTGGATTTCATTAATGTTAAACTTGGATTGTGCAATATTTATTTTCCATTTTGTCTCTGTTAATGTAATATATATATATATATATATATATATATATTTCTATATATATATATATATATATATATATATATATATATATATATATATATATATGTGTGTGTGTGTGTGTGCGTGTGTGTGTCGAAGCGACGTTTTTCGCGTCTAGAGAAGTATCGACAATATAACCCATATCGTTGACGAAGCGATCGATTTGACATAGGGATGGAATTCCCCCATTTAATAATGGAAGGGAAATGGAAGGAAAAATTGAAGAAGGGAAAATTGATAGATGGAAAAATTGAAGGAAAGATCCCGCGAAGAGACAAGTACATGGGACAAATTACGAAGGACGTAAAAAAGGGAACCTATCAGAGGGTGAGGCAATCAACACGTCATAAATAGGGAAGATTGGAGGGCTGCAATAAACCAATCTTAGGATTGAAGTTCTGAAGATGATCCTATTTATATGTTCAGTTGTTCTCGATATATTATGTGCGTCTAGAATATCGCTGATAGTTGTAACAGTTTATATCGCCGACATCGTCCAAACCGCGTATCGGCAGTGTCGTGTTCACATGTCGCCAAGTTGCTAATATCCTTCGCATCGAAAATGTCGTTCTATCAATATGATGTCGATTCCTTGAATGAAAACGGCGGCTTAAAAGATGTGAACGGAAATACCGATCTGTTGTCAAGACATTGTCGTGTCCGAGAGCCCTACTTAACGGTACTTACCCACTTTAAAAGTAAGGCTTTCAATTTTATTTGCCGAGTGATTTTCCGTCATATTTTCCTTCGGCCAGCTTCTCGCCTTTTCTCCCAATATGCCATCAAACGCTATCGTCCCTTTTCACAAGATTGAAGACCGCTTGAATACAGCCGCATGGTTTGCGTGCTTTTTGCTTTTCTTTTTTTTCAAGTGCGACATTTTGCCGCACCTGGAGTTCTACGCGCTCGTACGTTGTGTGCGCTGTGCGAGGGATCCACGAAATTGTATCTTCGATGCTCTTTTGTGTAATGTTTTGAAATGCGCTTTCTCGAGTGCATTTTTTTAAAATTTTATCTTTAGCAGTTCCAGCATACGGAATATGGGTTGGTTATTTCTACTACATTGCACCGTATAGAATTTGAAAAAAATCCTTTGAGTACTTCGATGCGGGATATATATATATATATATATATATATATATATATATATATATATATATATATATATATATATATATATATATGGCTCCCCGTGAATGTGGCAGAGCCGTTTTTATTTCATTCATCCCCCGTCTCGCGAATGCGATGGCGCTGCTGAAGACCCCTCCTCCCCCGGGGGCGACGCAATGCGTTCCCTCCATCTCCTCCTCCTCTCTCCGAGTCGTCCCTTAACCCCCCTCTGCCCCTCGGGGGGCGGGGGCAAGGCAAGAAGGGGGCCGAAAGAACCGTGCCACACTTCGATTCTTGAAGATTTCATCGGTACACCACGAGGGTGCACTGTTGCCATCCTCTTCTTCTGGTTTGAGCGTGCACCATCGATTGAAACAATTTCACCGCACTTTCGAATGAAGTCGCGTCGTCGAAGCCTAGCGTCCCGCCTCCCAGCGTCATCAGTGTACTTTCCATCGCCTTGACGTATCGCTTCAAACTTTGGTGGTGGTGCAGGTTTGCCCATTATCACCGGTGCTGTTCAGCGTATATTTGGAGGATTTGATTAAAAAGGCATGGGAAGGACTGGAGGTAGGAATGAAAGTGGGCGGGGAATTCGTGAAATCAGTTAGGTTTGCTGATGATCAAGCTCTAATTTGTCAGTCAGCCTAGGGGTTGCAAGAATTGCTGAGTGGATTGGAAATTCAGTGGGATAGATATGGGATGAGAATCAATATTAATAAAACAAA
The DNA here is from genome assembly GCF_022747635.1 of Hetaerina americana. Lineage (NCBI taxonomy): Eukaryota > Metazoa > Arthropoda > Insecta > Odonata > Calopterygidae > Hetaerina > Hetaerina americana. The sequence goes on along the minus strand of NW_027286819.1, from coordinate 454,614 downwards.
GGTTATGCGATTTTCTAGAAAGAAAAAGGCCAAGCTTAACATTAAAATAGGAGGGCAAAAACTAGAGCAGGTAGAATAGTGTATGTATCTCGGTAGTGTTTTGGACCAACGCTGTCAAAGTAGTAGGTAACTAAGGAGAATAATTGCGCTAAGCAAAGAGGCTTTCACAAGGAGGAGGGAGTTGATGAGAGGGACGTTGAGTAAGGATATTAAGAAAAGACTCGTGAAAACTGTGATATTGAGCGTAGCTATGTACGGCGCGGAAACGTGATCATTGAAGCAGGAGGTTTATTGGGAGAAATACTAAGTAGACGTGCAAAATGGATGAAGGGTGGATTGATCGGCAATAGTGGGATGTTGAAGACTGTGAATAGAGGGGAGAATGTTAGGCAAACGAGGAAAGGGAAGGAGCAGGATAGGGGTGTTGGACGGGAGGAAGAAAGTACTCAGAGATGAAGAGGGACTTGATTAAGAATAGGTTGCTGGATTGTGTTTTGTTAGGTGTCACAAAATATTTATTATGTAGTTGTTTCCATCGAAAATCTACTTTAACCGGTAGATTATCTTATAATAATAATAATGTCCATCAGTCTACTCTGTGGCGTGGAATGCAAGAAGGGTGTTTGTGTGGAAAGGGACGCGTGACTCTCCACCCCAAAACCCTTTCTTGGCCCTCTCGATGTGCACCACCGGGTAAAACGTCTTCGCTCCTTGGAGTTATCGTTCATTTCAATAATTATCCAAGCCATAGTGCCTAAGACGTCATTCTAATCTTCAATTCCGTTGAGCGCCTCCCCTCCACGAAGGAAAACGGGTGCGCAGCGATGGCGAGGTGCTTCTGGAGTGAAACGAGGCATCGGTGTGCTTATTTCAGAACTTTCAAGCGGAAGGGGATGTAGAAATATGCGTGATGGGGAATTCTAGCGAACACCGCTGACCTAGATCATTTATTCTTGATGCTCACCGGTTCTGGGAGGTTGAGGGAAGTTCTGAAGAAATACACTGCTGCAACCTTGACCAGTTTTTGCGTATTTAGACAGCGGTGGGCTGCCTGTCGTAGAGTCCCGAATTCGAATCCCATTGTGATCCACACGCCCACATCCAATCTGGAAAATCGCGCATTAAGGAAGGCAGGTGGCACTCAAGAAATAAAGAGTTCTGGCCCTCTAGTAACTCTCTTCTCTTGTAATGCTCACGCAAAGGGTACACTGTGAGTTGTAAGCTCTTCCGCCCTCTATTCGAAACGGGCATTCGGTTTGATTGCTGTGTGATCGAGTGGGACGATGTCACGCGTCCCAGGAGGTGTCCGGAGCCCACGACGAAATATGGGCGCTCTGGGAATTGTTTTATGAAGCACTCGTCGAAGGACATTGAATTTGTGTTTTTCGTGGCACGGGTTCCTTGGAGGTCATTTGCGAAGGTTTTATTCTGAACTCGATTTGCGACGAGGGGGGGTAGGCATTAAAATTCGTCACCGTGGGACACTATGTAATGTCTCTTTATCCTCGCAGTGTCATTTGACGATGTCTAGCCAGGAGTTCTTTCCCAATAAACATACTTCTATCTTCTTCGCTAGTTGGAGTGAGTACTTTATTCCACTGCAAAAAAGTCTTTTGTTTCACTGCCTGTCTTAGAGGGACACGCCCGTCTTCTTCTTCGAACATCCCGCCACACTTAATCCTTCTCAGAGTGATTCCTGACAAATATAGTTTTGGGGAACAAATGTAGCGTACTCCTTTGAACTCCATCCAATTTCTTAATCAACACATTCCTCCAAGGTGCGTCCTAAGTAATTTCCACCACATATCTAAATGTGGCAACCCTAATGCCAAATGACGTCCGTCCTCAGTTTATGTTTACCTGCAACGTCTCTCGGGAAGCCAAGTTCGTTGCAGGCTAATCCTTAAGCCTGCCCTTTTCTCCATTGTATGTTCCGAAAACTTTGGGTTTCGCGTACCGGTTGTAATTAGTTTGGCGTCTTCCAATTATTTAATGCCGTCGTATATTTTTCAAGTACGATTATTTTTTGCGATTAATTAACTCGTTTCAACTCTCTTGTACAATCACTAAATTACTCTAGTGTCCTATTGTATGCAGTGACATTTTCTTTCGAATCATGATATCGATCCAAATATAATCACAGTTCCTTCAATATCCCGTAAAAATGTAGAGGATTGATACCATTCTGGAAATATCATTTGACCCAATTCAATAATTCCGATAATTCACTGAATTAATTTTCTCGTAAAGCATCTGTTTCCGATCTGAACATTAGGCCTCATAAGGACCGGGAACTTGAAATTATTCTGTGATTCAATGTTTATTTATTCATGCGCCTGCCTCTACCGAATATCCAGGAAAATTTCGAAATTTCACGAACTCGAAAACGTTCACCTCTGGAGGTTTGATCTCCTGCGGGTTCAATCGTTTGAAGAGCAAATATTTCTACCCATACATCCGACTTCCGGTCCAAGAGATTTTTCCCGCCAAAAAAAGGCGGATGCAGCGGCAGCAGGCCGCCGTGATTTGAGGACCGAAGAGCAAAGCTGGTATGCATATTTAACGGAGCAGAAAAATAAATTGCGATAAAATGTAACATAAATGAATATTTTAAGGTAGTCATATAAGCCGATTGGAAAAGGTTTTGGGGCATTTTGGGGTATAAATGTGGCGATTTCCTTTCTATCGTTCTTATGGGATTGCTGTTCGCTGATATTCGTTGTATTCCGGAAATCTCGGTCTGCCTATCCAAAATGCTTGTTTTTCTCAATTACTTGAGTCTTGTGAGCAGCGTATCCACTTTAAATAGCAAATGATTACTTTAAATGGAGTTAAACCTTTTAGGAGGGCCGTCAAGGAAGTAACCTACGTTTCGGCCTAGAGCGGCGGTGGGCAATAGGGCTAGAGGCACCATCTTGGCGGTGTCTAAACGACCCCACACTCAGGACTACGCATCCTGCTGTGGTAGTGTATATGTAGACTGTGGTTCTCCTACTTTGCTCACTGCTAACTGTTAAAATTTGACCTTCAATAGAAAATTCCATTCCATTTGTTACAACTGGCAAAAAAAACCACAAGCCAATTGAAATTCATAGGCAACTGTGTGAAGTGTGGGGTAACGGAATAATGAGTGAAGGCACATCAGTGCTTTCAGCTTAAAAGTGGCCACAGCACCGATGTGGACCGAGGACGAGGACCGACCGCAGTGGTCGGCGGGGCCTCGACACTGATGGACTCACGGATGGCCAGTTCTTGGGCATCATGGTCATTTGTCCGTTCACTCTTAAACTAACGACACCACTGAAAAAGCAAAAGACTGACATTCATCACTTAGTCGGAGCACAGCACATCCTTCCCGTCGTATGCCTCATCGGTTTTGAAGTTTATTGCCAGTGAAAACATTATCGCTGAACGGATTTTATAATTGGCGGGATTTGCTACTGTAATGTTAATTTTGACTTGCTATCTGAGCCAGAGGCTGATGGGTGTTTCATACACCGCAGCTCGAGGATCGTTCCCTTGCTCTGTGTGTCCATGCAGCAAACATTCCCACACTACTTCGCTCGCCACACGCATACGTAAGTTACTAGGTGGAGAGCCGTCGTAATTACGGCTGAGATGTATGCGAATGGAGAATCAGACGAAATCAAACGAGCGCCGCGTAAACAACGGATCCTTCGTGTGATTGGAAAGACTTGAGTCGCTGGAGAGGAAGTCCTTAAATGATCCGACGAAAAGAAAAGGTACGGCACTACTTGGACGTGTGCTCCCGTAGCATACGGGGTCTGTCCCAAAAATAAATAGAAGAAATCTGGGAAAATAAATTATTGAAGATAAAGGTACAAATTGCTAAAATTCTTCATAACAGCATCATTATGTATCAACACACCAATGTCAGTGCCTCCGCCGGTTGTGGTATGCTTCCTGTAAGGCATAAACAGAACCCTTGTTCAGGCACCTCGTCACGGCCTCTTTGACATAATCCGGCGGTACAAAATAGTACTCGAAGGGGTTATATACTTGGTTCTTACTCAAAGACCCATACTCGTCACCAGTAACCACCTATTCTAAAAAATGCGGGCCACTTTCGCAGAGGCTCAAGATGTCCAAGGCAAGATTGTCACAGAAGCAGTCTTCCGACAGGACTTTGGGGACCATCTTGGAACACCTTTCTCATGGCTAAATCTTCTCAAATAATTTAATGAACCGTGGTTTTTTGAGTATGGCACCTTTCTGCTAACATCCTGACACACTTGGGGGCCGATCGAAATCGGGCATGTGCGTCACTTTTTGCACATTTACATGAAGACCGCATATGGGAATAAACAACTAATAGCGGATGATAATACTCGTGGTGTAAACATTACGAAATGCTTAGTTACAACTTGTGCGCGTATGTGGTTCAATTTTCTGCAGCCGTGAGTCATGGATGGAAGACACAAAGTAAAGAGGAATGGGGAAATGCGGGTGCTACGGAAGAATGCTGAAAACGAGTTGAGCGGGTGGGATGTCCAATCTGCGGAAGGGATTTGAAGATTGGATGTGAAGAGAGAGACTCATCGGGGACACAAAAAGATGTGACAAACTGATTTGACCCGTCCTGGGGCACGCGGATCTTGTAATGGTGGCTGCAGTTTGAGGGACGAGGGAGGAATGACGCGCAGAGGAAACCCGGGATGTATGAAGGAAAAGAAGCGAGGCAATGGAGTGAAGAGAGAGAGTCTGGACGCGATGCTCGTGGATTGGAGAGAGAGGAAATACCCGAGTGGATGGCGACAGCGACGAGCCGCTTGAATGAACGAGTGCATTCTTGGGTGCAGGTGCTGACCCCCGCGCAAGTGACCCCCCTCCGCCCGCCTCGGCCCCTCCGCGACGCCGCGGGCCGTCCCTCCTCGCGTGGGCCAGCGGGTCGTATGGGTCGCCGACGTACTTGGAATTGATTTTCGAGGCCCTCGAGTGACGCGATCGGACTCAATGGCCCTCGGCGACGCGGTGCGTGGACCGCCTGGAAGAGGAGAGGTGCCTGGAGGGATCGAGTCCAGTGGAGGGGCGCCGGAGGGCGTGGACGAAGGTCACCGCGAGAAGTGCGCGAATGCCTGCCTCGGTGGGAGGACTCGAACGTCGAGTCGTCAGCCGTTGAGTTTTTTTTACGTCAGTCATATCGACAGAAAACAAATTTAAATGAAAAGTACTGTCTAGTATTAACTTGATAGTATGGACTAAGATCTATGGTGAAAATTTTGGTTATTTCCTATTAAATCAGCTGATTTCACTGCCTAAATAAACTAGGGAACTAACTACCATTGTTTCACTTTGACCAATATACAGGGAGCGGCGCTTAAACCCGGACAAGCACGCGTTTCCGCGAATGAGATTTCCTCGTCGGGTTAGCGAATCCTTCCCCAGACTTCTCCGAAGCATTAAACTTTGCCACAATATCGTAAACAGTTGATCTGGAGTACCAGAGGAAGAATCGAACTATTTCGAAATATAACGCCCAGCGATAACACTTTCGATAATAGCGTGTCTCCGATTGTACTCCACACTTGTGCGTAACATCTCGGCCATTTTGAGGATATGACTGTTTACTAGATGCCTATAGCTTACAAAAATGCCAATCGCGGTCTCCAGTGAAACCACGATACGGCGAGAAATTCAAATTGGAATTTGTCCAGATGTAAGCGTCGCACCCTGTATAAATAGTTTAATATTAATGGAATTTGTGTAACAATGACCGCAGTATTATGAGTACGTTGAAGCTGCATGCTATCCTTTCAGCCGCCACTAGGGCGTGTGGCATGGGGTGTGAGGTTACCAGGCATTAGATAAGGTTTATCACGTAACACCATCAGGAAGCTTTTGATTGCATCTACGAAATGAGCAGTTCAACTCGCCTTGTTAACCCCTTAGTAACATAATTTCCATGATAAATATTTTACATTCGGGGCAAGTTGAAACATTAAGCCACAGCGCTTCTAAGTGTAGGCGAATCATCGCTCTTGTTGGGTCAAAGTGATTGTGCGGTCACACCCAGTTGTCAAGGCAGTGTTCCTGCAGTGCACGCCTGGGAATCGGAGAACGCGAAAAAGACAAAGGAAGTCAGGATGAACTTGTCCTCCCCTGCCGATGTAATGTAAGCTGCTTCAATCATCATTCCCGCCCCCACCCCCCCATGCCATCGATGATAGAACCATATTCTTTATTCGTGTAATGCATTATCTTGTACAAGATGCAATGCTTGTGTTTCCTATAGCTCCCGGCACAGCATACCTAATAACGGAATAACGCCTTCTGTCAGCGCATAGAGATTCTTCACGAAGGAAGGAGCCATTCCCAAAAGTGTTCCCCTCAGGTCCAAAATTAAGCCCTTCGGCGTAGGGTTCAGAATGCTCCTAGTGCATTCAAGTAAAGGTCTAACCAACGTAAAATAATGCATCTTTCTAACTCTTTTCATTCGCATTCGCGATGATTCCTGCCAACGGCGTGGAACGCTGTCGGTTGAAAAACCAAGTTTGGGGATTTGGATTGGTCTCTGCGTGATTCTAATTAATGTGTTTTAGCGTCCTAATAGTGCTGCGCGACAAGGGAAGGAGGGTCGCGGGTTTCGGCGCTTACATTTTCGAGTTGAATTGCCGCGCGACCTCCATGGGGCCGGGGGGCAGGAGGGAGGTGGCTCTTGCCTCCATCCCCTTCCCCCCATCGCGTGACTGTGTCGCGTCCGATTCAAACGTAGGGATTCCTTCAACGGATGGGCGTGGAGAAAGTATTAATCGGGAGGTGCATGAAGATGCGATGCTATGTGTACTTGACAGCCGACGGATGTCTCTATTGGGCAAATCTCTTCTGTCCGTCTCGAGAGGGAGTCTTAGATCGCGAGTGTATTCGTGTAGTTGGTAATTATTGGCATTGAAAATTAGTTTTATTTTTCTTATGTTTCGAATTTTCGTGTGTGGCTCCTAATGCTGAAGTAGCATGCTGTGAGGTGGAGGAAATAATCCTTACGAGTCGCAGTTCGTCAGCCAAGTCTCCATTGCATCTCCATTTTACCAAGGCAACGCGTGGTTTGGGGAAACTTCCCTCAGTGTTGGCGCTGAACGGGAATCGCTTGCGGTGGTCTCAAGCTTCGTGCACGCCATCTTCTTGCTTCCCCCGATACCCATCATAATCAAAAGAATAATGTGACGCTTTCTTTTTGCTCATAATGACCCTTAACGAAGAGTTCGACTTATCTTCGTTTCCTGTTCAATTCCGTTATCATCCGTCGACAAAGGGTTTCGAACCCTCGGCGCGTAGTCAAGGGGATGGCTAAACCAACGCGAAGTAACACCTTTCACTTACGTTTTCGGTCCAATTTTAATTTTCTCTCGACTGCCATGAATGGGTTCCTTGTGAGATTTGCCTGGCTTCATGAAGAAGTTATGGAGACTGCAGCCAAACACGAAAGTCCGAGGGTTGATGAAGGCCCAGACGTTGTGAAACTCCATTCATGAATAACGTGAAGCAGTACAACATGTCCAGCCAACAAATATTTGAACTTTTCGTCCCCCACGTTAAAAATTCTTTTTTTTAATTTTTTTCTGCCGAAGGGTGCAGTCTTCATTATGCGTTAATTTCCTGTCTTCAAATATTAGGTCTTCCATTCGGAATGAAATTGCAATCGCCCAGTGAACAGTATTATCTAATCCTATCTCTGTTTTGGTCAAGATATTTTTCTGCCAAATAGAATCGTGTTCATTGTATTTTGCCTGGTCATAAAAGTAATGCAAGTAATGAGTTCTGCGACTAAATTGCTTTAGGAACATGCTCGGAATCACTTCTGGAGACCAAAGATAAAAATATACTATATTTCAAATTTCCTGGTCCATTTGAATCTAATGACTCCTCGAAAGATGTTAAGAAAATTTCACGTCGACGCATTACCGAAGGATGATCCATAAATACTGGAGATAGATAAAGAATCTTGACTGCTGAGCAGACTGGCTTAAATGCCATTATTCCCGCGAACGATCAGGGATCAGAATAGTTGTGCCTTCGAAATAGAACCACGGGGGTTTTGTCTGTAGGACTTAAGGAGGGGGGGGGTGCAGCTAAATCTCCTTCAGCTCCTTCTGTGCGTATGTATTTCTTAGTGAAGTATAACAACCAACGGAAACTCGCTGCTAACCTTAGTTATATCACATTCATTTTTAGAATCATTGATTCCTTCATTTGTTACTTTTACATCCGTCAGACACAAACACCAGGATACGGGGGCATTTCCCTGTGCCGGTTATGGTGTCCCAGGATGACCTGGTACCCGAAAAATCACATAGCTTGGGTGGAGCTGCAGGCGCCCAGAGAGGCTTGCCCGGGAAGAGAACCTGGGCCCTCCGGTCAGTAGTCCAACGCTCTACCGCTGGACTACCGCGACCCCCTATACGTGTTAGTGTGTGTGTGTGTGTGTATATATATATATATATATATATATATATATATATATATATATATAGAATATATATAGAATATATATATAGAATATATATAGAATATATATATAGAATATATATAGAATATATATATAGAATATATATAGAATATATATAGAATATATATAGAATATATGTATATAGAATATATATATAATATATATATATATAGAATATATATATATATTTATAGAACATATACATATATATCTGTAGCTATCAAACTGTTCGGTTTCATAGGTGAGGGTGAAGCTCACCTAGTACTAACCATGTGATGGTGAGAGAAAGGGGTGCCAGTTCCTTTCCCTGCGACGCCTATGGTTTCCCAGGAAGCCCTGAAACCAGGAGTGTAACTCGGGTGAATATTAGGGTGAGCGGAGGTGTCTCCAGGATCTGATCCCGGGTCTCCAGTCAGTAGTCCAACGTTCAACCCATTGGACTGGACTACCGCGTCCCCTAGACATAATTAATGTGCACCTACAAACGCCTACGAGTACAATAGAGTTAGTCCTTGCCTGGTTTTTACCTCTTCTTTTTTTCAGTATGTTATACTATTTTGATGAAAAATGTGCATCCATGTGCGTGTGCTTGTGCGTGTGTCATTGTCTCCCGCTGTGAATACTCAGCTTCGTAACCCCGTTCGGCTCGATATCCTTCTTCTCCCGAGTGTGGTCGCCCCGGTGTGCCCCCCCTGTGGCGACGGCGAAGAAGCGGCGGCGGCTCCCGGAAATGAGAGGCGCACAGCACACACGCTCTACCCGCGACGGAAGGACGGCGACGAACGGGACTGACTCCCGAAACGAATCAGTTCTCCCCCACCCACCTGCCTCGATCTCCAGCTGACCGTGGGGTGACGTTCCGTGGCCGCCGCTCCGAAAACAACAGCCGGGCGGGCTCCCGCCTTTTCCCTCTCACTCCCTCGCGCCACCCCGCCACCCTAATCTCCGGGGGGCGTGGTCTCCAAGGGGCGCCCTAGGGCCCACTCACCTGAAGAGCGCCACCTTCGGGGACGCCGTGGGCTGGGGTGCAGACTGGCCCTCGGGGCTCCGTCCACTCGATGGCCTCTCTCGGCCCGCGGGTCTTTGACGGGGTTCCGGGGTGGTGGGTGTTGTTCTGGGCGAGAGTGAAGTGAAGGAAAGGACCCCGATGGGATTCCTCCGAAGGGCCACGGCCGCGACGGCCGTGGTCCAGGTCACGCCTCTTGGGGTCGACGGCAAGGGTTGATCGGCCCTTGATTGATTCCCACAAGGGTGTCTCACGAGGGAGGGGGGCGTGGCCTCTGGCGGCGAGGGGCAGCCCGTCCGGCCTCCTCCGTGGACGGAGGAGGGATTCGAGGGCCGGTGGCACTCCCTTCTCTCTCACGACGCACTTCCCCCGAAGGGTCGCTGTGGAGGGCAGCCACAAGATGACCCCCCCCCCCTGCGGACCTCTTCCTTGCACAAACGGGATGACGACGCTTCGGATCTGTGGTCGTGGTGGTTCAGCGGCTGGAGCGGTCGGCTTCTATGTGTGATTTCTTTCTGGCTCTTTTTACTTCTTCCTGTACAACCGAATTTTGTGGCGAGAGAAATAGGAACTTGCGCCCCTTAATGACCTGCTGATGCGTGAGTTTCACGCGACACGTATTTTTGCAGGTGAGAGGTCGGAATTCGTTCGGCTATCAATGCCCTCCTCGCCTCTTGTCGGACCAAACTTCCGGGTTGAAAGGTGTCCCTCGATTATCGAGACGTTCGACTCCCCGCTGCGATTATTGCACTCGGGGGTTTCCTGTAGCAGACAAGGGCCGACGACGGGCGGGAGAGTCGCCGCCGGCGGACGCTCGGGTGTGCGGGGGCGGTCTAGAGAAGGCGAGCGGGCGAACGAACGGCCGTCCTGTGCTGCGGACGCGGCGTGACTGACTGAGACTGGGTGAGGGAGAGTCGGCGGGCGGGCGGGCGAGGGGGGTGTGCCCGCGAAGGGGCGGCCGCGCACACACGAAAGGGGTGGCGGAGGGGAGGGGAGAGAGAAAGAGATCTCTCTGCGCGCCCCCCCATCAAGGTCGGGGAGGGAAAAGGGGCGTGGCGTGGTTGCTTGGTGAAAATCTTCCCCTTCCCCCCTCTCTCTCTCTCTCACCCACATTTCCCAATTCACCCTCCCTAAAGCTTCGAACTGTCAACCCGGAGAATCCCGGAATTCAATATTAATCCAGAAATTATTTGGTTCTTTGAGTTTTGTGTACTCCCTACTGTCGGGAGGGCCCAAGTTGGACTCCGCGTTTGGACTGTGGGCGCTTTCTACTGCTCGAGAGCCTTGTGATTTTTCGGTTTCCAGATCTTCCTGTTGTCCGAAATTTGCAAATATGGAGTAAGAAGCTGAAGAAGGGATTAATAGGTTATTCGCGATTAAAGTGAGTGGAAAATTATCTCTTGGTTTATTGTCTACGAGTGGAAATGTCACCAAGGCAAGCCGTGGCATAACCACGAAGTTTGAGGGTAAACCGATATACACCACGGTAGTGACTCTGGATGATTGCGAATTTTTTTTATCCTGGCCGGTGCGGTAATGTCAATACAATATACAATACAATGCAATACAATAATACAATGTCAGCCCTATCGTTGCCCATCTTTGCATCACACGTAGATACTGCGCATGCATTTACTCAATGAAATCAACTTCGTTATTAATTTGGTAGCTCGAAAGGGAATATTGGAAAATAAAATGGAAGGAAAGGATAACAGACGTTGTCGATCTAGGCGTGGGAGAGAGAAAGCTTTTGGAGGATTTTGAAAGAAGGCAGGGGAGTGATACAGGAGATTGTGAAGCAATGGGATGTTGAACGCTTTGTTGGAGGAAGTAAAGGGATGAGAACGGGGAAGCATTTATGTGAGGGCGCGAAGGGAGGAGGAAATGATTTAGTGTAGACTTGAGAAAAATTTTAGGTTTAAAAGTATGGAGTCAAGAGAACGCTTTGATTTCACGTAAAATGGATGTAAAGTGTATTTAGTGTCGTGTTAGTGGGGACTCAGAAGTGAAGTACTTTACGGAGTCATGGAAAACCTGCCTAATCGGTGGACTAATGTTTATAATCCAAAGGACAATGCTTTCTTCGCATTAAAATCGCAACGGCTCGTCAACATACATTACTTTAGAGTGATGCACTAATCACAGTCAGTTAACCGTGTTAAGTGCATCACTCGTGTCACACCTCCCGTGGAAATATCTACGATTTGCGTGCAAGTTCAGTGGAAGCGCTTAGACAGATGTTTTTAACTAGCGATTCAAGTGGTAGTCTCGCTTCTACATCTACATCTAAATGGTACCGTGCAAGCCGCCGCTAGGGTGGGTGGCGGGGGGGTGTTAGGTCGCCAGCCGTAAAAGAAAATAAAACCGCATGAAAAACAAATAAATTCAAGCCAATCTACACACAAAAATCGTATATAATCATGCAAAAACCTTTACAACTTACACGCATGCAAATGCATATATTATCAACTAACGTACACATGTACCTACGGATATACCTTATGTCTTTGCAACGTTAAATATTGTTCTGACTTGTAAATGGAATGTCTTTAATATTTCTGTAATTACTTGAATTTATTACTATTATGAATCCTTATTGTCCGGAAGGAATTGAGAGAACGAGTGTTTGTGTCTGTCTGTACTGGAATCCATCTCCCTCATCTTATCTTTGTGTCCTGATCTACCTAAGTAGCGAAAATATACATCTCCTTGAATATCCTCCTCCTCAGGTAATCTCTCCCGGGGTAAAGTATTCGTAAGTTGGCGACCCTTCTTCCATCCCTCCCACCACCCACACCTCCCCCCGAACCCACCCCTTCCTCAAGAAACAGGGGTTGAGCACGGGTGGGAGGGCTCCGCTACCCGCTCGCGGACCGCACTCCCCTCACCCATTCATTCGGTCCCCCCCTCCCCTAGTCTCCCTCTTTCTTTCCCTCCCCACCCTCCGGATTCTCTCATACGAGGGGGTGGGTGCTTTCTCTCCGCCCCCAGCGAGTCTTTCGCTTTTCCCACCTTCCCTCGACGCGCACGAGTTCTCGGCAAAGTGCGACGGGAAGCGACGGGCCCGCCGTGCGCTTAATTGCGCGATCGGATTACGCGCCCCTCGCCCCTCGCCTCCGGGAGTCCTCCGCGTCCCCGAATCAGGAACACTCGCACGCCCCTGCCGCTCGTGCAGAATCCCAATCAGATTCCTTTTTTGACCCCCCCCCTCTCTCTCTCTCTGTGCGTGCATCTCGAACACTTTAAAGAGAAGTGTGTTAGAAAACTTTTCCTCTCCTTTGGGCTTTCTCTTCCTTTTTTTACGTGTAGATGTGCCAATCCCAATGAAGAGATGTATTTTTAAAGATGATGTAACGAAGAAGATTAAAATTTATCGGACACCCGGGTAAGGCCCGAGGAAAAAGAGGCAAAGACGAGAGGACGACCTGGAATAATCCATTTGCGAAGGGGATCGCGGAAAGAATGGAATTCCATTCCTATGAGGAAATCGCGAGAACAGCTTCAGATACGAGGACCCAGCATTGAAATGGATGGCTGCGGCGGTGACGATATGCCAATCGGTTTTCGGCTCTTTGTCTGTTCCGGTTTGACAGTGTCTCCGCCTGTTTGCGACTTGTATTAGGAAACGGAAGATATGACGACGCGGTTGCACTCTGATTAATTCGCCAAGGCGTTGTAGCGTCGTATTTATCTTGAAACGAGGGATTTCCTCGGGCTTTGCTTTCCCAAAAGAATTACGCATTCGCCGCTCTAAACGTAGAGGGTATTGGGGGCGTCGTGTCGCCAAGGGCAACCGGCATTGATCTAGGCCCCGAATTCCCAACTGGCATGGGATTGTAACGGCATGGGCTCCGATCCTGTCGTCAAGGTAACCAGACCCCCAGAGCTATATTGAATAGGGAAGGGGTTGGGGCCTCACGTTCACCTCCGGCTGTGTGAAAACGGAGGTGAACTAATTCCAAGAAACTGCGGGAGATGCCGCAACAGTAACTTTTAACGGAGTCATCCGCTAATATGCATTTCAATTTCCAAATTTCACACTTTAAAAATCATTCGAAAGCGAATGATTTTTACACCGGACATCGAGGGGTCGCGGCCAAGGCGAATGATTTTTACACTTAGAAATGGTTGGAAGTGAACTATGTTTGCCATGCGTTAATCAGCGAATAAATTGGCTGCTAGGAAAAACGCGTATTTACAGAAATTAGTCCTCTCTTATTACTCTTTGACTGAGTTCGTCTTGTTCGGAACACTCGTGACCTAAATGTGGTGATATTTGTTCGGAAACGAGCCTTACAATTTAAGATTATGCAATGTTCCCTGTGTTCCCTAATACATGCGTAGCAATTAACTTGTTCGCATTGGTTTCACCCATCCTGAACTCTTGTTTTCTTCCCCATAACCCTCCCATCCATCTGCCGTCTTGCCTTGCGAATTCTCTTCCTTCTTCACACCCAACCGACTTACTTTTCTCGTCTTCTCGATCGCCCACCTTCGCCGCCTTCACCTGGTTTCCCTCCCCACTTCCTCGCCTCTCCCTTCAACGTGCGTTTCTCAAACTTCGTTGTCATTCATCCTCTCTCTGCGCAATTCCATTCTTCGTCATGACCACCGTCATCCAGAAGCGCCTTGACCTACGCCCGTCCACTCTCGCGTTTCATAAGCCACGACTGCGAATGAATCCTGATCTAACCATTACCACGCGCCAAGTTTTATTGAGTTACCTCCTCGACTTATCAGTGCAAGGGTGTTCCCATGGGGCGTTCCCCAGAGGTTGTGGGCGCACACTTAGCCCCCCTCTCTCCCCCATGCGGGATGGGAACGATCCGTGCGTCACAAAATTAATCACATGTCTCTCTCAAGGAGTTCAGGAGAATAAAACGATTCTTCCGGGAGGAGGATCCAAATGGCGCGGGAAAGCAGGTATTTTGCGCGAGGCATCTATCGCATGGAAATGGGGAGGCGGCGAAGTGTTGACGCTCATGGTTATGGTTTGATTTTGAACGAATTTAAACGTTTGGTGGCCGATTGATTGTGGGGTGCATCGTATGGAACGACAGATGACGCGAAACCGCGTTTGAGGGGAAAACCGGAGCTGGGACAGGTTAAAGGGGCTGTGGGATACGAGGAGTAGCATGCGTTGGAAGACGCCGGCGAAGGGTAACGCCCCGAAATATTCAATTAGCAAAATCCAAGTATGGCTAAACAAGCTGACCCGACTCATCGCAGAAGCCCCTTGGTTTATTCCAAACGATAACATTTAAAAAAATTCCATATCCATTCCGTAAATAACCTAATAGTAGAAGCATTATATAGTTATAGCGGGTCACTCCCTCATTCAATGAATCCCCTAATTTCCTCCCTATGGGCCTCCACCCTTTCAACGGGAAAAACATCCTCCACCGCTCCTTAAAATCGGCTCCTTCTACACCTTCCTAACAAAAAGCCCCTCAATTCCCTCCTCAATCCAACTCCTTACACCCGACACTAAATAAACCCTATGTCCCTTTCCCACCAAAATCTTCATCAGTATTTCAATCCTAGGATTAGTTAATTGCAGCCCTCCATTCTACTCTATCTAAAGTCAATGCCTTCAATCCTTGATGCCCTCTCTGTTTTACGTCCTTCTTCATTTGTCCTGTGTACATGTCTCTTGGTCTTCCTCGTGGAATCTTCCCTTCTATTTTTCCTTCTATTTTTCTTTCTATTAAAATCCCAATCAATCCACTGTGCCTCAATGTGTGTCCAACCGATCTATTTCTTCTTCTTTGTAGAGTTCTCCACATGGTCCTATCCTCTTCTGCTCTTCTATATACTTCATCGTTCCTCACTTTGTCTGTCCATTCAGCATTCTCTTCCAGTACCACGTTTCAAAGGCTTCTATTCTTCGTTGGCCCAATTTTCCAATGTTCGGAGTCTCGGAACCATAGAGCGCCATGCTCCGCACGAAAGTCTTGACGAATTGCTTCCTTGTTTCCATCCTTACGTTCTTTTAACATAGTCTCTTCTTCATGAATGCGTTCTTAGTTTGGGCTATTCTTCGCTTGATTTCGGTCGAACTCCTTCCATCCCATGTTATGCTGCTGCTGCCCAGGTAGATGAAGGATTCCACTTGCTCTAGTTTCACCACCTCTTGAATGGTGATGTCTGCATTCAGCTTGTCTTCCACACACAACGATTTTCCTTTTCTTCTTCTTGATGTTCATATTATATTCCCCCAGTACTCGATCCATAGCAATTAAGAGTTGCTTGCAGGTCCTCTCTCGCGTTTCCGCCACTACTGCGGTGTCATCTGCAAACCGGAGCATGTTGATTTCTTCTCCATTTACCCTGACTCCTTTGATACCCATGTTCCCATAATATGACTGTATGTATATGAAATTTGACTCGTCGCGGTCCTGGATGTTTAGAGCGTTTGCTAAGGACAAAGTATTCTTCACTTGAACGAATAAATTAACAAAATGTGTATTGTAAATTTTGCCCTATATAATTTTAAAATATGCAAAATGGTTCTTCAGCGGTCAACCATGTCATTGGCTTACATTTTCAGTTGTTTCTCTCAGATGAAAAGAGAGTTTCAGAAATATTGGGGCATGATAAACATGAACAAGGAAGAATGAAGTACAAGTACTTAGCGTTTCCACGGGATAGAATTTTACTGTCGACTAGTTCCGCTACAGCATCATCTGGACCAACGGTACTTATGGTGATGATGTAGTGTAGCGAAACTGGTTGACAGTAAACACCTATGGAAACGCTAAGTACTTGTACGTAATTCTTCCGTGTTCATTGTAATGGAATTCCACCAAGTCTCAGCCTCAACTATCTCTCCAACGTAATGAACACATAGTTGGCGTAAGAAGGCGTGTGCCATTTCTTCACAGGATTTATTTCATTACATAAATCTGCGGTATATTAGGTTTTTAAAAGAGGTAATCATGTTTTCGACTCAACATACGAGTGATACACAGATGAATCTCAGTAAGAGTCACTTTTTCAGCATTAAAAGATTCGATGACAGCACGCTGGTTAACTCGCGTTGACATAGCACTAGAACACGTCTCCGTACTTCCGCTTCTCGAAATACGCTGGATGAATGTAACGACCTCAAACTTGTAAATGAGAGTTGAGGGGGAATGTTACTTCCACATGCTATCAGAAGTGCTTCTGGAGGTCATTTTGTTTGTGGTCTAGAAGCTTGTCTGCATTAGTTTTCAGCCCACCCTCGTATCATGATCGCCCGATAAACGCACTCACGAAGGTGGATGGCGGGAACTCTGGTATCACTGGGAACACTGCCGTCGACGCTTTCAACGTGGGTATAACTTTCCTTGGATGTCCTTTGATGAAATATTCAGAATATTCGTATCTCCCGGGGTCATTCGACTTCGATGACGAGGGCACGCCTTGAGCTGTTTGCTGAGTGGCGTGCCCCGCGTGCGATCGAAAGTGGGTGGGCTCGAATTTGTGGGCCGGTGTTTAGGACGGACGCCCTCCCTCCCGTGATCATTCATGTGTGCTAATGCGTTTGTTTGCCGCCCGCGGCGCACCCAGCTATCGTGCACTTCCGCGCCATCAATTGCACAATTGGGTGCACGCGGGTTAATTAAGGGCGAGGGCAATTTATGACGGATGGAAAGTGGGCAGCCCCGCTTAATTTAATTTCGCGCTCTCCTGGGAGTTGGAATTGGGTTAAGGTTCTCCAAACGAACGTAAGTCAACAGAAATTGCACTCTTTACCATTTAGCTGAGTCGGAAATTGCATCCCTCAATTGTTTCTCAAGTTGAGTGTGGTATCGATGTCTTCCACCAATTACTTTCAAATTTTGGTTATTGATTGTAATTGGTTTTTTTGGCAAAATTCCTTGTCAAGGCGTGTGAAACGTTTGCGCTGGAATATTTTGCAACGCACAGTTATGATTGGAGGAACTATTAGGTACATGTTGTGTGTCATTGTGTCAATTTAATTATGTGATTCTTTAATTAATATGAACTAGTACATTTGTCGAAAGAAAAATAATCCATACACGTGAATTGTGAAACGTCCTTAGATTTTCTTCGTATCTTTATTTCTGTCTATATTTCTATTTATATTCCTATCTACACCTATGTCTACATTTCTGTCTACATTTCTATCTACTCTTCTACCTACATTTCTATCTACACCTATGTCTACATTTCTGTCTACATTTCTATCTACACCTATGTCTACATTTCTGTCTACATTTCTATCTACTCTTCTACCTACATTCCTATCTACATTTCTATCTACATTTCTGCCTGCATTTCTATCTACATTTTTCCCTACTCCCGTTTCGCCCTTCTTCTTCCCATTTCTCCCGGCAACACTCTCCTAGACGATGGCAGTCAACTGCAGAAACCGGTCGTTCCGTGGTACAAAAGTTTGCAAACCTACTGAGAATGAATTGTAGGCCACTTTAATCCTCCCCCACCACCGCCTAGCCCTGCCTCGTTCCTCATCCTTTCCACCCACGCCCGCATTTGCTCCGCCCTCTTCCTTCTCGCTCACATCTCGAAGGTTTTCTTTCGCCTCTCCTCTCGCCTCTGACACAACGTTTCGGAGTTCTTCCAAGTCACGCTTCATGCCCGAGCTTCCTCTATTCATTTCCTTGTCTTTACTGGTAGTATTCTTTCAGAATCATCTCACTCAACTCATTTCTTCGTTTAGATTTCTTTACTATTTTTCAACTTGAATTTTAATTCACGCTGGTTTATTCTAATGAACCCAATTATTTTAAAACTTGTCCTACATTTTCAGAATTGTTCATGAGTTTTATTTGAAGGATCGCCGTCATTTCAACTGAGCGACACCTTTGTATCTCCACGGCTCTGAACATCTATCACGAAATTCGCGGTAGCGTTTGTATTATTTTATATTCAATAGCTTTGCCTGTCGTTAGCTACTGTTTTGACCTCGAAAGGTTTGAGGAAAATTATATCTTTCTTGGTTTCTGCGAAAACGGCTTTTTTCTCAACTTTTCACTGTCATTCCCCTCCGTGATGCCTGAGACGACCTTGGCTCCATCTTCGGTACGAAAGTGTAACCTCACATTTTGGTTTTACTCCAAGTGTTTCTCTTACTCCAAGAGTGTTTCTCTCGGGGTATCTAATTTCTAGTGCATGCAGTGTGTAGTCAAATGTGCCATAAAAATAGCCAATATCTAAAAATCTATATTCTCCGAAATATAAGTCAGTCAATTGGTTTCTCGAGCAATTCGAGTCTTAGGTCATTCTTTTCAGATTTGGGACAACTTCACTCAGGGAGCGCCCTAATGATTAATGTATGCTTGTACTGCGGCTTACTCGTTGTTCCAGTGCACTGTCTGGAAGGAACACTCTTTAGAGAAGTCTGCATCAATTAGCACTTCCCTTTCAGCCAATTTACCCCTGGTGTATCAAAATAATTCCGATTGCTGTTTTGCCACGTAGTCGTGCCTCATCAAGCTCTGAATATCTTCCACAAATGAATCCATAAACGCGTCAAAAGCCTCCCGAACAGCTCCAAGGTTGTGGCAGGAATTGAATAAGCCCAGTTGGGTGTAATTGGACTCGACAGAGGGTCATCATTACAGACGATTAATAAACCATTCAAGTTTGACATCACAGGTAATGTGCGCCTCACTCACAGGGTGAATTACCTTTATTTTCATCTATCTACCTCTTTACACATTACCCCGTAAACCGCCGTTGGGGTGCGTGGCGAGGGGCGTTAATACACCACACGTAAAAGAGAATAGAACCACGTGCAGACAAACAAAAGCATGCCATTTTACGCCCGCACAGATGTATATCGTCGTGCAAATCCAATGCAACAATTTCAGAGTGTAAAAATCATTCGCCTTGACTGGGATCCCAGTCAAGGCGAATGATTTTTACACTGAAATTGTTGCACTGAAATGCGCATTAGCGGATGACTACGTTAAAAGTTACTGTTGCGGCATTTCCCGCAGTTTCTTTGCAATGTGCAAAACCAATGTTAACTTACAAGCATATTATTATAAGGTAATCTACCGGTTAAGGATAGACACTTTTTACTCATATTAATTATTACTATAAATATATATTATTATTATTAGGTAATTTACCGGTTAAGGTAGGTATTTGGATGGACACAGCTAGCCCATATAGCCTCTTCTTCCCACATTTTCCTAAACATTTCAATGGTTCCGCGGGAATTTAATGCACCCCGACGGCCTTATTTAGTTTCATATCCCTTAGTGCCCTTTCTATCTCATCGTCTAGTATGCCTGGACCTAAGCTATCTTCCTCTACGTCATGTTCTTATATAGAATTAGTCTATATAAGAACTAGTCTATAGAAATAGTCTAACTTTGTTGGTCTAATTTCTTTACTATACTTACTTTATTAGTTCTTCTATGTACTCCTTCCATCTCTCTTGGATCTTTCCTGTGTCAACTATTATCTTATCCACCTTATCTCTAACTGTTGGCATAGATCTCCCTTTCTTACTTCCGGATAAAGATTTAACTTTGCTGTACAGCGCACCAATTTTATCCTTCCTCTACAGACTTTCACTATCCTCGCACTGCGTCTTCCACCATGCTTCTATTGCTTTGATTGTTGCCCGCCTCAATTTATTGTTTAATTATTTGTACTTCATTTTGCCTAACTCTGTATTTACATTCTTCCATTTTCTCCGCTCATCCATCTTTGTAATCATCTCATCCGTGATCCATGGTTTCCTAGTCTTCTTAGCATTAACAGTTCCAATGGTGTCTTTTGCGGCTTTCGATAACCCTTTCTTGATTCTTTCCCATTTTTCTTCGATAGTACTTAGGTCTTCACCATCCTCCATGATTTCCTCTTCCGCCTGTTGGTACTCCTTCCTTTTCAATACATTTAATGCTTCTACGTACCATTTTCTAACCCGCCGCCCTGCCTTTATCTTTTTGAAACGGACGCTACATTTCATAACAACTAAATTGTGGTCAGAGTCCGCATCCGCTCCCAGGAAGCTGTGCGAATATATAACGCTATTCCTAAACCTGTGTCTAACCAGGATATAAGCTAGCTCATACCTTTCTGAGTCACCTGGCATTTTCCGTGTATACCTGCGTCTTTTGTGGTGTCTAAACCAAGTGTTGGTGATGGCCAATTCCTGTCTCCTGCAGAACTCAACTGCTTTCTCCCCGCGGTCATTTCTCGTGCTTAAACCGTAGTCCCCTACCTCATCACCATCTCTTCCTTCGCCTACCGGCGTATTCCATCCCCCATCACTATCAAATGTTTCCCTACAGGAACACACACGATTATGTCCTCTTACTGATCGTATATCCTATCGACCCCTTCCTCCGTATGGTTGCTCGGTGGCATGTATACCTGAATAATAACCAAGTTCGTCGGTTCTGCTTTTATCTCTACTAGCACTAATCTATCCGTTACTTGCTCTATGTTGACTACGCTTCTTCCTACCTCTTCATTTAATACTATGGCAACCCCTCGTTGGCTCTTGTCCCCGCCGCTGTATACTATTCTATACTTATCACTCCAGTAATCCCCGCTATCCTTCTATCTCACCTCGTATAGACCTAAAATATCAATATTTCCCTTTTCCATCTCTCGCTAAACATTCTCCAATTTCCCTGTCCTCATCATTGTCCTAACATTCCACGTTCCTATTCTAAGTAATGTGGTCTTCTTCTCCTGCGCCTTCCGTCCTGCT
Source organism: Hetaerina americana (assembly GCF_022747635.1). Lineage (NCBI taxonomy): Eukaryota > Metazoa > Arthropoda > Insecta > Odonata > Calopterygidae > Hetaerina > Hetaerina americana. Next base: position 433,440 of record NW_027286819.1, on the reverse strand, counting down.
GCTGCTGGTTTTCCCTTGCAAGGGTTTCGTGGGATGACGACCGCGGAAGCCTTGGCTACCCCGCTGGCGGGCACGACAAACGGCCGATTGGGCCGAGCCCCGTAGTTTCCAGGACTCAAAATCTCTGTATTGTCCATCATTTAAGTAGTAGTTTTAAGGGGAGGCGACCGACAGCTAAGGTCATTTGCGCCATAGGGGATGGACAGGAAAGGATGAAGGGTGGAGAGAAACCCGGCGTCGGCATTAGCCTGCTCTTTACGAAAGGCGCCAAAGGGTCCGCAGTTTAACGTCCCATCCGACGGACGGCGTACTCACTCAAAGTGCCCTCCACAAAGCACCTCAAGTAGGGATCGAGATACCTCTGAAAAATATTCAACACCGCCGGGATTTGAACCCGCGCCCTCAGGGCGGGAAGCCAGTACGTTAGCCCCCGCACCATCTCGATCCCCTCCATCATTTAAATCTTGGGAATGATAATTGAGGTGGTTTCCCGTTGCCTTTCTGAATAGTGTTTTTAACGTGACACCATCACTTTTTGGCCGCCCCATTGGGGTCAGACGCCATTGCAGCCGCCTCGCTGAGGAACAGACGCTGTGTGGAATACCTTTCGTCTGGCTCCTAACCTTCGATCTATCTAGCATGGTTGACCCTACCAGGAGCAATTATTATTACTCCCGCCAGCACAGCTCTAGGGGTCATCGGAACGCACAAGCCCTTCCACCACGTCAAAATTGTAGTCCAGGGAGGGATAAATATATTTATATTTATATATATATATATATATATATATATATAAATATAAAATATACATGTTTATATATACACACACACATATATATATATGTATATATATATGTATATATATATATATATATATATATATATATATATATATATATATATACACACACACACACACCCACAATAACCTATACCTGCACCTACGAATGTACCAGATGTCAAGGCAGCGTTTATTCGTATCCTGGCTTGTAATTATAATGTCTGTACTATTTCTTTAAATCCTATGGTATCTTAGTATTATGATTCCTGATTTTCAGAGGAAAGAAGGAATATTTGTATCTATCTGTACTGGAATCGATCTCCCTCATCTTATCCTTCTCCTTTAATCTACCCAAATAGTATGGGGTTGTGATTTTTCACGTAATGTATGCGATACGTTTGTCTTCAATGACGGATTTCACGGTATTTTCTCCTATAATTGTTTGCACCGAACTACTTTTATAGAAAATGGAACACCAAACAAAAATAGTGAAAACAAGGGAAGTCAGGAATTTCTCCATGATTCGCAATAGTTTGCTACGGGATAGTAGTTTTTTAAATTTTCCTCTCAACATGGAAAACCACAAATTCAAAAATGTAATAGCATGTAAGTATGCCTGGCCAGTAAGGAGGGTGAAATCAAAGAAGCCGGTACTTGCTAAGTTTAAGCATTAAAAAAGTTAGCTAAATTCTTTAACTGATTCATTGTTTAATCACTCTAAGGGATTATAATGAAATGTTGCGTTTATTTTAGTTTGAAAAAAAGCCATATTAAATATTTTCATGCTCATTCTGCTCTGAGATATAAGATGAAAATTCGGCGTTCTTGTAGGCCGCGGACATTTTGATAAATGTCTGTTATACGGCTGTTTTTCTTAGATTTTCCCAAAACGCTCGAAATCGTGTTTTTCGTTTCAAATAGGCCAGCACGTCCTGCAATTTAAATCGATATTCGTGATGTAAATGGTGGTCAGCTTGAGTCCGAAGTGGTTTTGAATGACCCCAATGAGTCTTTTCTCCGCGTCATTTGGAGTAACTCCCTTTGTTTTGCATTCACCTTTGGACAGAAGGTATTCAGTCTTTTCGTGGAAACGGTATTTTGATATTTTTGAAGATCGTATGCAATCTAATCATTTCGTTTAAATTAGTGACTAACGGCAAGACCTTACCCCGCAAGGGTGTCTGTTTGTCGACGACTTGTCCATAAAACTTTGTTTTGGTGGGTTTTTAAAAAAATTGGAAGCTTCATGGAGAGAATAATTGCTAATCAATATTGTTTTAGCTTAAATCTTTGAATGAAAATTTTATCCATAATTTTATTTGAATTAAGTTCTCGGGAGCAATTGGCATTGAGCAGTGTCACTGTTTTTATTTTATGTATTTCACGTAAAGCAAACGTGACGACTATTTTAGTGAATTATAATCGACATACATACCCCGCGATTCACCAAGAAGGCGTGTGGCAGGGGGTGCAATTCCCAGGTAGGAAGAGTAAATGATTAGGGAGGATTTGGGAGAGGCAGGGGAAAGGGAAAACTATTCGTTATAAAACTATTAAAAAGACATGCAAATTTTTATACATGCTGGAGGAAGACTCGATTCAAAACAGGGGTCAATTCACCCAATGAATTAGTTATTTGTTATGGGAAAAAAATGAACGGCGAGAAAATGTATAGGATAGGCACCCACTCTAACAAGGCAAGTCATGGAGAATTGAAAAGTAAGAAGGGGAAATTAAACAAGTACACAAATAATCCCCTTCAGTGAGTTTCCCAAAGTCGAGACGCCCCTAAATTGCTTCCTCGCAATCGTGCATTCCCTAGACCCCTGCTCGAGTTGAATTTTGCAAGAATCGCCCGCTTTTCTAAGATTAAGATGTTCACGCATCTGCGAGGCAATAACTTAAGGAGTACATGTCAGGATGCCGTGCAATGCTCTTTCGAGTGCTGTGTTCACATCTGTCGGAGCTCGAACCAGCCGTCACACGCGGAATGGAGCCCATCTATGATCTATTTGCCTCTCTATAGAATATCGGCATTTGCCCTGTCGAGGGCAATTTGTTTAAAGCTGCTATTATCTCGACCTTTCGGTCACGCCGTGCATTTGGAGGATTCGTGACGGCAGGTGGGTGGCTTTCATTTCGCCGCCTGAAGATATTCCCATGTTTCTTTCGCAGCGCACGTCGACGCGCATTTGTTACTCCCACTCCTCTCCCCCGCGACGGCGGAGGAGGAAGACGTAAGAGTCCTCCCCCCCCCCCCCCCGGAGTGAAGGAAGACGTAAGAGTCCCCCCCCCCCCCCCCCGGAGTGAAGGAAGCATGTGGGAAAAGAAGGGGAGGTTTTATTGGTAACCGTACGGCAACACTTGAGTTTTGAGTTGTCGTTTTGGTTTGAAGAAAATGACAGTCTTCAACGCTCTCTCGGGATTTCGCTATTTTGGCCACGGGCGATTTATTAGTCGGTGTGAAACGCATATGATAGACCTTGATCTCCCCTTTTGAATGGCGAAAGATAATTGTTGAGTCTTCGTCGATTAAACAAGGACTTTTAATCCTAAAACAGTTGAAATTTTCCTCTAATCGTACGAGGGTCATCCGGAAAGTAGTACCCGTTCGTGAAATAAAAAAAGAAAAGTAAATATTAACAAACATAAAAAATTTTATTTGAAAGAGGATACTTTAAACTACTTCTCAACATAATCTCCAAGCAAATTAAGGCATTTGTCATAACGTGTGACAAGTTTCTGTATTCCTGCTGCATAGTCCTTCGCCGCCAGCTCATTGAGATACGCGAGGGCCCCATCTTGCACAAATTTTTGCATAATGCAGATGGTGTTTAACAATTTCATGAACAATTGTTCGAGAAACATTGGGAAAATGCTCACAGATGTCATCAATTGTGACGCGCCGATCGTTCCTCACGAATTCCTCAACTGAGCTCACCAGTTGGTCTGTAATGACAGACGGTCTCCCCGAACGCTCATCGTCGTGTGTGTTCCCCCTCCCCATGTTGAAGTTGCGACACCACCGCCGAACAGACGACTCGTCCATTACATTGTCTCCATACACCTCCTTTAATTGGCGATGAATATCACATGGGCGAACGTTTCTTGCATTGAGGAATTTAATCACTGCCCTCACTTCACAACTGGCGGCGTTCTCAATTTTTTTAAACATTGTAAACAATCACAGAAACAACACAGGCAATGCTAGCGTCACGCAACTTGGCTCAGAGAAGGCAGACAAGCCACTGAAGCTATCTGACCTCGTCCAGCGGCTACTCGCGTCGTCAGCACTTCATGCGGCACGAACGGGTACTACTTTCCGGATGACCCTCGTATAAACATATTGCCATAGCGATGACCTTTCCTCACAGATCAAAAGAAATAGCCCAAATATTAATGTTGCATGCGTAGTACGTACGATAAATACGCTAAGTGGTGCAATCTGGCGGCCATGACGCAGACTATAGCCCCGCCCACTAGCGTCCCCAGTTGCCTGAGACCCTACTAGCCGTCCATGCTTGGCGGATCGTCGAGCTCTGCGTATGGTACCAGTTGTCATAGCTTTTGTTTTCCTTGTTTTGACTGTTTATCGAAAATGGATATTGACGAAATCACAGAGCAACGAATGAATATCAAGTTTTTGGTGAAGAGCATTAATAGTTTTCAAGAAATTACTAAAATATTGACGGCTGTATACGGTGGTAATGCTCTGAAGAAAATATTCATTTTCAAGAGGATAATGCGTTTTGAAAATGGCCCACAGGACGCAATGGGTGATGGAAGGCTGGGACGACCTTCAACTACCTGTGTTGACGGCGACATCGCGTGTGGTCCCTTGTTCTTGCGGTGAGGGGACATCACTGGGAAGACGTGGAAGACACAATAAAGCAAGAAACGATGAGAAAACTAAAAAGCCTAAATGATGCCGAGGACTCTTCCAAGGGTGCTTTTAAACAGCGGAAAAGAAGAAGATGGAATAAGTGCATAGCAACGAATGGAGAGTACTTTGAAGAAGGGGACAGAATCGATGCATAGACTACATTTTTCAAAATAAAGTTTTGATGGCCTTGGTTCGCGTATTTATGGGCAAACTATATCATGCCATCGATCGCTCTCCATGCTGCTCTTATCATTTCCTCCGCTGAAATTGTCCGGCGATCCCGAGCAGCCCTGCATCACTCCCCCCGCCCCTCTTGCATGTGCCCCCTCATTCCGGTGCCCTCTCGTTCGTGTGCAAGTTTCGAGTAAGTCGCCTATCCCTCCGGTCCGCTGCCATCTTCCGCAGTAACTTTGCCCACTCCACACGGTCGAACGCCTTCTCATAATCCGCGAAGCACGATAAGGCACCCTACTTATATGCACGTATTCGATGTTCCTTCTGCGAATCTGTTTCAAATCTAAATCCTTAACAGTGCCTTCCTTCCCCTCTCTCCCATTACTCCCGTCGCCTAACACTCCGTCCGTTCCAGGTCCCCGTTGACCTGAACGCTCTTATGTCCCGGTACTTTCCCCATTGCGTATTCAAATCGATAGCACGCGCAAGTAATGTCTATTTCTTTCCTTGATTTCCTAAGTGTAAAGTGAGCAGCTGATGTTTTATTTTCAATGCTTGAATATTCTGATTCGCTCTTTTTCATTCTCAGCTACTTTTAAAATCTTCACTCACCAATGCGATTTATACTGACAGCGAAAGAATGAATGATTACATTGCTGGTTTATAGTAATAGTGCAAAAACGAAACCTTTAATGTACCCAATGGCGATCAGTATGAGGTAAACTATTTACATGGGTAGGGGTAAACTATTTACATGACAATGCCACAACTTCCGAATGTAAGAATCATTCGCCTTGGCCGGGATGATTTTTACACTCTGAATTTCCCACAGTTTCCTGTTTTTTTAATGAAGCTAGTCCAAAAAGCAATTTTATTTTTCCAATACATTATTTTTTTTTAATGTCTGTCGGAAAATTTTTCTATTCGACGAAATGTGTTTCATACGCAGCCAGTATGTTGTTCGAGGTGGACAATGTTCCAGTTAAAACACTTCCTGGCGCAACTTTGTGTATAAATAGCTTCTCCGTCTCATCTTCTATTCTCTCCAATTCTCCTCCTTCCTCTCTATTGAAGACGTCCTCGTGTTCGGGCGCTCCGTTCCGCCCCCAACACTTCCACCCCACCCCACCCGTCCGCGTCCCCCATTGTAATCTTCTGCCGCAGAATGTTGCCTAACTTGTTGTTACCCCCCCTCGGCGTCTTCCATATTCCCGAAACAGGCGATCACTCGGCGGCCTGCCGTCATGGCCCAGCGCGAGTCGGTGCGCATACCAAGGGGGGGTGGGGTTGGGGGGTCCCGGTTGGGGTGGGCGGGGGAGGTCGTAACGAGCCAGCCCATTTGCCCCCCCGCCCGCCCCCGAAGTCGTTTAGAGATGGAGAGCGATTCTGGATGCCTCGCCCGTTGCCAGAGGGACGACGGATGCGTCTCTTGTGTGTGTGTATCGCGCCAGTGGCGCCCTCCAATAAGGGACTCCGTTTCCAATATCGACTCTCAATATTTCAAGTGTTCGAGGTGAGAATGCGTACGCCTCGGCGCGAAGTCCCCGCCTAACCGCGGATGAAGTATATGACGAGACCTCTCTCCGATGCGTGCAGGCCGTGCATACCTTGCGCTGCGCGAGGCATCCTTCTTTGCATTCGTACCCACGCACAAAATGAAGTACAAGTGATAAATTGTGTACCAGCATTTTTGTCGTTTCATCTTGTTTATTCTGGGTCGCGGTAGTCCAGGGATAGAGATTCCGGTAAAAGAACGAATATTAATGTATATATCTGTACTTGAATCTATCTCCATTATCTTACTATCTTTTTGGTCTGATCTACCTAAATAATTGTGGTGCCATTATAATTCCTTTAGTGTCATCGTTGAACTCGTTTGTTCTGAACCTTTCTTAAAGTCTCGCTTCTTCTCTTCGCATCTCAAGTGGCTCCCTGCCTTATTCCCCTAAGAGACCCGTCGCACTTGTTTACTTATTATAATAATTTTAAACGAATCTGGCGAATTTTCTCTGGACTTTATCCAATTCTTTTTGCCAAATATTCCCCTAAATATCCCAAATACTTGCGGCATATTCCAAATGAGGTCTAACTAGAGCGAAATAACACATCTCTGTAACTTACTCATTGCGTATCGCCGCCACCCGTTTAATGTAGCCGAGTTTTTTTGAAGCGGATCCGCATATTGTCCTGATATTCGCTCTGCATGAAAGGCGTGGTTTTGGAACTTGATTTTTGTGGGGTAGAGCGTTGGACTACTGACCGGAGGGTCCAAGGTTCGATTCCCGGGCAAGCCTCTCTGGGCGCGTGCTGTTCCACCGAAGCTATGTGATTTTTCGGGTACCAGGGCTTCCTGGGAAACCATAACCGGCCCAGGGCAAGGCATTGGCCGCCCTTATTACCCTGATGGGTGAATTTCACACGCCGTCGGGCTTAGTACTAGATGAACTCTGCCAGCACCTACCTAACCGACCTTCGGGTTGATTACTGTGTCTGTGGTTTTTTTAAATCTTGTTCATTGCTATTTAAAAAAAAAGCAGGGCTTTTTCGCGGGTCATTCATGAATGAAATAGTCATGGCATTACAAAAAGAAAAATGAGGACGAGAGGAGAAAATATGAAAGGAGGAGACTGGAATAAAAAGATCGCGGCGGGGGCGTGGGTGTGGAGTCGGGTGTTGGAGGGCGCTCGTGGCGCGAGCCGCCCCTTCGTCTCCTTCCATCGAGGGTTAATTCGTCGCAAGGGTGGATCCGGCGGAATGTGGATCATTTGGATGTGGATGAGGGTAAATCGACCGAGTGTGATGCGGGCTAGCATTGACAGTGGCAACGGAGGCGCGTTGATACTGAATGAAATCGTGGAAACCTAATGCGCATCGGATCCTGGGGATTTTTCAGTCAACTCAATGAAATGAGCCAGGTCCATGTGCAGTTCACTTTCGCGCAAGGCACGGTGAAAGACAAACCTAATTTTGTATTATTTCATTCAATTCCCTTTAATAATTTCTTCCACTGCGCTCTGCTGTTGTACACTTGTTTCGCCTTAGTTAAATACTCACTCATCAATTCGTACCTACTCATCTATTCGGTACCCCGCGATCCAACAAAATGTGTATGGCAAGGGGGTACCAACACCAGGTGGGAAGGGTGAGTGATAAAGGGAGGATATGGGAGAGGAAGGGAAAAGGGAAAAATATTCCCTAAAAAACTTTCAAATACCGTGCAAATGTGTTAACACGAACGACAACAAAAACGCACAAATCTTGTCACATCAAATACGAGACCTCGTATTTGGTCTGAACAAAGCACACATTTCCGGAGGAATGTCAACATCTTTGAAGTTTTTTATCGATAAAAACCTTATCACAGAACAGACTTCACATTTGACGGGAATTCCAATTGTAGTGTTCATGTTGACTCCTTAATAGTAAACCAACCACAAGCGGCGCGACCTTCCGACCACTGCAGGTCGAGGCGTACTCACCTACTCCGTGGGTCAATACCGAGACCATTCGGCGCACTCCACCAATTATCACGCTGCGCGAAAACGGAAGTTACTTTCTGAACTGCCCTCGTGCATGCTGGAAGAAGCCTTGGTTCAAAACAAGGGTTAATTCGCCTGATACGTTATTCATTTGCCATGCGAAAAAAAGGGAAGAAAAATGAACCACAACCATTTATGCAACCGGCCTCCAACCAAAAGAAGACTGGTGATGCAGACATGAAAAGTAATAGGGGGAACTAATACCATCACATGGACTCGTTCAACCATGACTTACTCCGTCGACCCGTTCCAATCGCCCTCACCATTTACTTATCTCCTATCCTGTACATTTTATTTGGTGATTTATCAAAACTGAATCGATGCACCCCGAACGATGGAATTACCAGCGATCTACATCTTAGGGCAAATATTTTGTTGCACTTAATGATTTACCTTTAGTTTTTTTAGCTTATATATTCGATTTATTAAATGATTTAATATCATGAGAGGGAAGAAACAATGCTTGAATCTATCCGCGGCGGTGTCTCTTGTGTTTCCCTGTGCTCCAATCTAGCGTTATAATTTGATGTCATGATAACGCCCTCGGAGCCATTATCAAACCCGGATGTCTTGCACTTTTCTCGAGATCTCCTAACAAGTCCTCCTATAAATAAATGAAAAGACTAACTTTGTAGTTCCACACGAACAATTTATTCACAGGACCCGGGTTTCGAAGTAAAACTTCATCATCAGGTGAGCTCTCTACATTTGCAGCCCTTCTTATATACAGCTAGGGCGGGGGTGGGGTGGAGAAAATCAGGAAGGAGGGGTAAAGTCAGGAAGGGTTTGCGTGCCGGAGGGGAGGGCAGTTTGGGTCACCTCCGCAAGGTTGAAGGAATGTGGAGCGGGAGGGAGAGGTCTACATTGTAGAGCTCTCGTGAGTCAGGGGATTAGGGAGGGTTAGGTGAAGGGGAGGGGGGACGTGTATCATCGGCCACCGTGAGGATTGGGACCTTAAGGAGGGGAGAGTGGGAGGCATACAGAAATTCGTTAACAATACTACCTTGATCAAAAATTTCCCGGAATTTATTCAGAAAATTAAAAATACAAGTTTATTCATCTAAATCTATATTGTCCCCTTCAAAGTAATCCCCATCGACTGCAACACACTTATGCCAGCGCTTGATCCAATCCTCGAAACATTTTTTATATTCGGTTTTCGGTATGTCCATCAGTGCTTCCTGCGATTTTTCCATTACTTCCTCTCGGCTGCTAAAACGCGTTCCCCGTAATGGTTTTTTAACTCGATTGAACAGAAAGAAGTCACAGGGAGCCAAATCAGGTGAATTCGGTGGCTGTTGGATGGTATTTGTTGCATTTTTCGTCAAAAAATTACGAATAATGATAGCACTGTGCGACGGTGCGTTATCATGGTGCAAAATCCACGAGTTTTCTGCCCACATTTCTGGTCTCTTTCGGCGAATTGCTTCACGCAAACGTCTCATAACGCCCAAATAATACTCTTTGTTTACTGTCTGGCCTTCTGGCAAAAATTCATGATGCACTACACCGTTGTAATCCATGAAAACCGTCAGCATTGCCTTCTTTTTTGACTGAAAACGACGTGGTTTTTTTGGTCTCGGCTCATTTGGTGAACGCCATTCACTTGCCTGATGTCTGGATTGCGTGTCGTACTCATAAACCCACGTCTCGTCTCCAGTAATGATCCTTTTGATGAATGTGGGATCGGATTCAGCCTCGCAAATCATGTCTTTTGCGACGTCAACACGGTCTCTTTTTTGCATGAAATTGAGGTCTTTTGGCTCTGCTACACGACGGAAACCCAAATCATTAACCACAATGTCTTGGGCGGATCCATAGGCAATGTTCAAGTCCTCCGCTATTTCTCTGATGGTTAATTAGCGGTTATTGACCAACATTTCTTTTACTTTATCAATTTTTACACCGACTTTCGATGTCGATGGTCTGCCACTGCGTTCATCATCTTCGATTGACTCACGACCACTTCTGAACCGCTCGTGCCACTGGTAAACGACCGTTTTTTTTAGAGAATCGTTGCCGAAACACTTTTCCAACATTTCCAACGTCCGTGCGCCACTAAATCCGTTTTTTACGCAAAATTTAATACAAGTTCGTTGTTGCAAATTTAAATCCATTTCTGCAATTGTAGAAAATCGCCAACACACACAGAGATAGATGTACTCTTGGCTACGTAACTTTTGCAAATGTCAAGTTATGACACTAAGATTTAAAGGGAATATCAACAACAGATGTACCAATTTAACAAAAAAAACAGAACTCAAATCGGAACGATGGGAGCGGCACACGGTGGTTATTCCGGGAACTTTTTGATCAAGGTAGTATTTTCAGCATCGTCGCGTTAGAGACATCCTTCCAATTTATGCAATAGTTTTGGTCTGTTATTGAACCTTCGCTCCGTTTGTGATCGCCAACAGAGATCCTCTGATATTTCGGATGCGCTACTAAGTTTGTCATACCAACGTCGTACAAATCCAGCTCCTCTACGCTGCACGCGATTCAATTCCGCAATCAATACAACGTCGTGAGGACCCCATTTATACTAGAAGCATTGTCTAACTGATGCCTAAAGAGCAAAACATGACATTTCTCTCTAACCTTTTCATCAAATTTCCCCTGAACACTTCTAATAAATCGTAGTTTTTGTAAGCTTTTCCAAGCATTCCCCGTGTATATTTAACCCAGGAGAGGTTCGGAGTGAGGGTAGCGCCTAGGTACTTAATTTAGTCTACACATTCCATTTCGACATTCCTGATACATGATACCTGATTGCTGATACATCATTGGGCATTCCTGATGTCATTTTTAATGCAACAATTTCAGAGCGTAAAAATCATTCGCCTTGACTGGGACTCGAACCCAGATCCCTCAATATCCCTCAATATATGGGTTCGAGTCCCAGTCAAGGCGAATGATTTTTACGCTCTGAAATTGTTGCATTAAAAATGCACATTAGCGGATGACTCCGTTAAAAGTTACTGTTGCGGCATCTCCCGCAGTTTCTTTGGAATTCCTGATGTCGTTAGGGAGGGAAGTGCTCTTTTTCCAAAAATTCGTTACCACGTATAGTATTCCTTTTAGTTTAATTCTAGTTTCCGCGTGACGCACCGACGTCAAAATGGAAAAAGGTCATCTGCTAAATTCCTCCGCCTCCGTTTTTTACGCAAAATTTAATACAAGTTCGTTGTTGCAAATTTAAATCCATTTCTGCAATTGTAAAAAATCGCCAACACACACAGAGATAGATGTACTCTTGGCTACGTAACTTTTGCAAATGTCAAGTTATGACACTAAGATTTAAAGGGATTATCAACAACAGATGTACCAATTTAACAAAAAAAAACAGAAATCAAATCGGAACGATGGGAGCGCCACACGGTGGTTATTCCGGGAACTTTTTGATCAAGGTAGTATACCGCAAAACAACTAAAAAACTGCACCCCATGATGCAGCACGAAAGCCATCCTACAACACGGAAGCCAGGACACAACAAGCAAGAAATTGAAACATCACTACCACATGAAAATGCACCACGAAACACTCCACCATCAAAGAGTCTGTAAATGGCAGGGAATGCGACCCAGCGTTGCAGGTAGCAGGAATTTCCCCCCGCGTAGAGGGACGAGGGATTGAAAGGGAAACTTAAAAACAGATGAACAGAACACGAATGAGGTCATTCGGAAAGAATGGGTTATTATATCAAAACGCACAAGGTTAGTGGAAGAGCATGCATTTAAATAGAACTAATTATTTTTTAGACGCTGAGGTTGGCAAGTGGAATTTTTGCTATCTATAACCCTGCAGTTGCTATCCCGTATTGTCCGTGGGAAGAAGGAGTCCTTGTGTCGGCTAGTCCTGGCACCTATTTCCCGAATTTTATATGCATGATCCAAGCGACCAATGTATCTAGGAGTACGAATAATTTGCGAGACCTCGGTGCTGAAACATGCGGATCTAAATTTATTTAATAATTTCAATCTTGCATTGAATCGTCTCTCAGCCAATGATTCCCACCCCAAATCCATGAGCATTTCGGTGACGCTTTGCGTTTTATCGTAGGAATTTTTTACAAAACGGGCTGCCCGGCGTTGAACCTTCTCAATTTCCCGAATGAGACCTTTTTCACTCGGATCCCACACGCTGCATGCGTATTCTAAATGAGGCCTTACAAGAGCGTGGTAACAACGTTCCTTGACCTTCAAGTCACTTTTTCCGACAATGCGTCTAATGAATCCCAATTTTTTATATGCTTGACCGCAGACTTTACATATGTGAGTCCCCCAAGTTAAGTCTTTTGTTAATGTGACACCTAGGTATTTTACCGTATCAACTACTGCTAGGTCACCTCCAGCTAATTTGTAAGCAAATCCCGTTGATCTTTTAAAGAAATTTACCACTGAACATTTATTATAATTTAGAGTCAATCCCCAGTTAGAACACCATTTAGTAATGCAATCTAAATCCTGCTCTAGAATAAAACGATCCTCATCCCCAGATATCTCCCGGTAGATCACCGTGTCATCCGCGAACATCCTAATTTTACTTTTCACTTCGCGGTTCAAATCGTTAACAAAAATCAAGAAAAGCAACGGCCCGATCACACTTCTCTGAGGTACCCCCGACGTGACTCGAACGCTGTCGGAACTAGCACCATCAAGGACCACCCTCTGTTCCCGCTCTGAAAGAAAATCTTTAACCCAACTTATGGCGCCCCTGTTTATACCCGCGACCTTTAATTTATGAATGAGTTTACCTTGTGGGACCTTATCAAATGCCTTTTGAAAATCTAAGAAGATGGCATCCACTTGCCTACCTCTCTCACCCGATAAAAGTAAATCATGTGTAAATAATCCTAATTGGGTTTCGCAGGAGCGGGTTTTCCTGAATCCGTGTTGATTGTCACTTAAAAAGTTAATATTGTCAAGGTGTCTCATTATTGAACTGACAATTATGTGCTAAGATTTTGCAACAGATAGAAGTGAGAGATATAGGTCTGTAATTACTGGGATCCTCCCTGTCACCACTTTTAAAAATAGGTGTTATTTGTGCGGTTTTCCAAATCTTAGGTACTTTGCACTCTTAGAGGGATTTATTAGATATAAATTCAAGGTACGGGGCAATGTTTGGAGCTAAATGTTTTATCACCCTAGCTGGTATATTTTCGGGACCCGGGGATTTGTTGGGTTTAATCTCATTAAGCAATTTTAGAATTCCTTGTTGGTAAGCTGTTATTTTTTCCATGGGTGGAGTATGTATTGTTTCTTGGAGATATGCGGTGGCAACATCATTCGAGAAAACGCTTTGGAAGAATGAATTTAGGATGTTAGCTTTACCCTCGCTGTATGTATGAATTATATTGCTACAATCCCTTAAGCAAGCCACGGTTTGTTTACTCCCATTTACTTCCCTAACATATGACCAGAAAGCTTTGGGGTCAGTGTCCAAGTGCTCGCAAAGTACTTTGCGTTTAAAGTCCAGTAAGGCGCTACGTAATTGTGTTTTGGTTTCAATTTTAGAGGATCTATATGTGTCCCATAATTGTTTATTCTCAGGGGATGATGTGTTCACGCCTGCCCTCTTTACCCTAGAGTGTAGCATTCTCTGCTTTCGAAGGGCTTTTCTAACGTCTTTATTGTACCACCTGGGGTCGCGATACGCTTAAACGGATTTTATAGGTATTAAATCTACGATTCCTTTTTGCATGATATTGACAAATTCTGTCCAAGTTTCTTCCACGTTGACATGACTTAAGCGGGTTTTGAACTCGGGTAGTGAAGAGTTTAATTGATTGGCAAAAGATTCAAAGAAAGATTGGAAATAGATCCAATATGTTCTTTCCACGGGTGGGCATGCGTACTGCTTGATGGAGGGAGTTTCTTTGAACCAATTTTATCATGGAATTGCAAGATTCGCGATCGCGGGTCCCAGATTTAACGATATTGTAGTCCCAATCTATACCAGGGAGATTAAAGTCGCCACCAATTATGTTTATGCTGTTATTATATTTACGTGTAAAATTGTAAATTTGATCGTTGAGGGTGTGAAGTGTTTTCAAATCTGAGTCTGGAGGTCTGTAGAAAGAGCATAAATTTATGTTGGGTTGATTGGTCCGTATTAAGGTGCACCAAACACTTTCTATGTTATTATTTTCAAATGAAACTTGCCTGCTTTCAAAATGACTTTTAACTGCCACGAAAACCCCTCCTCCGGGTCTTGTATCTCTATCGTGTCGGTAAACTTTGAAATCTATTGGGAAAGTTTCTTGGTCATTTATGTCATTGCACAGCCAACTCTCTGTGCCTAATACTATATCAGCGGAATGAGTTTGGATTAAGTGTTCTAGATCCGCTGATTTGTTCTTGAGGCTTCTGCAATTTATAACAAGTATAGTTAAATTATTTTTATTTTGAATAACGTCCTTATTTGTGCCTGACTGTAGTTTAGGACGCCTTTGTGGGGAAGTGCGTGTCACAGGTCTTTCTAAATCAATGCCAGTGTTGTCGGTGACTTTTTTATTTTTATTAATAATATTATACGCGCTATCCCCAAATGTTACTGACCCACTAAGTGACCTGCCCTCTATCTTAAAAAAAGGCCTACAGTGGTGGAGTATCCTATCCGCTACCTTACTCGCCGCTTCCGCCGTGTAATGGACCCCAGATCGGTTAAGGGGAGTCCTGCAAGATCGGAGGGTTGGTCTCAGGTCGACGAAGGAGGCTCCTATGTCCGAGCAGAATCTCGAAAGTCTCTGGTATATGCCTTCCACTCGGCTCCAAACCAGAGACCCGCGATCCTCCCTCGGAACGATGCTGCAGACCGTTAGTCCCAGCCGAACCCCCTCGACGCCCTGGACGCGCTTCACCTCGGAGCTCAGTTCCCTAAGGGAACGGAGGACCTCCTCGGATCCACGGTCCGTGACGTCTTTGGTGCCCACATGGGCCACGACCTGCAGCCTAGAGCACTTCGTGCCTTTGACCGCCGCCTCGATCGCCTTCGTCACCTGAGGGACTCCTCCGCCTGGTATACACCAGGCGGTCACCCGTTGATCGGCGCCTACGCGGCGCGCCCTTTCCCTCAATGGGGCCATTACACGGCGGACATTTGAACTACCTAATATAACGGTTCCCTCCCTCCCCGACCGCTGATGCCTTACCCTAGGCAGTGCCCTCGGAGTAGGGGTAGGGGCTGCACGTACGGTGGTGCTGTCATCTGACAACACCTGGTACCTGTTGGAGACGCGGATGGTATCTGCCTCCGCAGAGTCCAATCCACGCCGCAGCGTTACCTTCCCCTTGCTTTGAGAGACGACCCTCCAATCGTCCGACCTACGGACGTGAGACACTCCCTCGTTGGGAGATGGGACACGGGGTAGGTCTCTAATCGCCCAGCCACGTGTTGCATTCGGACGAATCCGTGCACCCATATGGGCGTGGCGGGTTTTTGTATTCCCACCCCGAGCACCATCTCTCCTGAGGGGAGTCCTCCGGCCAGCGATCTCCGATCGAAGCTCTCGCACCATTCTCTCCAGCATGACAATACGGGCCCTTAAAGCCGCGCATTCGCCAGTGCCTTCGAGCATGGCAACGGGGGACCTGGATGAAGCCATCTTAAATAACAACCGAGTTCCCAACAAAAGCTAACTTGTATACGCTACGCTAAAATTTCTAAGAGGGGTTAGTTAAATTTAGCTCAATCAATAGGTTACGCTTTGGAAGATAGTAACGGAAGTAAAGAAAAAAGATAGTAAAGAAAATAAAGCACTCACCGATAACCAATTAGATTCGACGGACGAAAACCACCGCAAGCCACTAAGAGTACCCACTAGGAATACCACCAAACTATTAAAAACTAATAACAAGCAACACAAAAACTAAATAAACTTAACTATTTCACAAAATTACAGCTGACACTAAACTACAATTCACTGGGGAAGAACAAACACAGAGGTACAGAAGTAACAGCAGGCACGCAGGTAGTCCCAGGTAGGGTCGAACCGGTTCTAGGGAGCGAGCTCGAGCACGTCTGTTCTCGGCAGAAACCAGGCAGAGAATGATTAATTAAGTCCTCCTATGTCTGCTTTCATCGTGAATCAGACGCCTTCCGTTCTAATTCCTAGGTCATACCCGTTACGCTTACCGTAATGATTTTTGCGACATTAGTCGCAAATTTGTGGAGTATACTGTGACCAGTGATTTGTTTACTTAGTCTAACAAGAGCATAGCGAATGTAGCCGGAATTCCTTCACATGATTCGCAAGTTTTGCCAGTTTTCGCACGCATTAGTTGTCTATATTAATTGTCTGTGGGTTATGCCACTGGCAACTTTAACTACATATATTGATGCTCTGTGAATTTTATACGGTGTTGGGCCTAGTATTGGGGTGGACTCCTACCATCACCTATAATTTTAAAACCGCGTGGGAAGTGGGGACCGATTACCAATAATGCAACATGCCTACGCATATTACGAGTATTGCATGTTATCAGCTGTTCCTGTGCCTACATAAAGAAGACAAGGAAAAGCATTAAATGAGGGCAGGCTCACATGCAATTCAGACACTTATTACCGGTTAGTATTCTACGAATTCAGACAGATAACGTAATAAGTAACATAGTGCACTTTTTATACCATGCTCGTAGTCCTTGCATTTATGAGGTGATGTTGAGCTAACCGCGATGAATATTCTTCTGTCAAGTCTAATAGGTGTGTAGATGACACAGTTTCAGGCGTGACATGGTGTAAATCCTTCATGATTGAAGCAGACACTTTGATTTTCCACATGGTATTTAATATATTTGAAAAATTCCATGTGGAAAAGCAAAGTGTCTTTCTTCTTACATCATTCATTCACCGGGTTCGTAGATGTTGAAACCTTCCGAAAAACCGCGCTGAATGTTACTTCCTCTTTGATCAAACTTTTAGTTCCCTTTGGCGAAGTCTTCGTTTGCATGTTTAAAGATGTCTTCTATGCCCGACCTTCCAATTTTTGTACTTCGGCAGTTTAATATGACGCTATTTATTTTGTGTTGCACTTCATGTTTGCTGACAGTGGGGCTGACATTTTGCCTATTTTTCGGAGGACGTCATTACTTAATTCCCGAAAGCTTTAGTAAATACGAAATGTGATTGAACTTAATATTTATTTCTCATGACGAAGAACTGCGCTTTGAACTATTTACAGCGCTAAAACTCTCTTCGTTTGTTTGTGTTGTGCCCCATTCGTTCTGCGTCGCCTCGTTCGCACAATGGACTTAGACCACGACCCGACATCTCCCTTCTGTTGGACTGGTGCCAGGCGCCTGCCATCAACTCTCGCTTTTTCCCCAACTCTTATTTGCGTGTCTAAAATTCTTTTTTTAATGTCCGTATTAATCTGCCCACTTCCTCTCAGAGCGCTTCCTAAAGAGATGGAATGTTTTACCTGCTCTAGTTTATGTGGCCAACTCTTAATGCTTTTCTTAGCCTTCCGCATTCTTGAGAAGCTCAATAAATTCTTATTCTTGTGTTTAATTCCCATCCGATACTTACCACACTGATTCTTCAGTGTGCTAAGTATAACTGTTCCCCGTACGGCTGACTGCTTAGCTAACGCTTGCTTATCTGTATGTATAACTGATTTTAAAAGTTACCCTCCTACTTTCTCTCCTGCCTCCAGCCCCATCTCTTATCATTTCCCCTGCATATACATAGTACGAGGTTTATATAAAAAGTATCGTAATAATAGTGGTAGCGTGAAGTGCTGAATTCAGATCGTGTCGGTGAAGTGTGCGCTTGATCGCAGATATCGTATTATTGCCATTGATAAGATGACAGTGACAGTGCACCCACCATTATCGCTGAAAATTTGGCAATGCGAAAGATCTGCACCAAACTCGTTCCGAAGGTCTTTCTTTGGGAGGACGACCAAGATCAGTCGAGTTTCTGCTTGCCAAGACCTTCTGCTACGATATCGCGACGATTCCCCAACCCCCATACAGTCCCGTATTGACAACAGCAGACTCTTTCCTATTCCCAAAAGTGAAATCCTCTCCCCAAAGGACACCACACTTAGGGTCTCCAAAAAACTTTGCACGCGTACCCTTAAGGACCTTCCGCCTACCAGGGAGCCTTCGGGTCATGGAAAAACCGCAGGGGCAAAAGTGTGTCGTCGAAGGGATGTCCTTTGAAGGATGCTGAGGCATTTTAGCTATATCTGATATATATATATTTATTTTGTCGAAACTTTTACCGATACTTTTTATACAATGCTCCTTTCTACTCGGCAACGCGCTTAATCCTTCCATTTCAAAATCCAAACGTCTACGCCAACGTACCTGTTTCCTCTTTTCTCTGTAAATTTTTTGTGCGCCTTACGAATTGCTTTGCCGCGTGCGAAATTAAACCGATAGTGCTCAAATACTCCTGTTTTCCCATTTATTTGAATACATGGCTATTTTAATACTGATCTATTTCTTCCTGCCAAATTCCTCCCTAGTAACAGCCACGAATGAGCCCGTAACAACTCTTCTTACCTCGTTTCTTGAGTAGTTGCCTGCAGGGATGTTATTTATTGCCATAGCCAAATTCGATTTCGTTTCCTGCAATACCTTGTCTATCTCGCTCTCTTGGTCCTACGCTATCCTTAATCTCACTATGGGCACGAATACTCCCTTTCTATATCCAAACTCCGTGGTTTATTTGCATTGACCCACTGTTCTTCAACACAAGGTCTATCCCAAAAGTGGTACGCCTTATTTTTTCCCGGATAGATGGACGGACGGGCGGCGGGTTCTGTGGCTGGGGTCAAGGGAGGATAGTCTCAGGAAAGGCTGGAGGCCGGTGGCAGGCAGCTCCCGACCTTTGCGCAGTGCGGATCGCTCGCTTGCGAAACCTCAGTGACGTAACCTCGTTACGCTCCGTTATGAGCCGGTTATTGGAACAAATTTTGTGTGAAACTAAGCAAAACCGGAAAAGAGACCCATGACATGCTAAAGGCAGCTCATTGTAATTACGCCATGGGTAGGTCGGGTATTTTTGAGGGGCGCAAGCTTTTTCGGTAGGGTAGGGAAGATCTTAAAGACGCCGAACGTTCAGGACGCCCTTCGGCCTCCAAAAGAATCGAAAATCTTGTAATTATGAAAGCTTTGTTGGGCAGGGATCGCAGATTAAGTGTCCGCATGGTTTGCGATTGAACTTGGGATCCCTGAAAGTGATGTGTATCGACTTGAGACCGAAAACATGGGCATGGGAAAGGTGTGTGTTAAGATGGTGCCGCGAGTGCTCTCGGACGAACAAAAGGAAACTCGCACGCGGATTTGCCAAGAGAATCTCGATCATGTTTGTAAGGATCCAAATTTTCCAGACAATGCCCCGCCAGACTTTTTTCTTTTCCGCCGCCTCAAATCTGTACTGAAAGGACGTCACCACGCCTCGGTGGAAGCTTGGCAACAGGCTGTGACGTGGGAGCCTAGCAGCATCCCGGGCGCCACCGCCTTCCAGGGAGCGTGGAAAATCCGCAGGTAGAGCGGTGTGGGGGCGCTACTACGAAGACTTAAAAGAGTGAATTTATCAGGGAATAATTT
This sequence comes from Hetaerina americana, assembly GCF_022747635.1. NCBI lineage: Eukaryota > Metazoa > Arthropoda > Insecta > Odonata > Calopterygidae > Hetaerina > Hetaerina americana. Next base: position 413,502 of record NW_027286819.1, on the reverse strand, counting down.
GGTTTTAATCCATTCAGTCCTACTAATTTTGGGACAGACCTCTTAGTTTCTTTCCATGGTAACATTAAGGAGCCGTTACTTTTGTTATTGGGATTTAGACCATTTGTTTCTTTAGCGAAGACTAAGTGCAGTTGTGGGTGATAACCTCAGTGGCCGTTTTCCACTTTTTCACGTCATCTGAGCATTCAACTTGCTACCTGTCCTGTTTCTATCGGAATCATTTTGCTCTTCTGCTGAGTAAAGGCGCTAGGCCCGTTTCGCACGGCCCCTTTTAATTAATTTCCTTCGCTCGAGGCAATAAATTCTCTCACTCGGTGCGTTTAGTGCTTTCCTCTCGTGTGCCTGCGGTGGATTCCGAAGGGGTGCTCTGGAGAGCGGGGGTGGGCGGGGGGGGGAGACCAATCCCTCCCTCAGCATCGCATCACGCATCAACCTTAAAACGCACCCCTTTGGCGCCCTTGCCAACCCCCGATTGAGCCGGGGAGATCGAGGCGCACGATAAGTAACCCTGGGATTGGAATGCAGGAAGACGTTGATGTCTATAGTAAAACGGCGAGCCGGATGTATTCACGTTTTAGGATAAGATCTTCTTTTGGATTAAGAGTAAGCAGAGTTTGTAAAGTAGATAAAAAAACAATCCGTACTGTCACTCATTTCTTCCACTGTGTAATTTTCATGGCGTGCTTCGTCTCAGCCACACCAATGATATAGGGTAAAGATATTTTTAAACACATATTCACCCTAATTGACACTGGGAGAGGCCAGTCTTCCTATTTTAATTCATTGCGAAGCAAATGTGAGCGTTATATATCTATGTCATCTTCCGGGCTTACTAAGAAAAAAAAACCAAAGTGGAGAACTTTGAAATTGATTTTTTTCTCTCCTAGTGCCTAAGAAAGCGTAGCATTCGCAAGCATCGCAGTTTGAGGGTGTGGGGGAAATTGGCGAAAGTTCGGAGTCGTGGCGCGTCCCTGAATTGGAGAAATATCCTCCGTTTGATCTCGATTTGCGGATGAATACCGCGTGAATCGACGGCCTTCCAATCTCACGGTGGATTGGAAATGGAATGACGGAGAAGCGGCATGAATCGTGAGGGTCATTTTCTTCTCATTGGCAGTCGGCGTTCACAGAAGAAGGGATACTGTGTAACTCTTCCGGCTCTTAAGGAGCAGGCGGTTATTTGCTCGGGTGTTTCAACGGCCCTCGTCACTCATTTCCCCAACTACTCAGCGACCTTCTACTTTTCTTAGGCAACTTCTTTGGTTTTATTGCTCTCTGTCGTTTCACACCATTTAAACATTTCTGTGAACCTCACAGAGACAAGCTGGGGGAAACGAGAGGGGTTAATTTGGAATGTGCATATAGTATGAATGGCGCATGTTTTCCAATCGCTACCATGGTTTATTTATTATAGAAAATGGTACTTCATTAAAACTTAAGTAACCAGGTCACGACGAATCGTCCAAAATATCCATATTTATGACACCATCTTTACAATCTCCACGAGTTCTGTAAAGGCAGTGGGACACCACGTTTCGCTGACCAGTAACCCATTCATATGATGATTCATTGGCAGTGGAGCGAAAGCGAAATGCGTTTTCCCGTTCCGTTCACTAAACGGCGGAAATCTCCGATTTTGCCATTTTAGCCACGGACCTCAATCGTTTCCACGCAGTCGCCCCGGAATCAGTTACCCTTCACTAATGTTGAGAGGAGGCGTGGTGTACCAATGTGGAGTGCTAATGACCGAAGTGCTCGGGTTCGACTCCGGGTGACACCTATCACGGCGAAATATTTGGATTTCTAGATCTTCCAGAGAAACGACTGGAGGTTCAAGGAAGGAACTCGCATGTGTTATCATAATGTGAGAATTTCCGACTTCGTCGAGGGCTTGGCATTAGGTGAGGTCTAATCTCAAATATAAAATCCAATTAACATTTGGATTGATTATAATGGAAAAGTGTTGAGCAAAACTTACTGCTACTATCATAATTTTCCCTTTATCGTGAATGATCATCTACATACACACAATACTACGCCATCCAACGCGAGGGCGTGTGGCGGGGGGTGTAATAATTCCACCCATAAAGCAGAAAAAAACTTCATGCAAAACTTACGAAATTCCTGCCAATCTTCACCCACAAAGTAGTACATATTCATGCAAAAACTTAACACGCGTGCAAATACGTATGCTATCAGCTAACTTACGCATGTACCTACTATTAAACCTTATGTCTACGCAGCGTTGACATGAGGTTTGATCTTGCCCTGATTTGTGAATTGAATGGCTTTACTATTTCAAAAGTGTCTTCGGTTTCTTACTATTATGATTCATAATTGTCCGGGGAAAGAATGAGTACTTGTATCTATTTCTACTGGAATCTATCTCCCTTATTTTATCTCTGTGGTCTGATCTACCTTGATAGTGTGGGACCATAATAATTCCTTTTATGTCCTTGTAAAATTCGTTTGTTCTGAACCTTTCTAAAAGTCTAAGTCGTGCTTGTTCTCTTCGCATCTCAAGCGGCTCCCAACCTAATTCCCCTAAAAGGCCTGTCAGTCACCCGCGTCTTCTTACCGTAACAATTTTTGACAAATCTGGCAGATTTTCACTGAATTTTATCTGATTATTTTAACAGCACTTTATCCCAAAGATCCCAAATATTTTCGCCGTATTCCAAATGAGACCTAATTAGAGCGAAATAACATCTCTCTATTACTTTCTCGTTACATTTCCCCACGACCCGTGTAATAAAACCCGGCTTTCTTTAAAGTGGATCTGCATATTGTCCTGATATGTGCTCCCAATGTAATAGGTGGTGTTAAAACTACCACCGGGTAATTGACTTGAATCGCAGTAGTTAGAACTGAAGTCTCTGTTTTATAATTAATGAAATTTTAAGATCGGCTTTTAACATGTAGATTTCTTACGGAGAATATGCGCGTGCGGGCGATAAACTTCATTGCGATGATTCATATCACTCTCATTTATTATAAGTACCTTATGCATTTCACTTTTCTTTGTTAAAATTGTAAGTTTATTTTCACAAATATTTAAATATGGCACTCTAATTCATATTAGAAATAATGTTCTTGTTACGACTGTGTAAACGATGATTGTGTTCAGAAGCAGTGTACCTTTCTCGAAAGGATCCGTGTGTTGTTTCTGTCGAAGACCTTTGAAAATACTTTCGACCAATCGATGAAACGTCAGTTAAAACTAAAAAGATAAAAACCCTTAAAATACGTCACGTAAGTAAAATCAAGTTTTTGCTACTACCACAACGTTAAATACAAAGTAAACCCGGTGCAGACAATACTATGTATTTGCGAGTATTCGTATCCCGTGGCGGTTTTGAAGGCGCGACGATTTTTCGGTTAAACTGGGGAAGTGTGAGAATTTCGTGATTTCATTTCGCTGACCATTTCGGGCCAATGTACGAGGGCGGTTCAATAAGCACCCGTGTTAGAAATGAAGAAGCAATTTTTTCAAAAACATTTTTTTTATTTTTCAACATAGTCCCCTTTTAGATAGATACACTTCTCCCAACGATCCGGCCATTTTTTTTAACCCCTCCAATAAACAGGACTTGTCGAACTCTCCAAAATACGCCTCTGTCTCGGGGATAACTTCCTCGTTTGAGCTAAATTTTTTTCCCGCGAGCCATTTCTTCATGTTAGGGAATAAGAAAAAGTCGCAGGGAGCTAGATCGGGTGAATTCGGGGGGTGCGGCAGCAATTCATGACGTAGTTCATGCAGTTTGGCGGCGACAACTCCGGATGAATGTGTTGTCCACCGTGAGCAATCGCGGCACCCATCGGACCGACAATTTTTTCATCGCCAACTTATTATGTAAAATATTAATTGCCATTCCGGTCGACACACGCGCGGCCTCTGCTACTTCTCGCACTTTCGTTTGTCTATCAGCGAAAATCATGGCGTGGACTTTTTTAATGGTAACCACGTCTGCCGGGCGTCCTGGTCGCTCCTCATCAAAAACAATGTTCGCCCACGTTTAAAGTCTTTAAAACAATATCTATTTGTGGTCATAGATGCCCGGCGAAGTGTCCCCATAAACAGCATCCATCTTTGCTTTTATCTCCTCGCATTTCTTCCAACCCAAAAACAAAAAGCGTATTACCCAACGATACTGCTCTTTTTCCATCTTAGCGAAAATCACGAAACACGTCTTACTCGAATGGCTGTCAAATCCGAACTAACCTTTAAATCAGTCTGAAAATTGTTTCACCGTCGTTTGATAGATGGCAGCATACGGTGATAACATAAACTTCCCTCTGGAACGCCGTTTGTCGTCAAAAACGGGTACATATTGAACCGCCCTCGTAAATGACCGTTTAGCGCCTTGCTGTCAGGCCTGCGCTCCACGGGAACGTCCTTTCCGGCTCTCACATCCGGCAGTAATGAACTTTGCACTTAACGGGGTAGTTTGGGCTTGGCCGTTGCCACGGCGACGCGGTTACCCGTGACCCGACCCGTAGTATGTCGCACCGCGGCCTGCACTTGAATACCCACAGTGTGCGTCCCAGAAGGCCCTCCGATGACTCGTGTGGGCTCGCGTTGGGATTTCGCACGCACCCACGGCCCGCCGTGTCCCTCGTCGCCGCCATAACAGCGGTGCGCGTCCGCTCTAAGCCTCTTTTTCGGAATTGAATGGACGCAAGGAAATATTCCCATTTGGTCAAGGCGCGTGATGAGCGAACAGACACCGTCAGATCATTCATTGTTGGGTGACCTCCTAGCCTAGAGTTTGGTTACATTGCTAAGCTAGAGATTACGAATAAAAGTTGCAAGGAAGGTAGTCTTCGGATCGATCAAAAAAGGGCTCGTTTTGTGCCCTCGCGCAAAATCCTTGACCTCATAAGTTGGGAAGACAAATCACGGAAAATGGAGGAACCTCCCGAAAATTATGCAAGGAAGAGTGTGTACGATTTCGGGCCTCTTACCGATTGGCTCCTCACATGTTTGGGCTGCGATATGTTGTTGAGGCAAAGGTAAGTGAAGCCTATCACGTTCAGTGGATCGTTAAACACAATTGGGTCCCGTGCTGGACTGTGGAAACTAGAATATGTACCAGGAAGATAAAGCTAAATAAAACATTAATTTAGTAGATTTATATCATCGACGATCTTGATTCTGCAAACCGAAAAAATCCATTTACGTTCGCTTCGCTTGGAAGAATCCCTACAAAACTTCGGGAAAATATGCTTTGATTTCCATTTGTCCTTTTGGCAGCTCACAAAAAGAGTGTATAAGGCTTATGAGTTCGCCTACCACTTGGCGACTGTTGTCAAATATCTTTTCGGGGGAGGTGCAAACCCGGATCGCGTTTGCTTGCTAATGCGCATTTCGAGATCCGTCATTTCGCATCTCTTGAAGCGCGGGGGGGGGACATGACTACGTCATTGGCAGGGAACCACGAGGTCGTGGTGGACCACCAAGCACTCGCGCCCCCTCTAATCAAGAGTTGCAATCGCAGTCCCGGGGAGGCTGAGCTCGGTAAAAATAAAGTCGGCGAGATTGCACGAAGAGACTCAGTTCAGTGAACAGAAAAAAGTCCGTTGTGTTATTTTTCGCGGGTGCCAAATGCATTTAAAGCCCCATGCGTGGTGTAAATTTAAAAAAAAGCTTATTTTTTCCAGGCAGGCATATCTTAAGCATTCATTTCTTTCGTATTTAGTTCTCTCCGCCGAAAACTATTAACGTAAGTCAGCGCCTTCGCGTCTTCTTCTCTCACTTAGCACGCACGCATGATTGCTTTCCCATTAACGGCGATGCCTTAATGCGGCCCCGTGCGGCCTTAATGGCCTCCGTAATGCGCGCGGACATTATACGGACGGAGGTGTATGCCTGGGGTGAGGGCGACTCAAAGGAAATGCCCACCCCGCCTCGCTTCTCTCGCCCGCTCCTCGTCAGCGGCCAGAGCACTCGCTCTCCTATTGAGCGCGGAAGTCACCTCCAAATTGACCCCCGTGGTCGAATCATGTCACCGGCGGTGACCGCCGGAGACTTACTTCCGTCGCCTCACTCCCCCCGCACCCCCTTTGCTCTAGTCCCACTCATATCATTACATTTATATATATAAATACATATATATACATATTTATATATATACATATACAGGGTCGCACCCAAAAGTGGTAGGACTGATTTTTTTACAAGAATTTTATTGACGATATACTTACATCGACTCAATAGTCTTCAAAGTATGCTCCTTGAGCTGCTACACACTTAGTATAACGTTGATCCCATTCCCCGTACGCCCGCTGGAAATTTTCTTTGGGGATGCCATTGATGACCCTCGTCGAAGCCTCTCGAACGGCCTTTATCGAGTCAAAACGTCGTCCCTTGAGCTGTCTTTTCATCAGGAAGAAGAAGAAGAAGTCCGGTGGTGCCAGATCGGGAGAAGAGGGCGGGTGCGGCAACGTGGCAACGCCGTATTTGGCCAGGGGCTGTCTGACGATGAGCGCGCCATGGCACCAATTTTCGGCACCATCTTGGCGCACACCTTGCGAATGGCCAAATCCTGTGAAATATAGTAATGCGTTGGACGTTGGATGCCGACAGACCCAAACAATGGTCTGCAATTTCTTCACTGGTTAAGCGTCGGTCTGTGTTCAGCAGTGTCCTCACTGTCCACATTCGTGTCGGTCCTTGCCGTCGACGGCCGTCCGGAGCGATGGTCGTCTTCAAAGAGCTCCCTACCCTCTTTAAACAACTTGTGCCACTCTAATACTGTGGAACGGCTTAAGACAGTGTCCCCATAAGCCTGCTTGATCATATCGAGGGTCTGAGTTGCCGTCTTCCCGAGTTTCGCACAAAACTTCACGGAATAACGTTGCTCTAAATTCAGATTCATTTTGTTTTTCGACGCGGACAAAAAACTTCCTTCACTAAAAACGGTGTCCTCACTCAACGACAGCCCGCAGGCGACTGAGGTTGGTGTTGGTCTGTTGCTAAGAGCCCCCTCCACCTTATCCTGCCAGGCAGACCCCCCTCCACCACTCCGTTCGCGCCAGAGAAAATCAGTCCTACCACTTTTGGGTGCGCTCTGTATAATGTAAAAGCGCTATGTGTATGTATGTGTTATTGTATACTCAGACACACGCACTTAAACCAAGCAAGGAAAGATACAAGAGAGATGGAAGGACTATATAGAAGAATTTTATAGTAAAGAACTTCGACCGACAAATTTAGACATTGAAAAACAATATGACGTAGAGGAAGATAGCTTAGGTCCAGGCATACTAGACGATGAGATAGAAAGGGCATTAAGGGAGATGAAACTAAAAAAGGCCGTCGGGGTCCATTAAATTCCCGCGGAACCATTGAAATGTTTAGGAAAATGTGGGAAGAAGAGGCTATATGGGCTGATCCGTAGTATTTATGAGGAAGGAATCTGGCCGGAAGACTTTGTGAAATCAGTTTTAGTTCCTATTCCGAAAAAGGTAAAGGCTACGTCATCTGAGGACTACAGGACAATAAGTTTGATATCCCACGCAGCTAAAGTTGTTCTCAGGATCATAAACAAAGGGATAGAGAGTAGGGCAAGTGATTACTTAAGGGATGATCAGTTTGGGTTTAGGAAGGGGAGAAGTACGCGTGATGCCACTGCAGTAATGAGATTATTAATCGAGAGGATTATAGAATACCACCAGGAGGTGTTTGCCTGTTTCGTAGATTTCGAAAAAGTGTTTGATAGGGTGAATTGGGAAAAACTAATGAGTATATTGCAGAAAATAGGAATAGATTGGAGGGAAAGGAAGCTAATCCGCAATCTGTACATGTCTCAGACTGCACATGTGCGAGTGGGGAACGGAGAGTCCTGATGGGCAGTGTTAGGAAGAGGTGTATGGCAGGGTTGCCCATTATCACCGTTGCTGTTCAACCTGTATGCAGAGGAAAAAGTCATGGGAAGAACTGGAGGTAGGAATGAAAGTGGGCGGGAATTCGTAAAATCAGGTTTGCTGATGACCAAGCTTTAGTTTGTCAGTCAGCCAAGGGTTTGCAAACATTGCTTAGTGAATTGGAAATTCAGTGCGACTGGTATGGGATGAGAATTAATATTAATAAAACAAAGGTTATGCGATTTTCTAGAAAGAAAAAGGCTAAGCTTAACATTAAAATAGGAGGGCAAAAACTAGAGCAGGTAGAACAGTTTACGTATCTCGGATGTGTTTTGGACCAACATGGTCAAAGTAGTAGAGCCTGAAGAGAAGAATTGCGCTAGGCAAAGAGGCTTTCACAAGGAGGAGGGAGTTGATGACAGGGACGTTTAGGAAGGATGTTAATAAAAGACTCGTAAAAACTTTGATATGGAGCGTAGCTATGTACGGTGCGAAAACGTGGTCATTGAAGCAGGAGGATAAACGTAGATTGGAGGCTTTTGAAATGTGGGTGTGGAGAAGAATGGAGAAGGTGAAATGGACAGAGAAGAAAACAAATGATGAAGTACTTGATATGGTGGGCGAAGAGAGGGGTTTGTTGGGAGAAATCCTATGGAGGCAGGAATAATGGATGAAGGGGGTTTGTCCGGCAGTGGGATGTTGAGGACTGTAATAGAGGGGTGAAAGTTAGACAAACGAGGAAAGGGAAGGAACAGGATAGGGATGTTGGACGGAATGAAGGGAGGAAGAAAGTACTCAGAGATGAAGGAAGAGTGACCAGATGTAGAGTAGAATGTGTTTTGCTAGGGGTCACAAATATATATATATATATATATATATAAAATAGGAATTCATTTTCTCTCTCTCAGTTCCTGTTGCCAACCACAGAATATGACGCTCCACGATTTTAAGTGCACCAAAATGAAATAATGCCTGCTCATAATCACTAATTGCACAGCTGACCGGGGACCCCTGCCGTGCGTCCTAGAGGTGGATTGTAGGGCAAAATGTGCGTAGATGAACGCGAGGAAATGCGAGGAAATTATTGTCGGGCCTCTGAATGTTTTTGAACGGTTTTTCGACACCCCGAAGTTATATTCATATTTTCCGAAGCCAATCGGAGCGAGTGCGGTCAATTGGCATTCATGGGGCATTGTTTGCCCGCCTCGCCGTCCGTCGTAATCGTTGAGCAAACTCGGGGAGCTCACTCTCATTGAGAGAGAGGGCGCTGATAGGGTTTCCTCGCCGCTCCCGCCCCGCGCCCACTCTCCGCGCCCACGCCTAAGGGAGGGTTGATTCCGGGCGGAGGGTGCGGTTCGGTGAAAAGGCTCCTCCGCTGCTCTAGATACACATGTCCTGTTGCATGCGTTGGAGATTCGAAACCGTCGCAAAATAATTATGGCCATAAGAGGAAAGGGCTTGTCTGTTTACATCAGGGAGGCTGTATGGATATAAATGTTGGCTTAATTGATTTTGCGTATGGTATCAAATTTAGAATTCCATCCGTATTCTTAAAAGTTACACCAGTTTGTTGGCGATATTGCTGATTAACTGGACTGCCTGCGCGTATGCATTTTCGAAAGGGGATTCTTAAAGTCCAATCATTCCGATGGTGTCTTTTGGGAAGTGAAGAGAATTATGTGTTTTGGGTAGGATCCAATATTCATATGCAATTAACAGTTAGCAATTAATGTCATAATAATATATCATAAACTTAAGTGTTAAAAGACTTGTGCCAGTTACTTAACTTAGTTTTAGTTAATTCACAATCATTCTTTGCAGCAATTGACCAACGTGCAATAATTCCTGAATTGATTTTTTTAGTCGATGTGTCATTTTCTCATCCGCGCTGTTATTGATTGCGTTAATTAATGCACTAAAAGAATTCAAGGAGGAATGCGAAGTTGTTAATCGATTTCCTCTGCGGCGAATGGTTGCGGAGGTACATGGTTTTAAAATCGAATAATACCACCTCAATCAACTTGAGGTTGGAGTGAGATATGAGTGCAGAGCTCTCCTGGTACTAAGCCTAACGGCGTGTGAAACTCACACATCAGGGTAATCACACAAGAAGCCAGGTCCTTTCCCTGTGCCACCAATTGAGTTTCCCAATGTGGTCACGAAAAATCAAGCGGATCGCGTGAAGCTGAAGGTACCCAGAGATTCGTGCCCGGGCACTCCACTCAGTAGCCCAGCGCTCTACCCAATGCCGAACTACCTCCTCGTTAATAGGATCGGCATTCATGGCACGGACTAATAAAGATGGTTTGACGATAACTCTGCGTTTCACATTAGATTAAAATTTCGCTCAGGTTGAACTTCCCGTTTTTTCTTATTTTAATAAACGACAGAGTTACCGTCAGCAGACGGGGTCGCCAAAACGAGGGAGGCTGCTTTCAACATCCTTCCAAAATCCCGCCTTCGAAATGTATACTAATTCACTGTGTGTGCATTCCCTTCATTAAATGCAGAATGCAATGTTCTGCCCGGTGGCGTTCTCCCCGCGAGTATCCAGGGGCGTTTATTATTCAGACGCTTTAATTATCTCCCGAGTCTGCGAGATTTTTCCCGCGGTCAATTAGGCCGGGGGTGCGGGCGGGGAACTTCTCGGGCCGCAATCCGACGACTCGGCTTGGCGGTTGCTTCTTGCCTCGGGGTCGACACGGGCACCGTTTTCCACCAGGGGTGTATTTCATCCGTGGAAGCAACACCCGTTTCGGTGATGCCTCTTTGAGATTCTTGCATTTTTAGTTACCACTTGCTTGAACTTTGGATTGTAGAGAAACGAAATTCTCAAGAATGAGATAGTCAAGTTTTCAAAAGAATTACAAAGGCTAAAATGAAGCATTTGATCCGAGGGGAACGACCTTAAAGCAGATAGAACAGCACTTTGCGCAGTTAGTGTTTTTTTAACGAAAATGGTCAAATTATGAAGGGCATTAAAATATTTGATTCATGTAGCGTTCGTTCACTAGGAGGAAGTATTTGGTCATAATTACCTTAAAGAAAATATGCAAGAAAACACTAGTTAAAACTTAGATATGGAGTTTGGATTCGGGCGAGGAGGCAAGAGAAAAAGCGCGGATTGGAGTCCTTTGAGATATGGCCGTGGCCAAGGGTGGAAAATGTAATATCGATGTTGAAAAAACATTGGAAGTTCTCAGGCAAGGTAAGGCGGTGGAAAATGGTTTGCGGGAGAAATTAAAAAGTAAAAAAGGGTATGCGGGGAATACGTATGAAGCAAATCAACGAAGTTTTATGCATTCAGAGTCCATTCAAAGTTTTCCATTTTCAAGCGATGATTGCACACTTGAATTCGATAATAGGCTCCGAATCGATCGACGTCGGATCAATTACTGATTGGTCTATTTTCTAATTCCGTCGATTGAGTTAGGTGGCAGGATTACGATGCCCAATGTCGTCCTCGAAGGTTGGAACTTGGATTCGCCCTCCCTCGACCCAATGCTCTCCCTCGCGTCTTCCCCGCGCGCAATAATTATCCCTAATGGATGCGATCACGTGACGCGTCTGCCTGACCTCCCCCACCCCCCTTCCCCCCTTTGATCTCCTGCCGCACCTCCTCCCCTTCTTTTAGTCATTGCCGGTGCAGAGGCCCTGCTGCAAGAGGGGCAACGGCCTCCTCTGCGTTGCGGAAACCCGTCACCTCCACCCCGCCTCTTTTCACCCCCCCCGCCCCCCACTCGGAGAAAGCCGCGACGAAATTCACTCTCAAGGCCGCTTCAATGGGCGAGGGTGTCTCTCCACCGCACGGAGCTTTTTATTTTCTTATTTTTACGATAAATATGAGGAGCAGGGTGGAACCGCACCTCGTTCCTGCAGCGCCGCACCATTCGTTCGAGACGGATGCGAAATAGTCTTTAATTGGTGACGAGATCGGGACTTTTCAGTTCCCCTCCTCCACCTTTGACCCCTTGTCTCAGTGAGGAACATATTACGATCAATTGCGAATGATGTGTGATAGAATTAAACTTAGAAGGAGGGCTGAACGTTGCAATAGGGACACAGGTCGTATGAAAGAATACGTGTGAATATAAATAAAAATGAAATCCTTTAGTCGGTCCGGTTTCAAGTTTAAAAATACGAGGGTCATCCGGAAAGTAGTACCCGTTCGTGCCGCATGAAGTGCTGACGACGCGAGTAGCCGCTGGACGAGGTCAGATAGCTTCAGTGGCTTGTCTGCCTTCTCTGAGCCAAGTTGCGTGACGCTAGCATTGCCTGTGTTGTTTCTGTGATTGTTTACAATGTTTAAAAAAATTGAGAACGCCGCCAGTTGTGAAGTGAGGGCAGTGATTAAATTCCTCAATGCAAGAAACGTTCGCCCATGTGATATTCATCGCCAATTAAAGGAGGTGTATGGAGACAATGTAATGGACGAGTCGTCTGTTCGGCGGTGGTGTCGCAACTTCAACATGGGGAGGGGGAACACACACGACGATGAGCGTTCGGAGAGACCGTCTGTCATTACAGACCAACTGGTGAGCTCAGTTGACGAATTCGTGAGGAACGATCGGCGCGTCACAATTGATGACATCTGTGAGCATTTTCCCAATGTTTCTCGAACAATTGTTCATGAAATTGTTAAACACCATCTGCATTATGCAAAAATTTGTGCAAGATGGGTCCCTCGCGTATCTCAATGAGCTGGCGGCGAAGGACTATGCAGCAGGAATACAGAAACTTGTCACACGTTATGACAAATGCCTTAATTTGCTTGGAGATTATGTTGAGAAGTAGTTTAAAGTATCCTCTTTCAAATAAAATTTTTTATGTTTGTTAATATTTACTTTTGTGTCTTTATTTCACGAACGGGTACTACTTTCCGGATGACCCTCGTATATTCAAAGTCGGGAAAATAAAGAGGACGGTTGCAATATTTGGTTGTTTTGTAAACACTTATAAATAATGTAAGATGCGAGATCTGTCCGGAAAGTTCGCCAGTATTTCAAATTACGCGAGGGAATCCATCTTACTCACTCTCATCTAGTCTTTTGTGCTCTCAGCCGAGAGCTAATTTTTTCTGTCATTTCTGTTTCGAATAGTTGTTTGAGCACGCGCTCCGTTGTTACCATCTTCTCCCGACCCGAAACGAGTGATTTTGTGGAGCACCGGTGATTCCCGTGAAATTCTGTGTGGAATTGGGATGCCCTTGGTCCGAAGGAAATCCCATGAGAGGCATCGTCGTCGGCGACGCCGAGAGTGCGGATACGACGTCGGATCGAAGCGTTAGTCATCGCGGTGACTGGGATCATCTTCACCGACCCAAAATGCATCCGTAAAGTTTTGCAGTATTTGGAGGACATGCTCACTGTTCAAAGTAAAAGTGTTGTTTAAGAACATGCACAAGGTTTGAATGAAAAATATCGGTAACAATTTTACCCTGACGTGTGTGTGTGTGAAGTGCTGAGTTCAGACCGTCGGTTAAATGTATGCATACTCGCAGCCTGTTTCGGCGTTGATAAGATTACAGTGCAGACAATTGCATTACAGAAAATTTGGCGATGCAAAAGATCTGCGCCTAACTCGCCCCGAAGGTCTTGACTGAAGACGACCAAGAGCAGAGTCGAGTGTCTATCTGCGAATACCATTTGGAACGGCATCGCGACCCTCACAGTCCCGACCCGACACCAGCAGACTATTTCCTATTCCCAAAAGTGAAATTCTCCCTCGATGGACAGTTCCACGGGACCGTAAGTGCCGTGAAAGAAGCTTGCACGCGTACGCTTAAGAACTTTTCGGAATCCACCTACCAGGGAGCCTTCCAGTCATGGAACTGCCGCTCTGGCACAAGTATGTGTCGACGCTCAAGGGATGTTGATACCTTGAAGAATTTTGAGACATTGTAGCAATATCTGAAATCTATTTTGCACGAAACATTTCCGATATTTTTCATACAAACCATGTAGACAATAAGAGTTTTTTCTGTACAATAGAAAAGCAACATTAATGAGCCGTATGCAGGTTGAAGGTGAAATTAAGCACCGCGATTCGCCCGTTAGGGACGCAAATTGCCTTTTATTGTCTCTCTGAAAATGAACATAAGAATGCTCGTGTGTAGCGTACTATGTTTCTCGTTTTCCCCGCCATCATCGATTTGGACGAGAAGTGTTTCTATACTCCGCCGACCAAAGAAACTCTCAAAAAATTATGAAATTTTAAGAATCGATGCAACTATGAAAATCGACTTCGACATGTCCATTCGCTCGCGTTTGAATTTTATTAACTTTGTGAAGAAAAGTCCTCACCATAGGAGTTGAAATATTTTCATCAAGATTCACCAAAAAAGTGAAAAAAAGTGTTGCTCTGCGAGAAGAGAATCTTAAGAGCCATATGGAATTACAAAACACTAGTTTCAACCCATCAATGAAATCCTCGTTGTCGGGGATGAACTCAGATTGGTTATTCTTTGTGAGTTAGTCTTCACTGAAAAAGACCACCCACGCCACCGCGGTTTCCATAGAATCGCGTTTGCGGACTGCGCCAGGGGAGGGGAGGGAACGACCTCCTCCCCTGCCCACGGAGTCTGGGGAGAATCCCGGAATCTATGTGCACTCTTGGAAAGGCAGTGAAAAACTCAGAAATTCGAATCATTGGCCCATTCTAGTGGGAGTGAAGTATATTCGGAGCATCGTGTCACCCATCTCTCGGAAGTGGCGCCCGGCGAAATGGGAGACCCTCGACGGATGTGAAGCGGAAAATAGCTCTCTCTCTGAAGTCAAAATGGCGCTCCCCACGAAAGTCCAATTACTCTGCTCGAAGGAGATAAGTTGGAAAACAAAGGAACAAAACGTGAAAGCATCTTCGGAATGATATGATGACGTATTGCATATCGCAAAATGAAGACGCTCGCAAAAGACTTACGCTTGGAGCCGTAGGAGTCCGAACCCTGGTCTTCGAGGCAAGAGGATGGAGTGTGCATTGGAACCGTTGAGGTGTAGGAATGGATAATAAAAGAAAAGAAAAGAGGTTGGTCGGGCGGGAAGAGCACACGAAGAAGTTTTATGAATGCTGGGAAAAGTGAAGAGCTCTCTGTGTGTGTGTGATCCAAGGGTGTCAAGAAAAGTGGATGCAGGAGGAAGGAAGGAAGGAGTGGGAGGCAGTCGGGTTTTCAGGTCGAGATAGAAAGGAGAATGTTGGCTAAACGGGGAAGAAGAGGAAGAAAGAGAATAGGCCGGAAGGAATTATGGAAAAAACTCTAGAAGGAATCATTGTGCGTAGGACACGCTAGATGAATCCTACGTGATATGTAGAAATAGTTCAAAAATCTACCCCTTATAGTAGCCTGGAATGGCAATGAATCACCAGTGTCAGCTGTTGCTCCCGTGCGTGGTGATGGCGCGGCCGAAAGAGATGACGTAGTTCCTCCTCTCCTCACTCGCGAAAGTTATGCTGCATGATTTGGCAGACTTCGGTTGGAGGTCGGGTTTAAGACCGACCCCGGGAAACCATTCTGTGTCACGGTGTGGTCTATCTTTCTTAACGCTGGAGATAAAAAAACCTTTTATGCGCCCCTCTCGTTTTCCCTGCCACCATTCACATACCGTTTAAAAATCCCTCTTCCTTTCCTTTCTTTTTCTCCCGCTCGCCCCCTTCATCCCTCCCTCGCCCCCTTCATCCCTCTCTCGCCTCCTTCATCCCTCTCTCGCCCTGGGACATCCAACTATTTCTATACATACGTACACGCCTCCTCCGTTCACTTTTTATGCGAATTTACCCCGAATTCCTCCCCCTCTGCACCCCGCCCGTCCTCCGACCGACCAAACAAGCAGATCCAAGCGCCCTCGTCTCCGTTTACCCTCCCCTCCCCGCCCCGCCCCCCCTATCTCTCTCTCTCGCATCAATATCATCCACATGCGGGGATGGATTCAATCCGGGCGGACTGCGTTTTCCGTTCGCGTGGGAGAGGAGAGAGGCGGGTAGGCAGGGAGAGCCTTAAATTAAATCTTGGCGCGCAGGTTACGAGGGGAGTGGAGAAGGGTGAAAGGGGAGATGGGTCTCATATCCGTCACTCTCCTCCAACCCCCTCCCCACGCATCGTCCCTCCCTCCTCCAGGGGGTGGAATATGGAGAGGGGATGAAGAAATTTAATCTTAAGAGAGAGAGAGAGAGGATAGATTATTTGATGGCGGAAGGGAGTTAAAGGAGGTGATTTCCGATCCCCTTTCAGATGGATCGGAAATGATCCCTGGGGACTGAGAGATTGGGGATTGGGGTGAGGGGATATTTTATGGCGGGGGGAGGGGTGGCGAACGTGATCCCGAGTCGTGGAAGGAAGGACGGCCGTAAAATCGGGATAGAAATCTCATCCCTCGTCCGGC
The DNA here is from genome assembly GCF_022747635.1 of Hetaerina americana. Classification (NCBI taxonomy): domain Eukaryota; kingdom Metazoa; phylum Arthropoda; class Insecta; order Odonata; family Calopterygidae; genus Hetaerina; species Hetaerina americana. The sequence goes on along the minus strand of NW_027286819.1, from coordinate 397,261 downwards.
GAGATCCGGACCGCTCATTTTCCTTCATCCCCATCTCTTCCCCCCCTTCCTTCTTCCCCCCCTTCCTTCTTCCCCCCCTTCCTTCTTCCTCCCCTTGCAACCCCCCCTCCCCCTTCTAAGGGCTGCAGCGACGGACGCCGTCCTTCGGGTTCCCCCTCCCCTGCCCTCTTCTCGCCGCCCGTGCCTCCGAGGCCGGTCGTCTAGGCGAGTCACGTGCCTCGAATTATGGGCTTGGTTGCCCAAACAAAATGGTCGGATGGATGGAGAGGTCAAAGGGCGTATGCGAATGCCGGCGGAAAGCCTTCACTACCACTGGCTGCCACGCGTGTTGGCTATGTGGAAAAATTTCAGCTTGTCTAAAGCAGCTTAATTGGCTGTGTATTTAACTGTACTTTTCCTCACATTATTAGAAGGCACGTAAGCGATGCATATTCTGGGATAGTCATAAAGTTTGACTAAAATATAGTACATCCAAGGTTTCTGCAAAAATTATCGGGATAGGTTTTGGAAAAATAAATTTATTTTTAGATATTGCTACAACGCCTCATTTTCTTCAAAGTTCATCCCTTGAGGAGCGCCGAGACACTTTTCCCGACGAATTTTCCATGACTAGAGGGGTCCCTGGTAGGTGGATTCCGGAAGGTCCTTAAGGGTTCGCGTGCTGGTTCTTTGACGACACTTAGGGTCCCATGGTGGTGGTGTCCTTTAGAGGAGGATTTCACCTTTGGGAATAGGAAATAGTCTGCTGGTGCCGAGTCGGGACTCTAAGGAGGTTGGGGAATCATCGCGGTGGCGTTACAGAAGGCCTTCGATGGACCGGTTGTTGGCAGGAATGTAAGGTGCAAGTTTCGCTGGTGTATTTACGTCCAGGGGGTGTAGATTAGAGTGGAATTTCTCTTAAGCCGAGGTAAAATGTGGAGAAACGACTGAGAACGTAGTAAGTGAATGCGGTAAATGAGTCAAGACACGAATACATGAAGCCCCAGGAACAGCACGAAACAAAATGTGAATGTGATCGAAATATCCTTCCGAGGACAACAGGGAAGTGGATGCAACGGGCAAAATGGAGAAAGCCACCTAAAACAACTTGGAATAAGACGATAGAAATAAGATTTGGTGGATTTTTCCAAAAGGGTGGGGCATGAAGGGTTTCCGTGCATGTGATCGTGAAATACGTGGAATAGCGTGGATGGTGGAATTCAACGAACGTGATGAAGAGATGGCTATCTCAAGCCCATTCCTAGATCCGCTATTTCTTGATTTGAAACTTTTCTTCTCGGGAGAACGCATGAAATTCGGGAAACACTTGTAATCAGAGAAGTCTTCGGTATTTACGTCGAGGCAGTACACGATCGGTGCTGTCAATGTCGCCAACCACACTGCTGACGGAATGAGTGTCGCACCAGTGGTTACTAATCATGTTCCATGAGGTGCCCCTTCCCTTGTTCGGGTAATTTCAAGTGCTCAGCGCCGATTGAAGATGTAAATCTTCCTGGATTCCTTCACCTTGGATCCATTTTCTTGGACGACGATTTCGGCAGACACCCCACGGAAGCCTTCGCGGCGAACTCGCCACCAACACCTTAAATTGTGAAGGGTGTGTTGTTCGGGGGAGAAAAGTACTGGATCGTTTTGTGAACAGTAATTTAACCAAGCTTAATTACGGTTATACGGTTATGCTTACTAAAATGCATGGCTAATGTTTATTCTATCGTTGATGGTGGTAGAATTTGGATGGAAACATTTACTGTAAAATGTACGTCGTTACTACTGAGTTATACCGAATGAATCAATTTATATTGAATCCATTAATATATTCCAAATCATCAATTCATCGCTCATGCGATTATTAAAGAACGCTATAGTTGTTCAACTCCATTTTTTCGGAATTACACACGGGGTCTCGAGCCAGAGGTCCCCGAGTTACATTCGAACCCGGCTCCTTTAGTGGTCGTCGGGAAGCTCTGTCCGCTGGACGAACGCTGCCTTTGACGATTCCACGAGCGGGAAACTCCGGGTGTCGATGATTAAGCCTCAGCACCACACCGCACGATGGCTGCCTACTTATTCTTCAAGTTGACAGACCTTAAGATTAATACTTTTTTCACAACTGGCCCAAAAGACACGCATCTCCGGCATGGTGTCCTCGGTCGTCCGTCTTGTGAATCAGCCCGCTTCCAAAATTTAGGGGAAGTGTGGCCTGCGGACAAGTGAAACTTGCGATTGGAGCGATTTCCACGAGTAGTAGCGGGGAATGCAACTAATTTCCTGCAGCGATCCCTTCTTCCGATTCGCGTTTGGGTTCCATTAGCCGAGTTGTGCCATCGGAATTCAAACGGGCCGATTCCAAGGTTGTCGAATACCGGAAATTTCTTGGCGCACGTCACTTGCCCATGGGTTCGAAATTGCGGTTCCATTGCGCGTTGTGCCTTTTGCATCTGCACTCGGAATGCAATGCACAATTTTTTGCTCATGAACTTGCATATGATACTAATATTATGAACTCCATAAATAGGCGTTGGAGTCACTTCATTTGGCTTCTGATTAATTTATGATTCCCTCATTACTCCACCTTTTTAGCGGTGGATATTATTTCCATTCAACAACTCACAGGTATTACTTTAATTAATATTTAAATAGCTTTGACGAGTGATGTAATACAATTTTTTTAAAAATTAGTCCCTATCATCGTGAACAGGATTAATCGATGGAATCGTTCGATGGCGTTCTTTAATTGACTCGAGGCGAACGGAAAAACAGTGACAATCCAATAAAAAATGGCAACGAGATCCTGGTAAGCACGATGGAGTGCTTACCAGGAATTTTTGTATATGCTAACCTTTTCATAGTCGACGGATGTGAAATTAAACTTATTGAAACTTCCCTATCATTCGGTTTCTTTGTTTCATTTATAGAATTAAAACTGTTTCTTCATCAATGAAATATTTTTATTCGGTTGTATTTGCTTCAGGTTATACCCATGGCACCGATGTCAACAAATATAAAATAATGAATAAACAAGATGGCGTGTTTCAGGAACGGCATTTTCTTCACATTTTCTTCATTTGCGAATTGTTTACCAGTGAACCAACAGATTGATTTTTGCACGAACAACGGAAAGATCGCTGAACACGGAACAGGAAAATATTTTTTCTCAAGTCAACAGAGTTCTTAGAGAGTGTGATTCGATTTACCGCCGTCATAATCGAATCGTATCGTCTAATCGAAGATTATTGGTTCCCTCTCTCCTCCCAACCATACGCTTACGTCCCTTCCGGTTCATTTCCCCTCTAATTCCCTCTTTTCGTGCTCGCGCCTCCGCCCCGCCATCCGATCGCTTCTAACGCCCCGCCGCATCGCCCCTTGGCCCGTCACTTCAGAGGGTCCAAAGATGGACCCTATTCCTCCCTTCTAACGGCCCAATCTGATTCTGGGGCCCGTCCTAGTGTCCACCTGCGTGCAATTGCACCGTGAGCCGTTCGTTGCCTTTCGAGAGACATTGTATTGCATCTCGCATTGCATCTCGCATTGCATCTCGCATTGCATCTCGCATTGCATCTCGCATTGCATCTCGCATTGCATCTCGCATTGCATCTCGCATTGCATCTCGCATTGCATCTCGCATTGCATCTCGCATTGCATCTGGCATTGCATCTGGCATTGCATCTCGCATTGCATCTGGCATTGCATCTTGCACCATAACAAGAGAGGTCTTGCAGAATTGAAAGGTAAGAAATTGACTTTCTACTATTTCAAGATCATGCAGCATATGGTTTCCGCATCTTCCAGTCGCAGGTGGGGAATGTGGCACCCGCTTGCTGTATGGAGCGGGAGGCGTTCCCCCTCCCCACAGACGAGGGATGGGAGGAGACACTTGAAAACAACAATAATTAAGAGTTGTCCAACAGAGAAATTCGCAGTGTCCACGGGAAATGAAATACTGTGAGTGGTTGCAGTCGCTTAATTTACAAGAGTGAAAAGTTCACGTCTCTTTAAGGTGAAAATTCACCAACAGTTTCTAGGTTCTCTCCAGTGATGTGTGCGTCAGTGTGTGAGGGCGTTGATGGATGGATGGATGGGGGGTGTGTTTTGCGTGTCGTCATCCAACAGGCTATGGCCGTCGTTCCCGTTCTTATTTCCCTGTCTGGTTTCGCGAAATCTGTTAAAAGCAAATATTCAAAATTTTAGGAATAAATTTTCATTTCGCACATTTCTCAAGTCTAACTCCAGGAGTCGCAGTTTTAACAATAAACCTCTCAGTCGATCGGCGAGTGTCATATTTGGTTATAAGTATTTATTACCTTAAGAACTAATGGAATAACAAATTAGAAGTATTACTTTTTGTTTTAGGGGAGGCGACTGTGAGCTGGGGTCATTCACGCAAAGGGAAGGGATGGGAGAGGATTAATGCCGACACCGGTTGGAGAGAAACCCGGTGTCGGCATTAGTCTAATCTTAACAAATTGCGCCGAGGGATCAAACAGTTTAACGTCCCATTCGATGGACGGTGTTCTCACTCTCGCCACATAGAACCTCAAGTAGGGATCGGGATATCCCTGAAAAATATCTGCCGCCTAAAGGATTCGAACCCGGGCCCTCTGGGGGGGTTTCCAGTACGTAAGCCAGCACACTATCGCGATCCCCTTAAATTTGAATTATGACCACATTGTTAGTTATTTATACGTCATAATTCACAAGGAGAAGAGAATCTTCGGTAAAATGGCGCGGTTGGACACTTCATGGTGCTCTTCAAGAGTTGAATGGCTTTTCGGTTCTGGTTAATATTTTATGAACTAAGGGTTCATTGTACCCTTTGTCTTGGCCTGTTTGTTTATTTGTCTCCAGTTGTCTTCGTTAATAAGTCTTGCTGGGTGGAATGGACATTAGTGCATTGAAAATTTCAACGTGTGTGGGGCGACATTTTTTTGGGGTTAATATTGAGGTTGGATACTTTAAGGGTTTTTGCAAAATAGATGTGCGCTCTCACATAGGCTCAGCGAAAAATGGTGCTGTTCATCACTTTGGAAGGCGGAAATTTCTGATAACCTCTCATGAACCGAAGTCATTCTCCTTTGTGGGCCTATGTGAGAATATGAAGAGGAGATTAGAGAAATTAGTTGGCATGATTTCCTTATGCCCACTATGAGTCTCACCAGATTCTCCAAATTAAAGTGTCAAACAGTATTTTAGATATTTACGAACTAAAAATATTCTAATGTTTTTAGTTGGGCTTTTTGGGCAATGGCGCTATGTTTTTTTAGCTTATTGGGTAATACTGCTTAGGTATGATCTCGTACTTTCCAGGAAAATTTTCTGCTGCTACTTACTTTTTCAACCGCATACCTGCGATTCAATTAAAGTATCAATTTTATATACATATGTATATATATATGTATATATGTATATATGTATATATGTATATATGTATATATGTATATATATATATATATATATATATATATATATATATATATATATATATATGTGTGTGTGTGTATATATATATATATTTATATATATATATATATATATATATATATATATATGTATATACTCATATATACAGAAACATATATAAGGAAAAGGGATAGGAACACGTATAAAGGACGAACACAATAGAGGTGGGGATATATATATATATATATATATATATATATATAAATAAATATATATATATATCTATATATATCTATATATATCTATACATATATATATATATATATATATATATATATATATATATATATATATATATATATATATATATATATATAGTTTCCGTCCAAATATCAAGAAAATACGTGTGAGTGTTCCTTTTTTTGTGTTTCTATATTGTGTGTTACTGTTTATTGTACTATTCGGAACTTCCGTGTTACGTCTACGAAAGCATATATATATATAATTGCTCCTGGTAGGGTCACCCATGCCAGATAGGTCGAAAGTTAGGAGCCAGACGAAAGGTAGTCCAAGCAGCGTCTGTTCCTCAGTGAGGCGGCTGCAATGGCGTCTGATCCTAGTGGGGCGGCCAGCAAGTGATGGTGTTATGTTAAAAACACTATTGAGGAAGGACACGGGACACCACCTCAATTATCATTCCCAAGATTTAAATGATGGAAAATACAGAGATTTTGAGTCCTGGCAACTACGGGGCTCGGTCCAATCTGCTGTGTTTCGTGCCCGGCAGCGGGTGGTGCAAGGCTTCCGTGGTCGTCATCCCACGAAACCCTTGCAAGGGAAAACCGACAGCAGCAGGACAGAAGACGCAGAAGAAGAAGACCACATTAGTCGGAATAGGAACGTGGAATGTTAGGACAATGATCAGGACAGGGAAATTGGAGAATGTTAACGAAGAGATGGAAAGGGGAAATATAGATATTTTAGGTCTATGCGAGGTGAGATGGAAAGATAGTGGGGATTACTGGAGTGATAAGTATAGAATAATATACAGCGGTGGGGACGAGAGCCAACGAGGGGTTGCCATAGTATTAAATTAAGAGGTAGAAAGAAGCGTAGTCAACCTAGAGCAGGTAACGGATAGGTTATTACTAGTAGAGATAAAAGCAGAACCGACGAACTTGGTTGTTATTCAGGTATACATGCTACCGAGACATGCTTGATAGTTATGGGGGATTGGAATGCGACGGTAGACGAAGGAATAGGTGGTGACGAGGTCGGGGACTACGGTTTAGGCACGAGGAATGACCGCGGGGAGAAAGCAGTTGAGTTCTGCAGGCGACATGGGTTAGTCAAAGCCAACACTTGGTTTGGACACCACAAAAGACGCAGGTGTACATGGAAAATTCCAGGTGACTCAGAAAGGTATCAGCTAGTTTATATGCTGGTTAGACACAGGTTTAGGAAGATTGTGATGAATTCGCACAGCTTCCCGGGAGCGGATGCGGACTCTGACCACAATTTGGTTGTTATGAAATGTAGCGTCCGTTTCAAAAAGATAAGGCAAGGTCGGCGAGTTAGAAAATGGAATGCAGAAGCATTAAATGGTTTGAAAAAGAAGGATTACCAACAGGCGGTAGAGGAAATCATGGAGGATGGTAAAGGGCTCAGTACTATCAAAGAAAAATGGGAAAGTATCAAGAAAGGGTTGTCCAAAGCCGCAAAAGACACCATTGGAACCGTTAACGCTACTATAACTAGGAAACCATGGATCACGGATGAGATGATTACGAAGATGGAATGAGCGGAGAAAATGGAAGAATGTAAATACAGAATTAGGCAAAATGAAGTACAAAGAATTAAAGAATAAATTGAGGCGGGCAACGAATAAAGCAAAAGAAGCTTGGTGGAAGACGCACTGCGAGGATATGGAAAGTCTGCAGAGGAAGGGTGAAATCGGTGCGCTGTACAGCCAAGTTAAATCTTTATCGGGAAGTGACAAAGGGAGATCTATGCTAACAGTTAGGGATAAGGCGGGTAAGGTAATAGTTGACACAGGAAAGATCCAAGAGAGATGGAAAGAATATGTAGAAGAACTGTATAGGAACGAGCTAAGAGCTACATTGCTACTAGCTAGTAGCAATGTAGCTCTACTATTGATAAAATATATATATATATATATATATATATATATATATATACACATTTTATCAATAACTAATTAATAGTACTATTTATACTATACCTTCCTTTGTTTTTCCATGTTTGGCTATGTTTTGAGCGAGGGTTTCCGCATATTGTACGAAGAGCGTTCGTTTTCAAGGTTTTATACAGGCCTGTTTATATAAAACCAAAAATACAGTAATCAACCCTAAGGTCGGTTTTGTTTGTGATGGTAGAGTGCACCCAGTACTATGCCCTATACTGAGTGTGAAATTCACATATCAGATAAATATGGGGTGAGTTCCTTTCCCTGTGGCGGGCAAGCCTCTCAGGGCACTGGTCTTGAGAGGCTTGCCCGAGAATCGAACCTTGGACCCGATCAGTAGTCCAACGCTCTACCCCTGGACTACCGTGACCCATATATGTATATGTGTATATATAATTGAAAATGCCTGAAAATAAAATGATACTCTAAGCCAATAATCATAAATGACAATATTTTCTAATGACAGAACACCCCCTGCCACAAACACTCGTGTAAAGTATAACTTTGAGCGCATGTGGTGAGTCTCCCAAAAGGTTTCTCGTTATTTTTTCACTGCCTTTTCGCAACCTTCTTCGACTCGGGGTGTGCGGGGCATTAATATAATAAGATACGTGTCACAAATCATTCGGCGGTGTCGCCTATCAAAAACGATGGCATAAATGGATGAAAATCTTTCATCGTAAAAAGTAGTTTTTAATAGCCGACACCGTAGAATGATTTGCGACGGGTATATTACGATCATTAATGGCGAAGCACCGCGTCTAAGTGCCCGTGTCATAAACTTAACACCCCCCACATTTCTTATTCCTCCCTAACAAGACACCCCCAACTGCATTAATTGTTCTCTCATTCCACCTACGTTCTATCTCCCTCTATTCCTTTTAACACGTCCATTCTATTCTTAACCCCTCCTTATTTGCCTAGCGCCCTTCCCTCCGCCACTGTCTACAACATTCCATCGCCTTTGAAAATGCTCCGCAATCCCTTGCCTGCCTCCTTTGGATTTCTCCTTACAATGCTCACTCCTCCCCCACCAAAACAAGTGTTTCTAACTTTGTTTCCCCTTTCATCTGCTTCACCTTTTCCATCCTTCTCCATACCCGCATCCCTAAAGCATCCAATCATCACACCTATCATGTTGATTCGATGACCAATTTTCCGTGGCGTACAATATCACGCTCAACATAAGGGTTTTCACTTATCTTTTCTCAAAATCCTTACGCGCTCAGGTGACGCCGACTCACCTTGTATAATACATTTCTAACGAAAAGTAGTTCGAAAGCGCAACTTATCTCAAGTCTGCAGTCCAAACTCGTCTTAGGAAGACCCCTCCCTCTTTCAGTGTTCCAGAACATCTCCCGAATTTATCCCTGGATGTATTCGTCGCACTTCCGATGGGCCTAGCGAGACAAAAAGTCCTCTCCGACATATCCGTTGCCATTTCCCTCACACGGTGCCTGTATTCGACACGGAGCGGAGCAGGTTTAAAGGATTCGAATGCGTTTCCCATAAACCAGGGTATTAGGAGCTTTCGTTATATTGCAAAAAACAGGTTGGCATGGACGCTACAATGACAATGAGTCCTGGTAACTGCGGGACTCGGCCCAATTGGCCGAGTGAGTCGTGCCCAGCGGGAGAGGCTAGGTTTCCGCGGTCCTCATCCCACAAAATCTTTGCGAAGCAAATACGGCAGGAGCGGAGCAGGAGACACAGAAGAGAACCAAATTAGTTATAATAGGGACGTGGAATATTAGAAATATGTTAAGGACGGGACAATTAGAGAATATAAAGCGAGAGACGGAAAGAGGAAATATAGATTTAATATAGGTTTAAGATCTGTGAGGGGTGAAATGGAAAAGTAGCGGGAATTGCTGGAGTTATCGTTGAGATCCAGCAAGGGGTGGCAATAATATTGAATAAAAAGCTAGGAAGAAGCGCAGTAATCATAGAGCAATCGATTAATAGAATATTTATTGGTAAAAGTAAGCCCAGAGCCAACGAACTTGGCCATTGTTCATTGTTGTTTAAGTCACCCAAGTTCTCATAGAAAGGAAGGAGGAAGAAGTCGATAGGATGTATGATTAGTTAGAGGACATAATCGCGCATGTTCCTTCTGGGAAACATTTGATAGTGGTGGGGGATTGGAATGCATTGGACAGTAGGCGAAAGAAGAGATGGTGGGGGACTACGGTTTAGGTACGAGGAATGACCGCGGGGAGGAAGCAGTTGAGGTCTGCAGGAGAAAGGGATTAATCATCGCCAACACCGCCAACACAGCACAAAAGCATAGTAATGCGTGGAAAATGCCTAGGGATTCAGTAAGGTATCAGTTAGACTAAACTCCGGTAGTGCAGAGATTTAGGAATTGCGTGTTCAATTTGCACAGTTTCTTGGGAGCAAATGTATACACCAACCTTAATTTAGTATTAATGAATTATTGCGTTCGATTTAAGAAGAGAAAGTAGGGTAGACGGTTTAGGAATTTGAATTATGAAGAATTTCTAGGAACAAGATAGAAGTAGGGGTTAGAACAACTTATAAATGAGGACTGGGAGCTGGATTCTACGTATAGGGAATAACACGGGATTAGATGAAAAGAGGGATATTGAAACGAGGGAAACTATAGGCAGGGTAAATAGGAAAAGGGTAAGGGATCCATGGATTACGGATGAGGTGATTAAAATGATGGAGGGGAGTAGGAAATGGGAGAATGTAAATACAGAGTTAAGTAGAAGGAAGAGCAAAAAGTTAAGAAAAAATGGACAAGTAACAACTAGAGCAAAAGAAGCGTGGTGGAAGACTGAGTGCGAGAATATGGAAATTTTACGGAGCATGCAAAGGGGAATTGGTGCGCTATACAGGAAGGTTAATACACGGTCAGGAAGCGAGGAGGGAAAAATGTGTGTGGACAGCTAGAAATAAGTCGGGAAAATGCTAGTTGAACCAGAAAAGATCCAAGAGAGATGGAAGGAATATATAGAACTGTATGGTAAAAAACGTAGTCCAGCAGTGTTAGACATAAGAAGAGAATTTAAAATAGATGAGAATATCTAACTTAGGTCCAGGCAGACTCGATGGCGAGATAGAAAGGGCTTTAAGGGAAATTAAATGAAATATGAGGCCGTGAGGGTGGACCTCGTAAGGCTGTGAGGGTAGACCACATTCCCGCGGTACAGCTTAAATGTTTTGGAAAAAGTGGGAGGAAGAGTTTTTAGGCACTAATTCGTAGCGTCAATGAAGAAGGAATCTGGCCGGAAGACTATATGAGACCAGTGTTTGTTCCTACAGGTAATTGCAAACAGTGTATTTCAAAAAAGGTAAAGGCTACATCATGTGAGGACTACAGAATAAGAAGTTTGATATCCCACGCAGCTAAAGTCGATCTCATGATCATCGATAAAAGGCTAGAGAGTAGGGCAAATGATTTCGAAGGGGATGATCATTTTGGGTTTAGGAAGGGGAGAGGTACTCGTGATGCCATTGCAGGAATGAGATCACTTATCGGGAGGAATATTCGTTGAATACAATCGGGACTTATTTCTTTGCTTCGCAGATTTTAAAAAGGCGTTTGGTGGAGTCAATTGGGTATAATTAGTGAATGTATGGCAGAAAATAGGAGTAGATTTCGAGGGATAGGAAACTGATCTCGCAACTTGTCCATGTCTCTGACGGATCGTGTCCGAGTGGCGGATTATGAGTCCGGATGGGCTCTGAGGGATAGGAAGGGGGGTGATTGAGGGTTGTCATTATCACCTGTGATGTTCTCGTATGTGTTGCGGAAATGGTTGAAGAGTTAGGATCGTAATAGAAGCCGTTGGGGAATCCAGAAAATCAGTTACGATTGTGGGTGTTCAGGCAATAGTGTGCCAGTCAGGCAAGGGGGTGAGAGCATTGTTGAGTGCATTGGAAAGGCAGTGCGATAGGTATGGGATGAGAATAAATGCAAGCAAAACGGAGGTTATGCATTTTTGGAGGAAGAGAAATGCCAAGTTAAGTATTAAAATATGTAGAAGTTCATAGACTAAAGCAGGTGGAACAGTTTACCTTTCTGGGAAATATTTTGGACACAAATGGTCAAAACAGTATGGACATAAGACAAATAATTGGTAAAATGATGGGGTCAGCCTCTCCGTAAAAATTCATGATCACTGACTTTATAAACATAGTTTTTCACTCAAAACCTTTATAACACTACTGCAGATTTCGACCAATAGGCGATGAAAATACCTGATGATGTCGCCTATGGGTCGAAACCGGCGAATAAATGTACTATTAAGTTTTTTTGTGGAAAAATACCAAGTTTATTTAATCAGGGGTGACAAATGCCGTTGGGCAAAGATGCTTTCACAAGGAGGAAGGAATTGGTGACGGGGTCATTGAGTGGGGATATTAAGGGATGGTTTTTCAAAAATTGGATGTGGAGCGTGGCATTGTAGGGGGAGGAGACGTGGCCATCGAGGCAGGAGGATTCGGTTGAATTGGAAGTTTTTGAAAATTAGATTTGGATTAGGGTGGGAACAGTGAAGTGGAGAGGAAGGAAAACAAACGAGGAAGTGCTAGGAATGGAGGGGGAGGAAATGGGATTGGTGGGAGAAAGCACAAGGAGAGAGGAAAGATGGATGCAAATCATATTGATTTGCAATGGGAAGTTGAATACAGGGATGGTGGGGAGAAAGATAGGAAAACATGAAAAGGGGCTGAAATAGGAGAGTGGCTTGTGATGTTGGATGCCAGGTAAAGACTTTGGTTAAGAGAGAAGGGAATTGTCGCGGTTCCTTTTGGAAGCTTGTGTTCATGTAAAAACTTACCTTAACCGGTAGTGTATCGATAGTTTAATAATAATATTATTTTCAAATGGCTTTCATGAAGTTTGACGTATCCTTCATAATTTTAGAAAACCTCATTACCCTCTTTCTGCTAATTGCCATCCCATGCTTGTCTCACTCTGGGCTTGTATTGCGCTCAGCATATTCTGGCATTCCATTGTCTGAGTAACTAATGCATGTTCGCCCGTGCATCTGAGTTGATCACTTCCCCGCCTGCTTTCATTTATGCCTCTGATCTTCCTTTCCACTTCCATGTTGCACATCTTGAGGGACAATTAGTGTTGATTAATGATCCTGGTTTCCTCTTCATCCTTTAACTGTCCTAATCCATCATCCGATACACGCACTTCCTAAGACTTGAGAGACCTGAACAGATATTCGGATGTCTCCCTTCCCTCTGGTGTCCTCTGCCATACTTCGATTAATCAAGTCGATTGAAATTCTGAAAACTCCATCTCGAAATCCACAATGCACACAGATTCATCCTGTCTTCATTCTAAAATCCTCTCTCTCTCTCTGCGTGATCTGATTACTCCTTTAACACTTTGCGTATCTTTATCCACGGTTAACCTCAAATATTCTCCTTTGTGTAATCATTATGCCTTTTAACATACTGTTAGGATTATCGTAAATATCACTGCGGTTATTGCGTGTATAGTCGGTATACTTTCAGTTCTCTGCTCCTCGCAGACCGCTACTTTTCTCGATTCGGATGCTAAATAATCCACGAAAGTTTTTAAAGGTTAAATTTCACCTTCATCAATCCTACGAACGAACGCATACGGAATCCTGCATCCCCAATGGAAAGCATACGGTGCGCAAATGTATCGATGGGGTGTGGGATAAAGGGCTTCTTTAATCGCGGGGGGATGGAAGTGTTTGTGGCGGTATTGAGTGGGGCAGAGGTCAGAGCAGACCACTGTCACTGACCGCGATCAGTAATCGGGCGAAGCGCATGGGAGGAGGGAAAGGGAGGGGGGCGCTGACGAGGAGGGAGGGAGGGAGGGGGGGAGTGCTCGTTGGAGTTTATGCATCGATTCCACCTACTCTCTTCGTCATTTTCCAAAGTAAGGTAAATAGCGCGTTGTGGATCATGCGAGGTCAGCTCTTAATTAACGTTCATTTGACTGCGACCTGTGGCCTAATATAGCCTCTGCACATTTCACTCTCCTCGGTTGTTTGGTCGTCTTCTCGATTGAGTTATGCGTATGTATCGCGTGTTCTGTGGTGCATATATTGTCTCTCGGAGCATTTTGTTGTCTTCGCATTGCAATGATTAATTCCAAATTTTCTCGATTACTCCGTAGTGCCAATGTTTTTTATTCATGCATGGGAACATTTACCCGTTGCGAATACGAGCCTTGGGAATAAAAAAAATGGCGCTTTGAGGATTTCCTGAGAGCTCGATCTTTCCCCTTCGCCGTTTGTCTGTTTGTGTGGTGCGCGACCCCAGCTGTTGACCTCGCTGCTAGCCGACGATCTCTGTTGAGTCCATCATGGTGCGCGCGTTGGTTTCGCCGCCGGCGCGGGTTGGATCCCCAATCTCCACAGTCGATTTTAAGGAGATCCGAACTAAGTCAGTTGGAATTTCCGTTTCCACTGATTATTTTATTTAAATATTATAATACGAGGCCGTGTATTTTCGCGGAAACAAAATTATGGGCAGTGGTGTTCATTTTGCCAACACAAGGATTTCTCATGATTAAATCAATGTTTTTTTATTAATTTATTCTGTCATTAAGTTTTGAGTTTTATTAGTCAATGCTCAAATATTGATGAGAGTATATGTTACATTTTTTCATTTCTAGTCGTCAAAGTTTACCTAAACGGGCATTTCCACTCATTTCGGAAATATAAGCGTGGTTTCTAATATTTAATAAGGCTTTTAGAAACGGCATATTTTTTTCTTAGCGACCTATATAAAGCCATGGTTCTAATATTTATTATGCAGCGTTAGGCGCTTTTGAAAATGACGTTTGTTCTCAACGTGTTTATAACGTGGTTGAGGTGATATTTTTCTTCTGTGTTTAGATTTCGTGTGGCTTTCGTCTTAGCTGTTGTAAAATTCGCTCGATTCTTAGATCAATATCGTCGGTATGGCATTATGGACGATGTCTACCATGCAGGCATAGTGGCATGTAGTGGTAGCGGCATGTTTGTGGTAGGCGACCGACATATTGAGGTCATGTGCACCGTTGAGGATGGACGGGATAGGAGGAAGGGTGAAGAGAGACCCAGGCGTCGACATTTGCCTACTCTTGACGGCAGGCGCCAAGGGGTCACACACAATACGAGTATTTAACGATGGGCGGCGTTCTCACTCCCCAAGTCCTCTCCCCATAAGGCACCTCAAGTATTTAGAGAGCGGGATACCGCTGAAAAATATTTGCATCTAGGATTCGAACCTGTGTTCTCTGTGACGGAAGCCAGCACGTTAGCCACCCCACGATCCCTCCCCCCATGTAATCATATTGACAATGTAATGCATATTGCGTATCTATAATACCTTCAATAAAGTGTATCGACAATTGAATGCCTTCAGGTAGAGGATATTTGTCGATCATTAATGTACAAGTTCTGTAAAATGATACTCGACGGCCATCCCCATGTGAAATAAAAGGCAGCGGCATGTGCGTACGCATAGCCACGAGGTCGCAGACTCGAGAGGGCGTAGGTACCGTCGGAGTAATAGTCGCGAGACAAGAGGGGTCAATGGATCGAACTGGGTCCCCCCCCCCCTGGGTGTGCGTGCTCGCGCGCCGTGGACAGTAAGCGGTACCACTTCCGTCGCGTGGAGACGGAACGCCCTCTCTGGGGGCGGAAGTGGGCAAATCAACGGGACTCTGTCGATATCCCGTATCGAAGCCAAGAATGCATTTCGATCCAGCCCTCCGAGGCGTGTGGCGTGGACAATGACCCAATCGTTTCGATGGGTCGAGCCGCGACTCGGTAGACCATGGGCCATGCACGGCCTGGGGCCGTCGAAGAGTCCACTCGGAAGGGGACGGCGGAACCGCAGGCCACGCTTCAGTAGTTGACCATCCACCGGGGCGAATCCTGTTGAAACCTTTGTGTGGGCGCTTGCTCAAATCTCTCAGCTAGACCGGGATCCTAAACTGGATCCATCGATTTCCGGTTTCAAGTGTTTTTAACTCGTCTTCTTCTGCAGTGAATTCAAAAGGAATTTTTAATTTGTGGGAATTTATGAGGACGGCAGTTCTTCAAAACGTCTTGCTCCTTTATAAACTCTTTCGAGTATTCAGTGTGGAAGAATTGACCTCGGCACTTCTTCCATCGTTTTTAGCGCTCATCCCATTTACCTCGGTCGGGTTTCGGTTTCGAATCCCTTTCTCCGTAAATGATATTTTCCATTTCGAAATAACATTTCCACACTTTTATGTAGCCAGTCTTTGAGTTGATTACTGTGTTTTTCTATGTGCATCTGCGGGTGAATCACCCGAGATTCAGAATTGCGGAATATCATTTAGTTTTGGCAACCCAGTCAGTCACCACTGAAATTTGCTGTTGATACTTTCCAGGCACATGAAGCTCTTGGGGGGAGAGTGCTTCCTTTGAGACTCGTTAGTAAATTTAATATTCTACTTCTGCATAATCACCCGGTATCCGCCGCAAGGGCTGGTAGCGGGGAATGTTAGGTCACCATCCGTTAGGTAAAGGATACAATCAGCAACCCTTGTATTCGACGAAGCCGTAAGTCGCGCATCTGGGCTTAGTGGCCGCCGATTCCTTCAGGGTAATGAAGGGTAACAAGCTCTCTGTTCCTGTTGCCGCCTGCGGTTTCTCTCGCAAGTACTCGTTATAATCATACAGCCTGAATGAAGCCTGAGGTCCGTGCATCGACCCACTTGGGCCACCACGTCTCCTTATTATTCAAATCATCTCTGTGATTTAATCTCTTGTGTTACTGCAAGAATCGCGTTCAGGGAGCCTATTGCGTTTCGCAAAAAAATTGTGAAAAACGAAATTAAGTGCGTGGACGCATTCCGAATGTTGACCGTGGTATATGGATAAGCTACCTTGGACCGAATTAACGTTTATCGGTGGTACAGCATATTCTTAGAGGGCCGAGAATAGGTGAAGGACGAAGAGCGTGCCGGACGCCCGAGCACTTCAGCGACAGACGAAAACATTGATGAAGTGAAGAAAATAGTATTGACTAAATCACCGTTAGAGAAGTTGCTGAGGACCTAAACACATCGATTGCCTCGTGCCATTCTATTTTAAACTATGATTTGGGCATGAAATGGGTCGCTGCGAAATTCTTACCAAAATTGCTCAATTTCGACCAAAAACAGCAACGAATTAACATTGCTAATGACTCTGTCCGCGACGGCCCAAATTTGCTCCAGAGGGCCATAACTGGTGACGAATCATGTATGGTTTATGGTTATGACGTGGAAACTAAAGCTCATTCATCCAAATAGAAACTGCAGCACGAGCCAAGACCGAAAAAAGTGCGCCAAGTTCGGTCGAATGTGAAAGATTTGCTTACAGTTTCCTTCGATTGCAGGGGCGTGGTGCATCATGGGTTCTTGCCACAGGGTAGAACGGTAAATAAGGAATATTACCTGCAAGTTATGCGCAAATTGCGCGAAGCAATCGGCCACAAACGCCCGGATTTGTGGAAGAACAAAAATTGGCTTTTGCACAATGACAACGCCCGTGCTCACACATCGTTACTTTCCCGCGAGGTTTTGGCCAAAAACAACACACTAATGATGGCGAAGCCACCGTATTCCCCAGATCTGGCCCCCAGCGACTTTTTCTTGTCCCCGAAACTGAAGAGGCCCACGAAAGGACGACGCTACGCTACGATTGACGAGATAAAGACTGCATCGAATTGAGCTGAGCAAGATCACAAAAAATTATATTTTGAAGTGCTTCGAGGAATGGACAAAACGCTGGCGCAAGTGTATAATATCTAATGGGGATTATTTGAAGGGGACAAAATAGATTTACATGAATAAATAAATAATTTTTGAAAAAACAGAAGTCGCGATACTTTTTGAACAGACCTCTTGTACCAATTTAGCCGCCAATGCGAGAAGTCAAGAGAAGAATGCCAGGTTCGGCCACAAGTGTTTTCATACCACCATGAGTTATCGCAAATTGAGGGTCGATATCATTTTCATACAATGTTCTTCTTCCATTTACCCTTTTATTCCCACCCTATTCCTGATCGGGACGGGAAACCTTGACCTTTTTCAGTGCTTGCGCCCCTCTTCCCCAGCGTCAGACAGTGTATCATTTGGTTGTGGGACAACATCCTCAAACCTTTGGCCCCTCCAAATACGCCAACATTTTTGTTTATCAGTTAATAAGAAGCGATGATGTTTAGTTCAGTTACTGATTATGCTGTCAGGGTGAGTTCTGAAAGTAATGCAACTAATTAGAGATGTTTTTCACTTTAGCAAAAAACCTAGTAATCGCATAACGTTGCTCGATCGTCGATTCCATTTTTTTCGTTAAGCGGTCGACGTGCAGAGGTTTACAATGACTGCCGCTTCCACAGCTTGGAGAGCACTGAGACCGATTTCGCGGCAAACTTAGGGTGCACCCCCCTCCTACCTACTCAAAGTGGTTCGATCCCCCTTCGACCAATGGGAGCGGCGCGGGAAATTTAATTGCATTACTTTATGAACGCACCCTGTATAAGCATAGCCCGAGTGAACCTTTCATGACCCTTGCACCAGCTGCACCGGGCAGTGACGAGGCTGTTGTCATGGCGGTGACGGAGTCTGATAGAGTGAAGCTACGTGATGGCCTCGAAGTTTTTCACACGAACGCGGCGACGTTGCGTCCCCGATTTACTCTTTGAGAGCGTTTTCTTCCATTGACGAGATTTCTAAGTTTATTTATTCCGAAGTTCATTTGCTGGTCAAAGTAGATTAAATGAAACTATGCTCGGCTGCTCCCGCGAAATGACGGGACATTTGTACATATTTATTTCCGACGCGCGCCTTACCGTGACCCCGGAGACCTTTCTCATGAACGCAGCTGCTTGCGTCGAGAGGAATATGTGCCGAAGTGCTTAGTGAACAGTAACTACGTGCAGCGGAGGGCGCGGGCAGTTTTCATTTGCGTCCATTCATTACGTGACACTCATGGTCACATTATATAATATGCATGCCGGCCTGAGAGGGCTCAATAGTAATCGTGGCCGTGGGAACGCCTTCTGGCGTCGCGTCGGTCGCTTGGTGCCGTGCCTGCGCGTTTCCTTCGTCGCTATTTCCGAGGGAATGGCGGGGAGGCATTGTTCGGAGGGGTCACTGTTGCGTCACCGAGGCTGCCACTCCGAGGAGAGAGTGAAAGGGGTGGCGTGGACGGGACGTCGGTCTTTCCCGGCCTTGGACACCTTCCTCTCGGCGGTGAATGTCCAGGCACCGCTAGGTGGTGCAGCAGATGGAGAACTCCAATCGCAGCCATCGTCCGCTCCGATTGCGTCCCGTCGTGCCGATCGGGCGGTCAGTGTTCCGTCATGCCCTTTGCCCGCGCAAACACGATCCAACTAGAAGGTTGCCCTGCATTACCTACGAGTGACAATTTACGGGAGAAATTCAGGGAAAATTAGCATGAGACTTGCATTAGGTAAATACAGCAATTGATTGATATTTGAGTTTTAAACAAAACCCGCGTTGATTAACACAATTCGTCGATAATAGGACATTTTACCTCTTTTTCAATTAAATTTATTTTGCACATTATTATTATTATTATTATTTTAGAATTACGTTGCAATTAGGCGATTTTCCTGGTGGCAACGGTCAAGTTTGGTCAAAGATAACTCTTACAACGAAAAATACATACATACACGCACTAGAGGGGAGACAAAGTATTCTTACATGCAATGGCACTTCCACATCACATACGAAATGCCGTCCACATCACCCACAAAAAATATTTTAATAACTACAATGAAGTTTATTACCCAGTGGCTGCTTTTCATTTATACTTAAAACTTCTAAAATTGGATGGAAAGGGCTCAAACAAACCTCCAGGCAGCTGGTTCCAATCAACAATAGCTCTACACAAAAAAGTGTATATTTTCTTATTTGTTTTTTGCGTTCTTAGTTTTATTTTGAAACTACGGTCGTTTTTTCCCTTAAAGTTAGGCTTTTCTATCCCTTGCCATAAATTTTCCCACGCTTCGTCCTTTTTAACAATTCTATACATCGCGCCTAACCTACTCCTTTTTCTTCTATTTTTCAAACTCTCCCATTTCAGTATATCTAACATTTCCTGGACACTATCTGTTCTTTTGTAACTTCCGAGTACATATCTTGCTGCCTTTCTTTGAACTTTTTCTATCTTTTTAATATGTCCCACCTCATATGAATCCCATAATATGGACGAGTATTCTAGGAAAGGGATAAGCAGTACCTTATATGCTTTTTCTTTTTTGGCTGCGCTACTTCCTTTTAAATTTCTCATTACCAAATGCAATACTTTAAATGCCTTCCGTGTCAAATTATCTACTTGAACTCCCCACCTAAGATCCCTAGTTAAGTAAATGCCTAAATATTTGCACTGACTGGTAAATGGGATCCTTTCTCCAAAGAGGGTGTAAATTTCCTTTTCTGCATAAAGTGGCAGTAGATATAAAGGCATTGTGAAATATCTGTGTTGAGGTTTAAGAAGATACAAAGTACCATGTACTTTTCATTCGTCCTATTACGTCAAACCTTGTGCGTTGTGCATGGGGAAGTATGGCCGGGAATTTTAATATTTTAATTTATCTTTGTGATGAGAAATCAATCGCAAATCGTGAGACCAAACAACAAGCTGCACCAAATATATACCATATATTTAAGCCCTAGTCCATTTAAATTATGTTGGTGTAGGGTAATGGAAAACAGGTTTGGAAAAAAGTATTGGGAAATACTATGAATGTGTTTATAGTATGTGGCCATAAACGCAGTAATCAACCCGAAGGTCGGTTTGGTAGGTGATGGTAGATTCGCCCAGTACTCAACCCTATATTGCGTGTGAAATTCACACATCAGGGTAAGGGGGTCATTTCTTTTCCCTGTGCCGGGTATGGTTTCCCAGGAAGATCTAGTACCCGAAAAATCAAATAGCTTTGGCGGAGTTGCAGGTGTCCAGAGAGACTTGCCCGGGAATCGAACCCGGGCCCTCCGGTCAGTCGTTCAACGCTCTACTCCTGGACTACCGCGACCCACTATTTATTTATTTTACAATTTTATTTACGTACTTGTGTGTATGTGCGTATATGTATATATATATATATATATATATATATATATATATATATATATATATATATATTCTATATATATTTACATTTGTATATTTATTTATTTATACATGGCTACACATAAATAACAGCGTAAAAATTAGATACTTGTACAAGATTTTTTTTTAATTTTCAATACTCCCTCAAGATTTTCACATGTCGGTGGCCTCAGCCCCTTTCATCGGAGTACGAGAAGTAACTGAGAAGACGACTTGAAGAAGAGGTGCTATTGGTCGTATCTTTCTTGGAAGCCATAGCCAGCAAAGGGCTAAGAAACTGACCCCCCCCCAAATATCATGTTGATATGTGGCTCTCAACCGTCGATGGGCTTAGTACACGCACTGGTAGGGCTCTACCCTTACCTTTCAAAACGACCTCTGGGTTGATAACTGTGTTTATGCTGTTTTTAAGATTAAACAGAGGGGCGTTCGTAATTGGAGATTTGTTGTTGATAGAATAGGAGAGGAAATTGTTGGCTAATGGGAAACTTTCAATCCGGGAGGTTTGGAGGATTTAATAAGGATATTAAAGTCCCCCTCAAGGAAATTTGAACGCCAATACTTTCGGAAAACCATGGAAAGCAAGCGCTCGCTATCGATCTTTCTTGAAACCTAAATTTGAGTAAAAAATGAAGTCGGGCCTTAATGGCTTCTCGACGAGCCCTCGTTACCGATGTCATTCATTTTTTCATCCGTGTAGAATCCCGTGCGAGGGGGCGTCGTGACCAAAATGTTGCCCTCCCCTTTTTATCTGCCGATCAGTGTCGCGGAAACGTTCCCGAGTCCAGCAGCTGTGCCGAGGGTGGATGTCGCGGAGTGGTGATGGCAACGTGGGACGGTGCTGTTTCCGTGGTGTGTGGGTGCCCCTGCTCGTGTCGGTCACCTCGTTTCGATTTTCGACAGACGGTTACCCATTTGACCTCTATTCGATGATGCATTATCAAATGTCGTTTTCGTCCGGGCAAGATGAAGGGAAGTTTTCATTTTTATCGAAAACACGCGATGGGACGCGCAAGACACGAGAAATGGGGGAGCGATGCGCAGATAAAGAAAGCCACCCGAAACAGTTGCGCAGTATATACTTTTGGCCCTCAATGCTTGTGGTTAATGAGACATTAAATTTGACTGTTTGCGATTATATACTCTGCTGCGTATTGCAGCCTTCCTCGATTGTTCAATGTTTTTGCTCCTGGTTGATGCACTGAGAGAGAGAATCTTATAGACGTCACATATTTTTCAGAGGGATCCCGATCCCCACTTGAGGTGCTTTGTGGAGAGCACTTCGAGTATGCACGACGTCCGTCGGATGGGACGTTAAACTGCGGACCCCTTGGCACCTCTCGTTAAGAGTAGGCTACTGCCGACGCCGGGTTTCTCTCTCCACCCTCTATCCTATCCCGTCCATCCCTAATGGCGCAAATGATCAAATGATCTCGGCTGTCGGTCGCCTCCCCTGAAAAGTACTAGCACCCATTCATACGTGTGAAAAAGCAGTGAATGAAGACCTAAATCTACAACATTTCACCGTGAAACTAAGCTAATATATTCTTAATAATTAAAAAAAATCCCGCGAGTGAATGCAGATGAATCGCAGATGAATTTTATGATAATTAATAATCCCTACGGCCTAAAAAAAAAAAAAATGCGACGGCCTTTCCAGTCGCAATAGTCAGTTGAGAAACACCTTTGGACCATTTTGGGAGAGAGGAAGTTGGAAAGTATAGTGTGGGTTGTGATGGAAGCAGCTCAAAGGGGAGAGGTAATGAATGAATGGGAGAGGGAAAGGTTGCCTTGATGGAAAGGAAATAATGCGAGGGAAGTCGGAAGGAAATAGTGCGGAAGGAAATAGAGGTTTTGGACGGCGGGGAGGGTGCAAATGTTTTGAAGCACCGAGGAGGAAAGCAAAGAGTCGGCCAAGCGAGAGCGTGGGCAGTTGAAGAGGAGCTCCCGGAGGTCCGGCTCCGTCGCCGTGGCGATGGACCGACCAATCGGCGAATCGAGGGCACGGCTGCATCCTGCGGGGCGTGCAACCCGCGGTTGGTGGATGCACGGCGGGTGGCGGAACACCCCCTCCGGTTCCCCCACCCTCCCCATGGACTGCGATTTCCTCTCAGAACTTAAAAAAAAGAGATGGTGGTTTCACCAATGCGTTGCGTTTGCCGCCAGTCTTTCATCACACTTGTCGCACGTCAAAATATTTTTGGATCCAATCTACTCTGAACGACTTCTGCGGAAAATTACCACCTTTAATTTTCTCTGGAAATATTCAGTCATTCTCATTCGATTCCCAGTGACGAAATTCCACCTTTTAAATCCCTTTGGAGGGTGATGAGGAAACTTAAAGAAACACGTTCTCAATGTCATAAATACAACCGGATCAGTGAAAATACTTAAAGTGGGCAAGCTGATGAACTGAAAAATTCCAAAGAAACTGCGGGAGATGTCGCAACAGTAACTTTTAACGGAGTCATCCGCTAATGTGCATTTCAATGCAACAATTTCCGAGTGTAAAAATCATTCGCCTTGACTGGGATTCGAACCCAGATCCCTCGATATCCGGTCGAGTGCTTTAGCCACTTAAGCTACCGAGGCGTCCTCTTAAACTCTGAAATTTTGGGGCTTTTAAAGGAACTAGATGTTATGACGAAATACCGTACATACAATGTCACAGGCATTCGTAGTCGTGCGCGAGGCGCCACAGTCCACGAGGTTAAAGCCAACTTTAAACACTTATGGTGTTTTCACTTTGACAAATTCCAAAGAAACTGCGAGAAACGGTATTTCGTCACAACATCTTGTTCCTCTAAAAGCCCCAAAATTTCAGAGTTTAAGAGGACGCCTCGGTAGCTTAAGTGGCTAAAGCACTCGACCGGATATTGAGGGATCTGGGTTCGAATCCCAGTCAAGGCGAATGATTTTTACACTCTGAAATTGTTGCATTGATGAACTGAAACTAAAGGACCGGTCGCTGTTATTAAGGTATTGAAGCCATTATCGGGCCCGCATCCCAGCTTGCAAATGAATGCCCCACAAGCCTCCGAAACTCCATCAATATATGTATGCAATGTCAGTCTCTCTCGCCAGGAGGTGTTTCGCAGCTGTTTTATTCTCTCTCGCGAAACGAACCTTATCCTCGAAGTCCATCCTCCATCCAAAAGAGAAGCATACCACTGTCCTCAAACAATAAGACCACCCGATGCGCTCCTCGGTGCCATAAAACGTAAATAAAGCTACAGGCAGACGAATACCAACTAGCTGTTGGTGTTCCTCTGCCAATAGCTTTGGAATGGAGTGATTCTGGCGTCGAGGTGACGTGTGGGGGCCACGCTTGCCACTCAAAAGACGACGGCGCCGAGAGATGTATCATGTGACTCACTGCAGTGCCTCACAGCTCTCGATGCTATTCAGCTTATGAGCGTATCTGTTTACTCATTATGATTCATTTTCCCTTGATTCTTTGTTATATAAATAATATATAAAATTATTGTATACATCATACATATATTATAGTATATGTCATGCATTTAGTAGGGTATCATTAGCTAATGGTCTAAATGTAATTCAAAAGTGGTGCGAGACAGGGGAGCTAGAATTAAATTTGAATAAATGTGTTTCGATAAATTTTTGGATGAAAAGTACTTCACCCGAAAACACTCTACAGGGGAACGACATTACGCACGCGGAATCGGTAAAGTACTTCGGTGTAACGATAACTACGGATATGTCCTGGGGAAAACACATTCGTGAAATTTAGGGCACAGCTAATAAAAAGTTATGATTCATAAAAGGAATACTTGGGAATTGTAATGAAAGGGTCAAGGAGCTTTGTTATTTCTCGTTAGGTAGGCTCCACCTGGAGTGTGCTGCAAGTGTATGGGATCCCATACACTGAAGTAGACTTAATTTTGGAACCAGATTGAGTGCAACGAAGAGTTCGTGAAAAGTTGTTATGAACAAGGTAGCAGTGTCACGGCACTATTGAAAGAATTAGGATGGGAGCCCCACTAGTTGACCGTAGGCTTAAATACAGGTTACATTTACTGCGTAAATTTGAGGTAGATTACTTATCTGAGGACATATTACAGGCCCCCACTTACTGTGGTAGATCAGATGACCAATTTAAAATAAGGGAGATAGATAGTTGAATGGATAGATTTAAATGCCGATTTTTACTCGATCTATTAGAGATCATAATAGACATGACAGCGATCGCGTAGATGATAATTATAAATGGTTGTGTATGCATATTTTTCGATATCCTGCGTGTTATTTTTTATTTAATATACCCATCTTTTTATTGTTCCGCCGCATCATTTGAATGTATATATCTTATTATTATGGGTCGTGGTAGTCCAGGGGTAGAGCGTTGGACTACTGACCGGAGGGCTCGGGTTCGATTCCCGGGCAAGTTTCTCTGGTTACCTGCAGCTCCACCCAAGCTATGTGATTATTCGGGTACCAGATCTTCCTGGGAAACCATAACCGGCACAGGGAAAGGAACTGGCCCCCCTACCCTGATGTGTGAATTTCACGCACCATACAGGGCTAAGTACTGGGTGAACTCCTCTACCATCACCTACTAAACCGACCTTCGGGTTGATTACTGTGTTTATGGTTTTTTTATCTTGTTATTAAATATTATTGCATGTAAGTACTTTCTTTTGTGTGATTAAGGTTTGTCGAGATCAAACTAATACTTGTGTGAAGTTTACATGATTTGGTTTTTCATGTGGTTTAATTCTAGTAGACGGGTGATGACCTAACAGCCCCTGCCGTACGCCCCCGTTGCGGCGGCTCTCGGGTAATTGTGTAGATATAGATATTTAGATATCTCGATTGGTACAATTCAACACGCATTGGTTTAAATTATTCGCTGCGAGGTATACGGGTTCATATTACATCTCTAAAAAAAAGTCGAAATTGATTCGTAATCATTCAGTTATATCAATTTACCTACGTTAGGAAAAATATGCGCTTAAGTCATCCCTCAATTTTATGTGAAACATTGAAAGGCTTGAAAAATATTACGCGTTTTTTATGCGTGAAAAATTCAGCGCTGCATGTCTCAGTAATTGGATAGTCACCATGCGAAGTCTCAAGCTCGGGACTTAAGTTAATGGCACTTTGGTATCGCGAGAAACGTCCACGACAATGTGTAACTGTCGGTCACCTTCCCTCATTTAATGTACTCTCTCTATCACGGTAATGTTTGCAATTAGGTTTAGCAATATTTTTGACGTTAAAGCAGTTCTTTCGAAACACAAGCGAGTGCGACGAAACGGTTAGGGTACGTTTGGGAGAAGAGTTTATCCCCTTTAACCAGGACGGGCCGCCAAGGCTACGGAATGCGAGGAAGTTTAATATTTGAGATGAGAGGATGTTGATGATAACGAAGGCTGAAGGCGCAAGATGCTATAGCGAGACGAGTCCATAAAATGCTGGACTCTGTGCTTAGAACTACCTCCATTCAATGCACTGAATAGCCACTCGAAGTATAAAGATAGCCATTTAGTTAGTGTTGTGCCGAAGATATGGCTTCATTTAATGGCAATTTTTTGTTTGTGGTAGACTAAGGGAATTATCTAGTTGCGCAACAAAGAGATGGCGTAAATCTGAAGGGAGATTTGAATGTGTTTTTCGAAATTTTGGTGATTTCTGTTGACAGCTCTCTGTTTTTCAATCTATTGCATTTTCACATTATTGTCTACTTTTAAGAAGCTTGGCAAGTACTATATAGAAAAATGTTTGTCATTTTCTGAGCTGGGCTTAATATTTGAATTTTTGTTCCATTCGACCATCATGTCGCATTTCAGTCTAACTCCCCCTCCCCCCTTCTTGTTGCCTTCGTCTGTAGTCTTCGGTAGGCTACGGCGCATCGTGTAGTTTATGAAATCGGTTTCTCTCCTCTTCCAGAAAGCACTCTCCGCCGGCATCTCTCCTCAGCCACTCCGAGTATCTCTTCAGTTGCCAGTCTGTTTGCACCTGTTTTTATTGGCATTTAGTTGTTTTGTCTTACGACGAAATAGCTTCTTCTGTATTATGCGTATTGTGGGCTCCAGTTCTCCCGACGCTAGTGATTTTGTTGGCTTAATAGCAAACCTTTTTCTGGTGTTTTTCCCTTGTGCCATTTGAAATTATCTTTCTTGCTTCAACTACAAAACATTAATTTATTATTGCTCGAACTAATATTTATCCTGTTACCTCCCCCTTCATACTAGCTGGTGTCATTTCTTCTGTTCATGTTAGACAGACAAGTTCCAGCATTCTTAATAATCATATAAAGTGATAAATTCTAGTGAGTTGTCGTCATGGAATGGACAACCCAATGTATTTTATTTTTCCATTGTTCTGCTAGAGCAGTGGAAAAATGCATTGTGTTCTTAATTCGATGAACATTAACTTAAACAAAATTGAGCCGGAAACCTCCGGAGATGTAATTTTCATTTTTAATGTAATAGTACGGCTGTTATGGAATAATAAATAATGTATCGCGACTGCAATACATGATTTCGTTGTGTTACATTTTTCGTTTTGTATCACATTAACATGGTTCGGTGGGTAGACTCCTGGGATACTGATCGCACATGCAGACCCACATCTTACCATGCAGGGCGTCACGATAGCGTGTGGCAGAGGGTATTAGGGCAACTGCCGTTGTAAAATTGATGATATGTGTCATTCGGAAAGTTCAGATGTTGTCACGATGTGATCGGGGTGCCCTATGCCGAGTGGCTCCCTATTGATTCACCCGAGGTGTTTGGATATGTTTGGGTCACCAGTTCTTCCTGGGAACACGCTGGCGTCACCCAGGGAACGAGAAGCTGCCCCCCCCCCTTAGCCATCAATGCCACGTTCTGATGTGTGATTTTCACATTCCGATTAGAGGCTGCGGTGTGAGGAGTGCATTTTACATGCGTCAAACTAACCTGCGGGCTGACTCTTTGGTTGGTTTAATCATTTGAACGTTATCGATGCAATGTACGTATTGTAAATGTAAAATTGATGAGGATGGGTTTGGTTGAACAGAGAATCAGTTGCTGTCTAAATATCGTCCGAACAAGAGGCCTTGATGAGGTGAATGTTATTAAGAATTACTTGTATTTTAAGCTGAATCTTTCCGTTATCTATGGTTCATTTTATTACTCATAGGTATGTTAATACGTGCCATGTGGACCTTGGACATGCCCTGGCGATTGTCGATTGTGGCGTTTCAGTTCTTCCCTCTCATTTACGGGCACTCTCTTTGAATACGCCTCCGCGAGGGGTGATTGCCCTCCCCACCCACACGCCCTCCCTCCCCCGCCCACGCAAACACGGGGAGTGGACCACCGCCCCTTCCGCACCCCTCCGCTCTTTCTTTCTTTACGGCTTCCCCCCCCCCCCCCCAAAACCCCGAATTGAGTTTGCCGGCGAGTTTTCTCATTTTGCGCCCTCCAGCTTGGACGGGAGGGCGGGAAAACATGTTTTTCCGGGTGCGCTGCGCCGCGTGTCGTTGTTTTGGAAGCTGCCTCCAGAGCAGCGCCTACCGCCTCCTCCACCAAATGAAAGGGTCCCCCTCCCCTTCCCCCTATCCCGCCCCACGGCACCCCTACATCCCGCAACACTCCCGGGGGAGCGGGAACTTGCACACTGCGCCTTTGCGGCCGAGCACCACTCCCGGGATGCCCCCCCGCGTCGGGGGCGTCCTTTTAATCGGCGCCCAATCGAGGGTGCCCCTCCAACTCGACGTGCGATCACTTGAAGGCGATGACGAACGGGAGAAGCACTCTGCTTATCTTCGAATTCCATTTCGGGGATTGTGGGTGATTGTCCATTGCACATTTGGAGAGTAGGTTTGAAAGAACAAGTGATGGCGGGAGCGGTATTTCTATTGGTCGGGGTGCAAACACTTATTGATTGGCTGAGCTGAGAAGAGCAAGTAATTGTGGATTCATGGAGGAAGATTGTTGGCCTGCGTGAAGTCCTCTCTACGATGCACCACGCAATTGTGAGCCGGCCGCAATGAGTCGGAATTCCAGTTGCGGGAGTTTCACTCTCGCACGGATCCATTTTCATCCACATAATACCCCGGAAGCCGCCGCGGGGGCGTTTGGCGGGGGGTGTTTGATCACCACCCGCCATATAGAATAAAACCACATGCAAAACCAAATCATGTTACCTCTACGCATATATTAGTTTCCTCTTGGACTGGATCACACGAAAGAAAGTACTTTCATGAACCAGTGTTCTTCAAAAGGTCACGGATATTCGATCCGGAGGAGCGCTCTGCTTACTGCTCTTCAGGTCCGAGCGATTTGGTCAAAAGAACGGAACTCACGATCAAGACTCCATCCTTGTGCCATTGGTTAATATGAATATCTTATTGTATGTGGTATAACTCCACTGCGGAGTGTGGCAGGGGGGGTGCTGATTTTTACGCACCAAGCGTGACACTTATAAAATTAAGTTCTCGTAAATGTTAGTTACCAATAAGAATACAAAATATTTCAATAAATTGGGCTAACCTTAACTACAGCTACATGCGCGACGGTCTGTATATAAGTGAAAAATACTTCTTTTCCTTTTTGACACGGGCTGCCAGTAGCAAGGAGAACGATCAAATATGGGTCAGGTAAATCAGTGAATACATTTTTGGTTACACTGTTTTTTTAATGATAGTCCTTTTTCCTAGTGTTTCCGTTTACAGTTATTCTGACTCATTTTAGTTTGCAGGGAAAATGACATCTCAAATCTTTCGGTTCAACGCAACGATCTTATTTTCATGATCTTCATCTACGCTGTATATTGCCTTAGTTTAAGCCCTCAAATTGCAATGTTTAACTTAGCTTTCCTTCAACTTGAGAACTTGATCGCCTCCGTTTTCATAGCTTATTCCCGTGCCGTGCCCATCATTCTGGTTCTGCATTGCACTTACAGCAGTGATCACTTTTTTTTATCACTCTTAACGTCCATTCTTACAAAAGCGTCCCAAATAAGTGATAAAATAGATCGGGAAAACGAGGCAAGAATACATTGACAGTTAATGTACATTGAGAAAAACCGCCCTAAATTTTACCATAGATATATTTAGATAATTTAATTTAACTGAGATTTCGGTTATATTTACAATTAGATTCGCAAAGCCCTATAATATTTATTCGAGTATTTATAAACGGCAAAAAGTAATACCTTTATCCCGGCGTGATCATAATAACACCATTAGAGAGAACTTTTCTCAGCATTCATCGTAAAGGCTGGCTATAGTTACCTTCTGCGTGGTCATTCTCGGCAAAATACAACGATTTCTTGACTTTACCCGGTCCCACGTGACCTGGCCCACCATTCTTAAGTCAGTATTTTCGTGATCCATGCATTTCAATTATTTTGTGTATGAATGACCACGGCGAGGGATATCTCAATAACTTTATTGCGTCACCAGTCTGTTACAGTAAATGCTTCATCCAACATTGTTGGAGCGTAAAAACCATTCTTCTTGACCGGGATTCGAACCCGGATCCCTCAATGCCCGGGCGAGTGCTTCAGCCATTTAAGCTATCGAGGCGTCCTCTTAAACTCTGAAATTTGGGGTGCTTTTAAAGGAACAAGATCTTGTGAAGAAATACGAGACGCGCAATGCCACATGCATTCGTAGTCGTGCGCGATACACCAAAATCTACGAGGTTAAAAACAACTTTGTAAACACCAGGGGTGTTCTACCTTTGACAAGTTCCAGGAAACTGCGATGGAATGGCGTGAGAGTGATTCTTTTGAATGGAATCATCCGCTAAATTTGCATTAAAATGCAACAATTTCAGACTGTAAAAACCATTCGCCTTGACCGAGATTCGAACCCGGATCCCTCGACGCGCGACCAACTGCTTTTAGCCAGTTAAGCTATCGAGGCGTCCTCTTAAACTCTGAAATTTCGGCGTCGTTTCTGTGGTCACGTGATGAAGCCCGTATAAATCGATGCTTTGAAGGACCGTACATGCCAATGGATTATAAATATCACTTCGTGTTGATGATTCAGCGAAGGGCGATTTCAAAGTTGGACATGATTTAATATTTTACGCCGTCTCCCTTGCGTTCCGCGGGGCAGCTTCCTTTGCATGGCCTCCCCTTCAGGTGTTAGATAGATAGATAGGGGTCTTTGTTTGGGCGAAATTGAGACCAAATGGTCCCTTCTTCCATTTAACCCATCGTCGTATACATATTGTATTAGCCATTTAAACTTATATTTACATTCATATGTACACATAAATACATATGGACAGACATAAATTCATTTCGCACAGATTTGCACATCGAAAAGAAAAAAGAATATATATATATATATATATATATATATATATATATATATATATACACATACACACACATACATACACACATAAACATGCATACATGCATGCATACACATACATGAATACATACATAATTACGCACATATACACCCTTACATACGTACATATGCATATATAAATTAAGAATACACCTACACATACTCAAATCAAATGACAGTGGAGGTAGAGAACAATAAAATGAGGAAAGTCTAAGCAAAGAATGAGGTTTGTGGAGAAAAGCTAGGGATAGCGTGGCATTGCTCAACTAGTAAAACCCCACGCAGGAAAAACACCCACGAAGAGAAGGGGGGTGTGAAAAACCTGCGAAAACACTATTAATTAGAGGAAAGATACATGTACATTGTAACAATCATTTTTACATTTTATACATATTATTAAGTTACTGAAATTGAAATGGAGAAATTAAATACATTGACAACACATGCGGAGTAATGAGAAGCGTAATATTTCTAAAAATAATGATGCAAACCCCTACCGCTTGAGATGACAAAACAAAAAAGCAAAAAAAAAGTAGACCCAGTGATCTGTATAGCAGCTGAGTGGAATGACGGAGGGATACTGGTTAAGTTAAGTACCTGAGGAAAATGAACTTGTGAAGTGCTCTTTTAAATGTTGTTGTTGATGAAGAGTTTTTTATGTCATCTGGGAGAGAGTTCCACAGACGGCATGCTGTAACATGAAAACATTTGTGATAGATTTCCGTGCGATGGTGTGGGACAAGGAGTTTATTATTACCCCTAGTATTTCTGTTGTGGATTGAGCTGATGAAGAGGAAATTTTTGTATAGATATTTATGTGTGTGGTTTGCAAGTATTCCGTAGAAAAGTGAAAGAATATTGAAATGCCTGCGGCCTTCTAGCTTTAATCATATTCTATTAAATGAGTCGGAAATAACGCTTGTTCTGGTGAAGGTGTTCTGGGATGAAGACACTCGTTTCCTCGCTTCGGAGCCCACTGTCCTCGTCTCTGTGTGCATGGAGGAGTCGCCTATCCCCTCGCCACAGTTGGCTGACCTCCGTGAGGCGGGGCAGACACCTGGCCGGCGTTGGAGATGCTGAGGAGAACTCTTCGAACGATAACGTTTCCGTGGACTCCATGTTGTCACCGGGCGAGGCGAAAGTGCCCCGCGTCACCCTCCCTCTTTTGTCCTCTTTGGCGGAAGAGGAAGCCGCTGCATCGGCGTGCCATCATCGCCCCTCGCTTCACTTTCTGCGCTCGTTCTGCTAGCCCCGGGTCTTTTTTAACCCCGTGTGTCACCCACGGAGAGAAACGGTGGTCGGTTGGAAATGGGCGCCTCCTTCGCGCTTTCCTGAAAAACTTGAGTTCACTCAGCGAAAAGCTTAAGTGAGAATTGTGGATTACTTCTAGTACTTCTACATGGTACCCTGCAAGCCACCACGAAGGCGTGTGGCAGAGGCTGATTCGATACCATCACATTTTCATCAACATCAAATTTTTCTTAAAATATAGTTTATATATATATATATATATATATATATATATATATATATATATATATATAGTATATGCTTTCATAGACGTAACACGGAAGTGCCGAATAGTACAATACACAGTAACACATAATATAGAAACACAAAAAAAGAGAACACTCACACGTATTTTCTTGATATTTCGACGGAAACAATCCGTCTTCCTCTGAAGATGTAGAAGTAATAATCATTACTTCTACATCTTCAGAGGAAGACGGATTGTTTCCGTCGAAATATCAAGAAAATACGTGTGAGTGTTCTCTTTTTTGTGTTTCTATATTAT
Organism: Hetaerina americana; assembly: GCF_022747635.1. NCBI lineage: Eukaryota > Metazoa > Arthropoda > Insecta > Odonata > Calopterygidae > Hetaerina > Hetaerina americana. Next base: position 364,442 of record NW_027286819.1, on the reverse strand, counting down.
GTGTTACTGTGTATTGTACTATATATATATATATATATATATATATATATATATATATATATATATATATATATATATATATTTAAAGAATCTATATCATCATAACTACAGTTACATACAGTACGGTATATAAGTGATACACACTTCCCTACACATGTGACAGGAGCTGTTAGTGAAAAAAGGACATTTCTAAGATAAAGGAAATAAAGACAGCATACTAGGCAACTTCTATTTAAAAGTGCTTTTTCTACCCTGTCGCTGCCGCGTAGTATTATTCTGATCCGTTATCGTCCTTGGGAAAATTGGTTATTCTTCATTGAAATGTGCTCTCCTATCGTAGCATGATAGGAATAATAACATACTACCTTGATCAAAAATTTCCCGGAATTTATTCAGAAAATTAAAAATACAAGTTTATTCATCTAAATCTATATTGTCCCCTTCAAAGTAATCCCCATCGACTGCAACACACTTATGCCAGCGCTTGATCCAATCCTCGAAACATTTTTTATATTCGGTTTTCGGTATGTCCATCAGTGCTTCCTGCGATTTTTCCATTACTTCCTCTCGGCTGCTAAAACGCGTTCCCCGTAATGGTTTTTTAACTCGATTGAACAGAAAGAAGTCACAGGGAGCCAAATCAGGTGAATTCGGTGGCTGTTGGATGGTATTTGTTGCATTTTTCGTCAAAAAATTACGAATAATGATAGCACTGTGCGACGGTGCGTTATCATGGTGCAAAATCCACGAGTTTTCTGCCCACATTTCTGGTCTCTTTCGGCGAATTGCTTCACGCAAACGTCTCATAACGCCCAAATAATACTCTTTGTTTACTGTCTGGCCTTCTGGCAAAAATTCATGATGCACTACACCGTTGTAATCCATGAAAACCGTCTGCATTGCCTTCTTTTTTGACTGAAAACGACGTGGTTTTTTTGGTCTCGGCTCATTTGGTGAACGCCATTCACTTGCCTGATGTCTGGATTGCGTGTCGTACTCATAAACCCACGTCTCGTCTCCAGTAATGTTCCTTTTGATGAATGTGGGATCGGATTCAGCCTCGCAAATCATGTCTTTTGCGACGTCAACACGGTCTCTTTTTTGCATGAAATTGAGGTCTTTTGGCTCTGCTACACGACGGAAACCCAAATCATTAACCACAATGTCTTGGGCGGATCCATAGGCAATGTTCAAGTCCTCCGCTATTTCTCTGATGGTTAATTAGCGGTTATTGACCAACATTTCTTTTACTTTATCAATTTTTACACCGACTTTCGATGTCGATGGTCTGCCACTGCGTTCATCATCTTCGATTGACTCACGACCACTTCTGAACCGCTCGTGCCACTGGTAAACGACCGTTTTTTTTAGAGAATCGTTGCCGAAACACTTTTCCAACATTTCCAACGTCCGTGCGCCACTAAATCCGTTTTTTACGCAAAATTTAATACAAGTTCGTTGTTGCAAATTTAAATCCATTTCTGCAATTGTAGAAAATCGCCAACACACACAGAGATAGATGTACTCTTGGCTACGTAACTTTTGCAAATGTCAAGTTATGACACTAAGATTTAAAGGGAATATCAACAACAGATGTACCAATTTAACAAAAAAAACAGAACTCAAATCGGAACGATGGGAGCGGCACACGGTGGTTATTCCGGGAACTTTTTGATCAAGGTAGTATTTTCAGCATCGTCGCGTTAGAGACATCCTTCCAATTTATGCAATAGTTTTGGTCTGTTATTGAACCTTCGCTCCGTTTGTGATCGCCAACAGAGATCCTCTGATATTTCGGATGCGCTACTAAGTTTGTCATACCAACGTCGTACAAATCCAGCTCCTCTACGCTGCACGCGATTCAATTCCGCAATCAATACAACGTCGTGAGGACCCCATTTATACTAGAAGCATTGTCTAACTGATGCCTAAAGAGCAAAACATGACATTTCTCTCTAACCTTTTCATCAAATTTCCCCTGAACACTTCTAATAAATCGTAGTTTTTGTAAGCTTTTCCAAGCATTCCCCGTGTATATTTAACCCAGGAGAGGTTCGGAGTGAGGGTAGCGCCTAGGTACTTAATTTAGTCTACACATTCCATTTCGACATTCCTGATACATGATACCTGATTGCTGATACATCATTGGGCATTCCTGATGTCGTTAGGGAGGGAAGTGCTCTTTTTCCAAAAATTCGTTACCACGTATAGTATTCCTTTTAGTTTAATTCTAGTTTCCGCGTGACGCACCGACGTCAAAATGGAAAAAGGTCATCTGCTAAATTCCTCCGACAGTCAGGTATCATGATAGGAATAAACCAAGGTCACTATAAAAATATTAAAGACATTTATGTCATAAGTCAGGATAAGATTAAACGTTGCATAGACATAGGGTATATTCGTAAATACATGTGCATTTTAGTTAGTAGTAAAGATATTTGCATGCGTGTAATTTAGGAAGGTTTTCTCGTGAATATAAACACCTCTGTGGGTGTAGATTTGAATGAATTTGTGCGTTTTATACGCGGTTTTGTTTTCTTTTACAATTGGTGACCTAACACCCTCGCTACCCACCCTTGGGGCGGCTTGCTATATAGATGTAAATGTAAAGCTGCTTTATATTAACAGAACTACGGATAACCCTGTAAGCCACTGATTCGTCGGAAAATAAGAGAAATTGGTCACACGTAAATGACTGTACACATTATGCAAGAATTAGAGCGTTTGATATAATAAAAAAAATGTCAAAAAAAATAATATTTGGGTGCTTGTATTCGACTTTTTTATCATTGTGTATTACGCCAAGAAAAGACGAGTCCTTGAATATATCTGGGACGTTGTCCTTCTCTCCCTTTGAGATAAACACTCCGGAATCTACCAAAAAGGTGTGAAAGCACCAGGTGGGAAGGGGGAGGGATATGGGAGAGGAATGGAAAGGGAAAAAAATTAGTAAAAATCTATCAAATAACGTGAAAACTTGTATACATCCTCGTAGAAGACTAAATTCAAAACAAGGGTTAATTCACATATTAAAGTAGTTATTTGGTTTACGGAAAAAAGGAATAAAAATGTATCAAAAACATTAACAAGAAAGGCCTCCACCTCGACAAGACAGGTGATGCAGAACTGAAATGGAAGAAGGGGAAACTCCGCCAATCACATGAACATGCAACTCGTGGTCTTCCCCCCCAAAAGTCACAAGTTTCCTATTTTACCTTGGCGGTCATGTCTGCCAATGTGATTTGGTGCTATAGTAATTCCTTCAACGTCACAAGTAAACTCGCGTGTCCTCTATGTTTTTGAACGTCTGAGTCTTGCCTTCGTGAATCATAAGGTTCCCTAACTGATTCCTCCGTCACACCCCGCAGATGCATACACTCCTCTCGTAGAATATTTAACAAACTTGGCGAAATTCCTGTTAACCTTTTTCCAATTTCTTAATTAAAGTTTTCTCCCTTGATCTCAAATACTTGCTCTGCATTCCAAATGTGGCCAAATTAAAGTTAAATGAAGCCCCTCCCGTAAATTATCATATTTTCTTACCACCCCGTTAAAAAAAAACCTATTTTCTTTTAGATAACACAAGGATATTATTCTAATATGTGTACTCTGTGGAATATTGGCTCTACTTGCAACACCCATATATATATATATATATATATATATATATATATATATATATATATATATATATATATTGTATATATATAAGTATATTTATATATTTATTTATATATTTATGTATATATCTGTATATATATATGTATATATATGTGTGTGTGTATATATATATATATATATATATATATATATATATATATAAAATCTTCGAAATGGAACGCTCTTCGGCGACGCACAAATATATAAAAACACATGTAGATTTTTAGAATATAGAGACGCAAAGAAAGGACACTCACAATTTGTTATTTGACGTTTCGACAGCACGGCTGTCGTCTTCAGAATCTATATACTATATCAAAAATTTCCCGGAATTTATTCAGAAAATTAAAAATACAAGTTTATTCATCTAAATCTATATTGTCCCCTTCAAAGTAATCCCCATCGACTGCAACACACTTATGCCAGCGCTTGATCCAATCCTCGAAACATTTTTTTATATTCGGTTTTCGGTATGTCCATCAGTGCTTCCTGCGATTTTTCCATTACTTCCTCTCGGCTGCTAAAACGCGTTCCCCGTAATGGTTTTTTAACTCGATTGAACAGAAAGAAGTCACAGGGAGCCAAATCAGGTGAATTCGGTCGCTGTTGGATGGTATTTGTTGCATTTTTCGTCAAAAAATTACGAATAATGATAGCACTGTGCGACGGTGCGTTATCATGGTGCAAAATCCACGAGTTTTCTGCCCACATTTCTGGTCTCTTTCGGCGAATTGCTTCACGCAAACGTCTCATAACGCCCAAATAATACTCTTTGTTTACTGTCTGGCCTTCTGGCAAAAATTCATGATGCACTACACCGTTGTAATCCATGAAAACCGTCTGCATTGCCTTCTTTTTTGACTGAAAACGACGTGGTTTTTTTGGTCTCGGCTCATTTGGTGAACGCCATTCACTTGCCTGATGTCTGGATTGCGTGTCGTACTCATAAACCCACGTCTCGTCTCCAGTAATGTTCCTTTTGATGAATGTGGGATCGGATTCAGCCTCGCAAATCATGTCTTTTGCGACGTCAACACGGTCTCTTTTTTGCATGAAATTGAGGTCTTTTGGCTCTGCTACACGACGGAAACCCAAATCATTAACCACAATGTCTTGGGCGGATCCATAGGCAATGTTCAAGTCCTCCGCTATTTCTCTGATGGTTAATTAGCGGTTATTGACCAACATTTCTTTTACTTTATCAATTTTTTCACCGACTTTCGATGTCGATGGTCTGCCACTGCGTTCATCATCTTCGATTGACTCACGACCACTTCTGAACCGCTCGTGCCACTGGTAAACGACCGTTTTTTTTAGAGAATCGTTGCCGAAACACTTTTCCAACATTTCCAACGTCCGTGCGCCACTAAATCCGTTTTTTACGCAAAATTTAATACAAGTTCTTTGTTGCAAATTTAAATCCATTTCTGCAATTGTAAAAAATCGCCAACACACACAGAGATAGATGTACTCTTGGCTACGTAACTTTTGCAAATGTCAAGTTATGACACTAAGATTTAAAGGGAATATCAACAACAGATGTACCAATTTAACAAAAAAAACAGAACTCAAATCGGAACGATGGGAGCGCCACACGGTGGTTATTCCGGGAACTTTTTGATCAAGGTATATATAGAATCTATATCTTCAGAATTTATATATATATATATATATATATATATATATATATATATATATATATATATATTTATATGTTAGATTCCCGAGCAAGGGACTCTGGTTACCTGCAGCTCCACCCAAGCTATGTGATTTTTCGGGTGCCAGATCTTCCTGGGAAACCATAACCGGCACAGGGAAAGGAACTGGCCCCCCTACCCCGAATTGTGAATTTCACACGCCGTCGGGCTTAGTACTGGGTGAACTCTACCATCACCTACTAAACCGACCTTCGGGTTGATTACTGTGTTTATGGTTTATATATTTTTATGTATATATATTTATATGGATATATATATTTATACGTATATATATATATATATATTCATATGTATATATATACATATTCATATGTATAAATAATTTTTTTCCTGTTCTTAATTATAACGAATCTTTTTCATTTTTCATTCTGAATGAAATGAATGAACACGCAGAATTGACCGCATCTTAATTTTTCCTGCTCAGTGCTCAAAATATCAAACATCTCAAAATGGAACGATGCCCACTTCTCTCTCGTGGGATCCAGAGGCCATTTCGCCCTTCCCCACCGATCCTCCTCCCCCGAACCGAATTTTTTTAATTTCCGTCCCTGCATGGAATTTTAAAAGGTATAAAAAGAGTCGAAACGGCAATATTTATTTATTTTATTATTAAAAATACACATGTGCTGGTAGACATTGTCAGGTGGCACCCAAGTCCCAAATAATCACAAAAGATAATACATAAAATCAGACTTCAAAATACCAATCTCTTTAACAAAACAAGCGAATCCCTATCTCATTTACATCCATCAAACAGCAAGAAAAAAGATAAATTTTAAATAATTAAGCTGTTACATATAATGCAATACACCACACATCAATCAAATTATTACATATTTCCCTTACATCTTTTCTTAAAAGTATACACTCTGTTAGGAAAGGGCTCGAATATTTTTGCAGGTAAGGTGTTCCAATCAGCAATTGTTCTATTTAGAAAAGAAAATTGTCGTGTCCATGTCCATGGTTTCCAATCTATTTCCCCTCTGCCCAAGTTGAAGGATGGAGAAAATAAAATGAAGTGACTTTCTACGGGTTTTTTTATTGAAAAAAGGCTGACCGATGCTAAATACGTGGGAGGGCATCGGGCGTCACATATGAAGCGACGGCGGCGCATCAAGTGTCGCCGTTAGCGTCCCGCTCGGGACGAACCTCGTTCGGGTGAAAGCCGCGTTCAGGTGGACGGTAACTTGTCTAGGATTTAGTTTTAATTCTATGAGTGAGCGGTTGATTTGGATAGAGGAATAAGGAATAAGCGAAAAACGTTATTTTCGTGTTCGTCCTTCGATTTCCTGAAATCGATGCCGTCGCCACTTGGTGCTGAGCAGCTGTGCACCTTCTTCGAGAACACGCCACCTGCATCCAAGTCGTACCCAGAGATGGCACGCAAGCATAACGATGCCCTTGGTGTACCGATAATCGTTGGAAATATGTCCCCTTCTTGCACTAGGCCGTGTCGCCACAACAAAATGTAATCCCATTATTTGATGCTACCTTTTGAGGTTCTCTTAAATGTAGGACTCTCATCAATGACCTTGTGCCACTGTCAAGGACCTATACCCTTACTCCTTCCCATCCCGACGGCGTGAGGCGTCCCCTACTTTTCACATAGCGAGACGAGGGATGGAAGGAAAACGCTTAAGAACAGACAACACAGGGCAAGCAACACTGTAACGTGCCCTACATTCTTTAATGACAGTCCCATGCTCGAAGTGGCTTTACAACAAAATACAACAGATCAGTGAAGGTCCATGCCATTGAATAGAACTAATTATTCCCTGGACACTGAGGGTGGAAAGTGGAATTTTTGCTATCTATAACCCTGCAGTTGCTATCCCGTATTGTCCGTGGGAAGAAGGAGCCCTTGAGTCGGCTAGTTCTGGCATCTATATCCCGAATTTTATATGCATTATCCAAGCGACTAATGTACGTAGGAGTGCGAAAACTTTGCGAGACCTCGGTGCTGAAACATGCGGATCTGAATTTATTTATTAATTTCAATCTTGCATTGAATCGTCTCTCCTCTACTGATTCCCACCCAAACTCCACAAGCATTTCGGTGACGCTCTTCGTTTTATCGTAAGAGTTTTCAACGAAACGGGCTGTCCGGCGTTGATTCTTCTCAGTTTCCCGTTTCCACTCGAATCTCATATGCTGCAGGCATATTCTAAATAAGGCCTTACAAGAGCGTACTAACAACGTTCCTTGACCTTGGAGTCACTCTTGCGAGAAATGCGTCTAATGAATCCAAATTTTTTTATGGCTGCCCGCAGATGCTTACGTTTGCGGGTTCCCCAAGTTAAGTCGTTAGCTATAGTAACGCCTAGGTATTTGACCGTATCAACTACTTCTAGATCAACCTCAGTTAGCTTGTAGACAAATCCCGTTGATCTTTCAAAGAAATGTACCACCGATCATTTGTGATGGTTTATTGGCAATCCCTATTTTGTACTCTATTTGGAATTGCAACCTTTCCTAATAATGGGGTGCCTGTCATAGTTATTATGGAACCACTTTTGGAAATTTCCTGCCGATGCAATATATTTTATATTTTTGGACGTATTTTTCAGATGTGCATTATATTTTATACATACTGACTCTCACTCCTTTAAAAGTTAAATTATTTGGTGATGAGGACTTCAGACACCCACTATTTCACCTACTCCCTGCCCCCTTTATTTTCCTAAACTGTCGCCTCTAAAGCCATGCCCAAGTGTCTTCGAACGATTTAACACTGCGCGTACGAGGGTTGCTATTTATAATTGCTGCCTAATAAAAAAATAGTTATTCATTGTTGAAAATGGCTTTATTGTTTTTCGAAGTATTCTGTATGATATTCAATACACTTTTTCATGCGCTCGAACCAATTTTCCTAGCACTTTCTCCACTCCGATTGAGGTACCTCCAAAACATGGTTTTTGAATGCACCAACGGCTTCTTCAGGCACCGGAAAACGTTCGCCACGCGATTTTGTCTTGGTAAACGGGAATAAAAGGAAGTCATTTGGTCATTCTAAACCAGTACTGTACGGAGGATGACCCATCAATTCGACGTTTTGGTGTGTCAAATAGTTACTAGTTGTTTCAGCCGATCTGTGAGAGCTTGCAATATCATGATGAAGAATGATTCTTCGTTGCCGCTTCTTTTTCCGTATTTGACCAAGCACCTCTGGCAAACAAATGCTCATGTACCATTCAGAATTCACGTTTCTACGTTGCTCTTATGATACGCTTGCAGCATGTCCAGTCCTTCAATAGAAACAGGCAATCATTTGCTTCGATGTGCTTCGTGCACGAATCACTTTTGTCGGACTTGGCTCATCTTGGAAGACCTATACAGTAGATTGCTGCTTAGTTTCAGGCTCATACGCAAATATCCGAGATTCGTCACCTGTGTAGATGTTATACGCAGCTTTTGATGCACTGCGAGTGTATTTGTTGAGCATTTATGAGCACCAATCGACGCGAGCATCTTTTTGAGCTTTTTTCAAATCATACGGAAACCAACGAGAATAAATTTATTTTAACAGCTAAATGCTCAAGCAGTATCTTATTGATGCTCGTCATACTGATCCCCAAGGATGTCTCAGTCTCTCGATAAGTCACACGACGATCTTCCCTTACTATTTCTTGCACAGCGTCAATGTGTTCTGGCACAACAGCTGATTTTGGGCGACCTTCACGACTTTCGTCGCTGAGCGAACGGCGGCCATGATAGAATTCGTGATCCCAGCGTTTCACAGTGACGAAGGATGGGGCTTTATCGCCAAGCGTGGAAGTAAGTTGATCGATGCGCTCCAGTCTTAATAACCCACGTCGAAAGTGGTAAAAAATCATTGCACGAAAGAGTTCACGAGTGAACTCCATTTTTCCGCTGAGACAAAATAATCAAGTCACTGTAGACAACACATGTTATAATCAAACGCGTCAACATGATCTGAAGAAAGTTAGCGTTAAAAGGATCAAACATTCAGATGGCGCCTAAAGTACTTAGTGTTGACAAGGCTCAAAATATAAATAGCAGCCCTATTCATTGCTATCTTGACGCTTTTTCCTCTCTCGAGCTTTTAGGGTGAACTCTCCGCTGTGCATGTCGCGTGAATCGAAGATCCCTTCGCGCGCGCAGTTTCGTGCTGTATGGAGTGGAGCCTAACGTCCCTATCACGCCATCCATTTCACACCCCCGCTCCCTGTGGATCGCATGAGTTGCATTACCTTAACCTGTGCACGCCGTAGGGGCGTGTGGCGGGGGGTGTTAGGTAAGCACCCGTAAAAAAGAATAAAAACACTTGCAAAACCAACATATTCATTCAGGCCTACACCCATAGAGGCGTATATATTCATGCAAAAACGTTTTTACTAAAAGGCATGGAAATACATGTATAATTAACTAAAATACTCTTGCATACGCACCAACCAATGTAGTAATAACCTATCCAATAACGTGCAAGTTAGAATTTAACAGTACGGAAGGGAAACTACTCTACTATCTTATGGGCATTTGAAAACAAACAAAGCAGGGTAAACAAAACTGTAACGAGTGCTACATTAAAAGAATAAGAAATAAAACCCCAAATCATTTTGTCCTAATCAGTGAAACATCGAAATGTGCACTGTTTATTGTCAAAAATATGGCAAGTGACTCGCCCATGTACACAGATGCTAGGCAATACAAATCATGTAGTTTTATGCATCATCTACCTCTAGATAATACCCCGCAAGCCGCCGCAAGGGCGTGTGGCGGGGGGTGATAGGTCACCACGTGTAAAAGGAAACAAAACCACATTCAAAATCAAAACGTACATGCAAACCTATGCCCACAGTGGCGTATAAATTCATGCAAAAATCCTTTCAGCTTACAAGTATTCGTATATACTATCATCTATCAAATAATTGTACCTTAGGATGCAGTTAGTAATTCATCCAATGACGTGCGAAATAGAATTTGAGTAAGTAAGAATGCGAAATGCCACTGCAACTTGGACATGCAACATACAACTGCCTCCTCCTCCAAGGACACCGGTAGGGAATGTGACTCAACGCTGCAGGTAGCGGGAGGGCCCCCCCCTACAGAGAGAGAGACGAGGGATGGAGGGGGAAACTTAAAAACAGACAAGTCAGAGCTAGCAATACTGCAAAGGGTGCTACATTATTCAAAGGCATTCTAATGCGGTCATGCGGAAAGAAAGGGTTTTGACAACAAAATGCAGTAGGTTAGTGAAAGTGCATACAATTGATTAGAACTAATTATTCCCTAGAGGATGAGGGTGGAAAGTGGAATTTTTGCTATTTATAACCCTGCAGTTGCTATCCAGTGTTGTCCGTGAAATTGGTTTTTGGTTAGAGCATTAAATGTTTCTCTTTGAGAAAACACATTCAATTAGATAATTCCACGGAAGCCCTCCTCGTATTCGAAACAATCACTACGGTCAGTAATCAACCCCAGGGTGTGTTGGTGGGTGAAAGTAATGAGCTCGACAAATAATGAACCCAATAAAGGGAGTCATATCGATACATAAGCAGGGAAATACGAGGGCCGTCAAGGAAGTAACCTACGTTTCGGCCTAGCGCGGCGGTGGGCAATAGGGCAAGAGGCACCATCTTGGCGGTGTCTAAACGACCCTACACTCAGGACTACACATCCTTTCTCTCTCTGGCCCTCAACCTGAGCGGACCTGCCTACTGAGCGCTCCTTGTAACCGGTTTGACCCACCTGAGACTACCTGCCTGCCAGCTTGATTCTTGGTGCTTTGGGTGTTAGTGAAGTGTTGTGTAGCGCCAACGAATACGTTGCTTCGTTTATATAGTTTTCGTTTTGTGTGTGGTTTTTTAACCGTAGTGTGTGGTAGTAGTAATTTATTTAGTGGATTGTGGTGGTTTTTGTCCTTCAACTCTGATTGGTGACCGGTGAGTGCTTTCCTTTTTCTTACTATCTTTTTTTTGGTCCTCTGAAAACCAGACCTTACTCAAGCATCGTTTTTTCCACTTAGGCTTCATATTCAATTCCAAATCGTAACTTATTGTTTGAGCTAAATTTAGCTAACCCCTTCTAGAAATTTTAGCATAGTGTATACAGGTTAGCTTTTGTTGGGAACTCGGTAGTTAAATTAGGATGGCTTCATCCAGGTCCCCTGTTGCCATGCTCGAAGGCACTGGCGAATGCGCGGCTTTAAGGGCCCGTATCGTCATGCTGGAGAGAATGGTGCGGGAGCTTCGATCGGAGATCGCCGGCCGGAGGGCTCCCCTCGGGACAGATGGTGCTCAGGGTGGGAATACGAAAACCCGCCACGCCCATAGGGGTGCACGGATTCGTCCGAATGCAACACGTGGCTGGGCGATTAGAGACCTGCCCCGTGTCCCATCTCTCAACGAGGGAGTGTCTCACGTCCGTAGGTCGGACGATTGGAGGGTCGTCTCTCGGGGCAAGGGGAAGGTAACGCTGCGGCGAGGATTGGACTCTGCGGAGGCAGATACCATCCCCGTCTCCAACAGGTACCAGGTGCTGTCGGATGACAGCACCACCGTACCTGCAGCCCCTATCCCTACTCCGAGGGCACTGCCTAGGGTAAGGCATCAGCGGTCGGGGAGGGAGGGAACCGTTATATTAGGTAGTTCAAATGTCCGGCGTATAATGAATCCGCTGCGCCGCAGAGTCCAACAGGAGGGATGTGTTGGATTCTTGTCGTCCTGGTGTATACCAGGCGGCGGGGTACCCCAGGCGACGCTGGCGGTGAAGGCGGCCGTCAGTAATACGGGCTGCTCCAAGCTACGCATTGTGGCTCATGTCGGGACAAACGACGCCTCGGAACGTGGATCTGAAGAGATCCTGCGCTCCTTTAAGGAGATGCACTCGGAGGTGAAACGAGTCGAGGCAGAGTTGAAGGTCCCAATTAAATTAAGTATATGTAGTATTGTGCCGCGTGTAGACCGCGGAAGGCTCGTTTGGAGCCGCATTAAGGGTTTAAATCAGAGATTTCTGGGATTTTGCCGGGGAATCGGAGCGGACTTCGTTGATCTGAGGCCCGTCCTCTCATCGTGTCGGGTACCCCTTAATCGCTCCGGGGTCCATTATACTGCCGAGGCATCGCAGTTGGTAGCGCGTAGGTTACACGAACACGTTTCGAGGGTTTAGCATAGCTGGTAGGCAAGAGCGTAGGTCATATATTGGGAAAAATAAAGTAAAATCCAGCGCTTTTTGTCAATTCAGTTCAGGTAATGCCTCTCATATCCCCAAAAAAATTGAACAAACAAACACTTACGTTAAAACAACATATAACCCACGTAAATTTAATAAAATTGGTGCCTCTACATACATAACAGCTAGCAATGCAAGTGAATGTAATTCTTTTGTCTCTGTTCACCACGAATCGTCTCAAAACAGTTTTGTTAGCGTACATAAAACCGAAAAACAAGAAGTTATTAGCCATATTAAAATTATAACATTAAACTGCCGTAGCATTAGAAACAAAATATCGGATATTGAACATATTTTTGTCAGTACAAACGCAGACATAGTAGTTGGAACAGAAAGTTGGCTCACGGGAGATATAGCAAACAATGAGGTTTTTCCAAACGGTTTCACAATTTACAGAAGGGACAGACCAAATAGGTTGGGTGGGGGAGTATTCATTGCAGTAAAGTCACATCTTAGTAGCCAACGATATGAATGCGACGTAGATGACATAGAAAGCGTTTGGTGCAACATTAAGGACTACAACGGCAGAAGCCTATACGTGTGTTCATTTTATAGACCCCCAGATTCTAACACAGATGTCCTACACAAGCTCGACGAACAAATATCCACTATCAGCAGCAGACAAAGCAACAGTATTACTATAATCGCTGGTGACACAAATCTACCGTCAATTGACTGGGACAACTACTATGTAGGAAAATCTGCCAAAAACAGAGATTCATGCCAAGAACTCCTTCATATATTAACAAAACACTCCTTAGAACAAATTGTTAAATCACCAACACGGGGCCAAAGCATACTAGACATCTTTGCGACTTCTATGCCCGAAATCATTACTAACATTGAAATAATAGACGGAATCAGTGACCATAAGGCTATTCTTGTAGAGTTAAAAACTAAGTTCATCAAAATTAACAAAGAAAAGCGTAAAAGATACCTATACAACAAGGCAAATTTTAACGGACTAAGAGAATATTTAAACATAAAAATACCAGAATACATCACAAAAACACTGACAACAAATACAGAGAACACTTGGAATTATTTCTTAAATATTTTACGCGAAGGAATAAAGACGTACATCCCGTCCAAACTCAAATGCGACAGTAAGGAACCTAGATGGTACAACGGGGAAGTCAGATCGGCATTAAGAAGGCAAAGAAAGCTACAGTCAAATTTTAAAAAGAGTTTAAAAAGTGACGATATAATTTATATGAATACAACCAAACAGCAACTAAAAGAATGTCGTAGTAAGACGAAAAGTATTATGCGCACAGCACTACACTCTTTTAAATCGCCCCATATAAATTGCCCCATTTTTACATATTGTTTTTCTAAAATCGATAGAAGAAGGCTCAGTGCCTCGCGACTGGAAGCTAGCCCATATAACTCCCATCTATAAAGGCGGCGATAGGGATAAACCAACCAATTACCGACCCATTTCTTTAACATCGATCTCTTGTAAAATATTGGAACACATTATTGTCACTAACATTATGAGATTTCTTGATAGTAGGAAAATACCAATCCACAACCAGCACGGATTTAGGAAAAGCAGATCTTGCGAAACACAACTTGGTCTCTTCATTCACGATATACTTAGATCGGGAGAAAACAACACACAAGTCGATGCAGTATTCCTGGATTTCAAAAAAGCCTTCGACAAAGTCCCACACAATAAATTGTTACATAAACTTAAATACTATGGGATCAATGAGAAAATAATTAATTGGATTAGAGACTTCTTGTCAAACCGCAAACAAATCTACATCTACATCTACATAATACCCCGCAAGCCGCCGCAAGGGCGTGTGGCGGGGGGTGTCAGGTCACCAACCGTAAAAACGAAAAATACCACATGCAAAAAACAACACGGAAAATTACACCCCAGCAGCGCACACACTCATGCAAAACTCCCTCCATCCAATACTCATGCAAACACATACACCGCCAAACAACAAAAAACTGCACCCCAGGACACAGCACGAAAGCCATCCTAAAACACGCAAGCCAGGACACAACAAGCAAGAATGTGAAACATCACTACCACATGAAAATGCACCACAAAACACTCAACCCCCCAAAGAGAAAGTAAAAGGAAGGGAATTCGACCCAACGTTGCAGGTAGCAGGAATTTCCCCCCGCGGAGAGGGACGAGGGATTGAAAGGGAAACTTAAAAACAGATGAACAGAACACGAATGAGGTCATTCGGAAAGAATGGGTTATTATAACAAAACACATAAGGTTAGTGGAGGAGCATGCATTTAAGTAGAACTAATTATCTTTTAGACACTGAAGGGTGGCAAGTGGAATTTTTACTATCTATAATCCTACAGTTGCTATCCCGTATTGTCCGTGGGAAGAAGGAGTCCTTGAGTCGGCTAGTCCTGGCATCTATTTCCCGAATTTTATATGCATGATCCAAGCGACCAATGTATGTAGGAGTACGAATAATCTGCGAGACCTCGGTGCTGAAACATGCGGATCTGAATTTATTTAATAATTTCAGTCTTGCATTGAATCGTCTCTCTTCTAATGATTCCCACCCCAAATCCATGAGCATTTCGGTAACGCTTTGCGTTTTATCGTAGGAATTTTTTACAAAACGGGCTGCCCGGCGTTGAACCTTCTCAATTTCCCGAATGAGACCTTTTTCACTCGGGTCCCACACGCTGCATGCGTATTCTAAATGAGGCCTTACAAGAGCGTGGTAACAACGTTCCTTGACCTTTGAGTCACTTTTGCCGACAATGCGTCTAATGAATCCCAATTTTTTATTTGCTTGACCGCAGACTTTACGTATGTGAGTCCCCCAAGTTAAGTCTTTAGTGAATGTGACACCTAGGTATTTTACCGTATCAACTACTGCTAGGTCACCTCCAGCTAATTTGTAAGCAAATCCCGTTGATCTTTTAAAGAAATTTACCACTGAACATTTATTATAATTTAGAGTCAATCCCCAGTTAGAACACCATTTAGTAATGCAATCTAAATCCTGCGCTAGAATAAAACGATCCTCATCCCCAGATATCTCCCGATAGATCACCGTGTCATCCGCGAACATCCTAATTTTACTTTTCACTTCGCGGTTCAAATCGTTAACAAAAATCAAGAAAAGTAACGGCCCGATCACACTTCCCTGAGGTACCCCCGACGTGACTCGAACGCTGTCGGAACTAGCGCCATCAAGGACTACCCTCTGTTCCCGCTCTGAAAGAAAATCTTTAACCCAACTTATGGCGCCCTTGTTTATACCCGCGACCTTTAATTTATGAATGAGTTTACCATGTGGGACTTTATCAAATGCCTTTTGAAAATCTAAGAAGATGGCATCCACTTGCCTACCTCTCTCACCAGATACAAGTAAATCATGTGTAAATAATCCTAATTGGGTTTCGCAGGAGCGGGTTTTCCTGAATCCGTGTTGATTGTCACTTAAAAAGTTAATATTGTCAAGGTGTCTCATTATTGAACTGACAATTATGTGCTCTAAGATTTTACAACAGATAGAAGTGAGAGATATAGGTCTGTAATTACTGGGATCCTCCCTGTCACCACTTTTAAAAATAGGCGTTATTTGCGCGGTTTTCCAAATCTTAGGTACTTTGCACTCTGTGAGGGATTTGTTAAATATAAATTCAAGGTACGGGGCAATGTTTGGAGCTAAATGTTTAATCACCCTAGCTGGTATATTTTCGGGACCCGGGGATTTGTTGGGTTTAATCTCATTAAGTAATTTTAGAATTCCTTGTTGGTCCACTGTTATTTTTTCCATGGGTGGAGTATGTATTGTTTCTTGGAGATATGCGGTGGCAACATCATTCGAGAAAACGCTTTGGAAGAATGAATTTAAGATGTTAGCTTTAACCTCGCTGTCTGTATGAATTACATTGCTACAATCCCTTAAGCAAGCCACGGTTTGTTTACTCCCATTTACTTCCCTAACATATGACCAGAAAGCTTTGGGGTCAGTGTCCAAGTGCTCGCAAAGTACTTTGCGTTTAAATTCCAGTAAGGCGCTACGTAATTGTTTTTTGGTTTCAATTTTAGAGGATCTATATGTGTCCCATAATTGTGTATTCTCAGGAGATGATGTGTTCACGCCTGCCCTCTTTACCCTAGAGTGTAGCATTCTCTGCTTTCGAAGGGCTTTTCTAACGTCTTTATTGTACCACCTGGGGTCGCGATTTGCTTTAACGTATTTTATAGGTATGAAATCTACGATTCCTTTTTGCATGATATTGACAAATTCTGTCCAAGTTTCTTCCACGTGGACATGACTTAAGCGGGTTTTGAACTCGGGTAGTGAAGAGTTTAATTGATTGGCAAAAGATTCAAAGTCTGCTTTATGGTAATTATAAATTTTTCTTTTTGGTTTAACAATCTTTTTTATTGCTATGTCCAAATGGACATTAATTGCTTTATGGTCACTCAAGCCCTCATCAGTTGATACACTAATAATACGTTCCGGCGTGTTTGTAAGAAATAGATCCAATATGTTTTTTCCACGGGTGGGCATGCGTACTGCTTGATGAAGGGAGTTTCTTTGAACCAATTTTATCATGGAATTGCAAGATTCGCGATCGCGGGTCCCAGATTTAACGATATTGCTGTCCAAATAGTAGTCATAGATGGGTTGTGCTCAACGGAGAGAGATGTAACTTCGGGCGTCCCCCAGGGAAGTGTAATAGGGCCTCTTCTGTTCTTAATATACATACATGACTTAAGCACACACGTTAGTAGCAATGTAAGGTTATTTGCTGACGACACGGTGATATACAGGGAAATAAGGAGCCAACTAGATCGCGAGCTACTCTCTAGAGACTTAGACAATGTCTCGGAATGGTGCAATAAATGGGGATTAACACTTAATATAGATAAATGTTCAGTTTTGAAATTTTGGAATAAAGGAAGCGAGGAACAGGATATAAACTACAAAATAGAGGGTTCAGTATTGACTACGGCAAATCAAGTTAAATATTTGGGGGTTGTTCTAACACCACGCCTTTCATGGGGAGCACATATCAGGACAATATGCGGATCAGCTTTAAAGAAACTTGGCTTCATAAAACGGGTGGTGGGGAAATGTAATGAAAAAGTTAAAGAGAGGTGTTATTTTGCTCTAGTTAGACCTCATTTGGAATATGCCGCAAGTATTTGGGATCCGTGGGAGAAAATTTGGCAAAAAGAATTAGATAAAGTCCAGAGAAAATCCGCTAGATTCGTTAAAAATTGTTATGATAAAAACACAAGTGTGACAGATCTCTTAGGGGATTTAGGCTGGGAACCACTTGAAGTGCGGAGAGAACAAGCGAGGCTTAGACTTTTAGAAAGGTTCAGAACAAATGAGTTTAACTATGACACTGAAGGAATTATAATGGCCCCACACCACTTAGGTAGATCAGACCACAAAGATAAACTAAGGGAGATAGATTCCAGGACAGATAGGTACAAATACTCATTCTTTCCCCGAACAATCAGTAATAATAATAGCAAGAAACCGAAGTCACTTTAGAAATATTAGAAACGTTGAATTTACAAGTCTGAACAAAATTAAACACTATAGAGATGTTAGGTATACTTTCAGGTGCATGTGTATGTTAGTTGGTAGTTTGAGTGTTTGCATGTGTGTGGGGTGTAAGTGTTCATGCATGAATGTATGCCATGTTTTTTTATATATATGATTTTGTCGTTATTTGCATGCGGTTTTTTTTCTTTTTCTTTTCTAAATTATGGGTGGTGTCCTAGCACCCCCCGCCACACGCCCTTGCGGCGGCTTGCGGGGTATTAAGTAGATGTAGATGTAGTGTATATGTAGACTGTGGTTCTCCTACTTTGCTCACTGCTAACCGTTAAAATTTGACCTTCAATAGAAAATTCCGGGAGTGGCGAAATGCCATTTGTTACAACTGGAAAAAAAACCACGAGCCAATTGAAATTCATAGGCAACTGTGTGAAGTGTGGGGTAACGGAATAATGAGTGAAGGCATATCGGTGCATTCTCAGCTTAAAAGTGGCCACAGCACCGATGTGGACCGAGGACGAGAACCGACCGCAGTTGTCGGCGGGGCCTCGACACTGATGAACTGACACGGATGGCCAGTTCTTTGGCATCATGGTCATTTGTCCGTTCACTCTTAAACTAACGACACCACTGAAAAAGCAAAAGACTGACATTCATCACTTAGTCGGAGCACAGCACATCCTTCCCGTCGTATGCCTCATCGGTTTTGAAGTTTATTGCCAGTGAAAACATTATCGCTGAACGGATTTTATAATTGGCGGGATTTGCTACTGTAATGTTAATTTTGACTTGCTATCTGAGCCAGAGGCTGATGGGTGTTTCATACACCGCAGCTCGAGGATCGTTCCCTTGCTGTGGGTGTCCATCTACATCTACATCTACATCTACATAATACCCCGCAAGCCGCCGCAAGGGCGTGTGGCGGGGGATGTTAGGTCACCAACCGTAAAAAAGAAAAATACCACATGCAAAAAAACAACACGGAAAATCACACCCACAGCAGCGCACACACTCATGCAAAAATCCCTTCATCCAATACTCATGCAAACACATATACCGCAAATCAACTAAAAAACTGTACCCCATGATGCAGCACGAATGACATCCTACAACACGGAAGCCAGGACACAACAAGCAAGAAATTGAAACATCACTACCACATGAAAATGTAACACGAAACACTCCACCGCCAAAGAGTCTGTAAAAGGCAAGGAATGCGACCCAACGTTGCAGGTAGCAAGAATTTCCCCCCGCGGAGAGGGACGAGGGATTGAAAGGGAAACTTAAAAACAGATGAACAGAATACGAATGAGGTCATTCGGAAAGAATGGGTTATTATAACAAAACGCATAAGGTTAGTGGAAGAGCATGCATTTAAATACAACTAATTATTTTTTAGACGCTGAGGGTGGCAAGTGGAATTTTTGCTATCTAAAACCCTGCAGTTGCTATCCCGTATTGTCCGTGGGAAGAAGGAGTCCTTGAGTCGGCTAGTTCTGGCATCTATTTCCCGAATTTTATATGCATGATCCAAGCGACTAATGTATGTAGGAGTACGAATAATTTGCGAGACCTCGGTGCTGAAACAAGCGGATCTAAATTTATTTAATAATTTCAATCTTGCATTGAATCGTCTCTCAGCCAATGATTCCCACCCCAAATCCATGAGCATTTCGGTGACGCTTTGCGTTTTATCGTAGGAATGTTTTACAAAACGGGCTGCCCGGCGTTGAACCTTCTCAATTTCCCGAATGAGACCTTTTTACTCGGATCCCACACGCTGCATGCGTATTCTAAATGAGGCCTTACAAGAGCGTGGTAACAACGTTCCTTGACCTTCGAGTCACTTTTTCCGACAACGCGTCGAATGAATCCCAATTTTTTATTTGCTTGACCGCAGACTTTACGTATGTGAGTCCCCCAAGTTAAGTCTTTTGTGAATGTGACACCTAGGTATTTTACCGTATCAACTACTGCTAGGTCACCTCCAGCTAATTTGTAAGCAAATCCCGTTGATCTTTTAAAGAAATTTACCACTGAACATTTATTATAATTTAGAGTCAATCCCCAGTTAGAACACCATTTAGTAATGCAATCTAAATCCTGCTCTAGAATAAAACGATCCTCATCCCCAGATATCTCCCGATAGATCACCGTGTCATCCGCGAACATCCTAATTTTACTTTTCACTTCGCGGTTCAAATCGTTAACAAAAATCAAGAAAAGCAACGGCCCGATCACACTTCCCTGAGGTACCCCCGACGTGACTCGAACGCTGTTGGAACTAGCGCCATCAAGGACTACCCTCTGCTCCCGCTCTGAAAGAAAATCTTTAACCCAACTTATGGCGCCCTTGTTTATACCCGCGACCTTTAATTTATGAATGAGTTTACCATGTGGGACCTTATCAAATGCCTTTTGAAAATCTAAGGAGATGGCATCCACTTGCCTACCTCTCTCACCCGATAAAAGTAAATCATGTGTAAATAATCCTAATTGGGTCTCGCAGGAGCGGGTTTTCCTGAATCCGTGTTGATTGTCACTTAAAAAGTTAATATTGTCAAGGTGTCTCATTATTGAACTGACAATTATGTGCTCCAAGATTTTGCAACAGATAGAAGTGAGAGATATAGGTCTGTAATTACTGGGATCCTCCCTGTCACCACTTTTAAAAATAGGCGTTATTTGCGCGGTTTTCCAAATCTTAGGTACTTTGCACTCTGTGAGGGATTTTTTAAATATAAACTCAAGGTACGGGGCAATGTTTGGAGCTAAATGTTTTATCACCCTAGCTGGTATATTTTCGGGACCCGGGGATTTGTTGGGTGTAATCTCATTAAGCAATTTTAGAATTCCTTGTTGGTCCACTGTTATTTTTTCCATGGGTGGAGTATGTATTGTTTCTTGGAGATATGCGGTGGCAACATCATTCGAGAAAACGCTTTGGAAGAATGAATTTCATCTACATCTACATCTACATAATACCCCGCAAGCCGCCGCAAGGGCGTGTGGCGGGGGGTGTTAGGTCACCAACCGTAAAAACGAAAAATACCACATGCAAAAAACAACACGGAAAATTACACCCCAGCAGCGCACACACTCATGCAAAACTCCCTCCATCCAATACTCATGCAAACACATACACCGCAAAACAACAAAAAACTGCACCCCAGGATACAGCACGAAAGCCATCCTAAAACACGCAAGCCAGGACACAACAAGCAAGAATGTGAAACATCACTACCACATGAAAATGCACCACAAAACACTCAACCCCCCAAAGAGACAGTAAAAGGAAGGGAATTCGACCCAACGTTGCAGGTAGCAGGAATTTCCCCCCGCCGGGAGGGAAGAGGGACTGAAAGGGAAACTTAAAAACAGATGAACAGAACACGAATGATATCATGCGGAAAGAATGGGTTATTATAACAAAACACATAAGGTTAGTGGAGGAGCATGCATTTAAGTAGAACTAATTATTTTTTAGACACTGAGGGTGGCAAGTGGAATTTTTACTATCTATAATCCTACAGTTGCTATCCCGTATTGTCCGTGGGAAGAAGGAGTCCTTGAGTCGGCTAGTCCTGGCATCTATTTCCCGAATTTTATATGCATGATCCAAGCGACCAATGTATGTAGGAGTACGAATAATCTGCGAGACCTCGGTGCTGAAACATGCGGATCTGAATTTATTTAATAATTTCAGTCTTGCATTGAATCGTCTCTCTTCTAATGATTCCCACCCCAAATCCATGAGAATTTCGGTAACGCTTTGCGTTTTATCGTAGGAATTTTTTACAAAACGGGCTGCCCGGCGTTGAACCTTCTCAATTTCCCGAATGAGACCTTTTTCACTCGGGTCCCACACGCTGCATGCGTATTCTAAATGAGGCCTTACAAGAGCGTGGTAACAACGTTCCTTGACCTTTGAGTCACTTTTGCCGACAATGCGTCTAATGAATCCCAATTTTTTATTTGCTTGACCGCAGACTTTACGTATGTGAGTCCCCCAAGTTAAGTCTTTAGTGAATGTGACACCTAGGTATTTTACCGTATCAACTACTGCTAGGTCACCTCCAGCTAATTTGTAAGCAAATCCCGTTGATCTTTTAAAGAAATTTACCACTGAACATTTATTATAATTTAGAGTCAATCCCCAGTTAGAACACCATTTAGTAATGCAATCTAAATCCTGCGCTAGAATAAAACGATCCTCATCCCCAGATATCTCCCGATAGATCACCGTGTCATCCGCAAACATCCTAATGTTACTTTTCACTTCGCGGTTCAAATCGTTAACAAAAATCAAGAAAAGTAACGGCCCGATCACACTTCCCTGAGGTACCCCCGACGTGACTCGAACGCTGTCGGAACTAGCGCCATCAAGGACTACCCTCTGTTCCCGCTCTGAAAGAAAATCTTTAACCCAACTTATAGCGCCCTTGTTTATACCCGCGACCTTTAATTTATGAATGAGTTTACCATGTGGGACCTTATCAAATGCCTTTTGAAAATCTAAGAAGATGGCATCCACTTGCCTACCTCTCTCACCAGATACAAGTAAATCATGTGTAAATAATCCTAATTGGGTTTCGCAGGAGCGGGTTTTCCTGAATCCGTGTTGATTGTCACTTAAAAAGTTAATGTTGTCAAGGTGTCTCATTATTGAACTGACAATTATGTGCTCTAATATTTTACAACAGATAGAAGTGAGAGATATAGGTCTGTAATTACTGGGATCCTCCCTGTCACCACTTTTAAAAATAGGCGTTATTTGCGCGGTTTTCCAAATCTTAGGTACTTTGCACTCTGTGAGGGATTTGTTAAATATAAATTCAAGGTACGGGGCAATGTTTGGAGCTAAATGTTTTATCACCCTAGCTGGTATATTTTCGGGACCCGGGGATTTGTTGGGTTTAATCTCATTAAGTAATTTTAGAATTCCTTGTTGGTCCACTGTTATTTTTTCCATGGGTGGAGTATGTATTGTTTCTTGGAGATATGCGGTGGCAACATCATTCGAGAAAACGCTTTGGAAGAATGAATTTAAGATGTTAGCTTTAACCTCGCTGTCTGTATGAATTACATTGCTACAATCCCTTAAGCAAGCCACGGTTTGTTTACTCCCATTTACTTCCCTAACATATGACCAGAAAGCTTTGGGGTCAGTGTCCAAGTGCTCGCAAAGTACTTTGCGTTTAAATTCCAGTAAGGCGCTACGTAATTGTTTTTTGGTTTCAATTTTAGAGGATCTATATGTGTCCCATAATTGTGTATTCTCAGGAGATGATGTGTTCACGCCTGCCCTCTTTACCCTAGAGTGTAGCATTCTCTGCTTTCGAAGGGCTTTTCTAACGTCTTTATTGTACCACCTGGGGTCGCGATTTGCTTTAACGTATTTTATAGGTATGAAATCTACGATTCCTTTTTGCATGATATTGACAAATTCTGTCCAAGTTTCTTCCACGTTGGCATGACTTAAGCGGGTTTTGAACTCGGGTAGTGAAGAGTTTAATTGATTGGCAAAAGATTCAAAGTCTGCTTTATGGTAATTATAAATTTTTCTTTTTGGTTTAACAATCTTTTTTATTGCTATGTCCAAATGGACATTAATTGCTTTATGGTCACTCAAGCCCTCATCAGTTGATACACTAATAATACGTTCCGGCGTGTTTGTAAGAAATAGATCCAATATGTTTTTTCCACGGGTGGGCATGCGTACTGCTTGATGGAGGGAGTTTCTTTGAACCAATTTTATCATGGAATTGCAAGATTCGCGATCGCGGGTCCCAGATTTAACGATATTGCTGTCCCAATCTATACCAGGGAGGTTAAAGTCGCCACCAATTATGTTTATGCTGTTATTATATTTACGTGTAAACTTGTGAATTTGATCGTTGAGGGTGTGAAGTGTTTTCAAATCTGAGTCTGGAGGTCTGTAGAAAGAGCATAAATTTATGTTGGGTTGATTGGTCCGTAGTAAGGTGCACCAAACACTTTCTATGTTATTATTTTCAAATGAAACTTGCCTGCTTTCAAAATGACTTTTAACTGCCACGAAAACCCCTCCTCCGGGTCTTGTATCTCTATCGTGTCGGTAAACTTTGAAATCTATTGGGAAAATTTCTTGGTCATTAATATCATTGCACAGCCAACTCTCTGTGCCTAATACTATATCAGCGGAATGAGTTTGGATTATGTGTTCTAGATCCGCTGATTTGTTCTTGAGGCTTCTGCAATTTATAACAAGTATAGTTAAATTATTTTGATGTTGAATAACGTCCTTATTAGTGTCTGACTGTAATTAGGATGTTAGCTTTGCCCACGCTGTCTGTATGAATTATATTGCTACAATCCCTTAAGCAAGCCACGGTTTGTTTACTCCCATTTACTTCCCTAACATATGACCAGACTTAGCTCAGCTGGCTCAGATAGCAATTTTGACTTGCTATCTGAGCCAGAGGCAGATGGGTGTTTCATACACCGCGGCTTGAGGATCGTTCCCTTGCTCTGTGTGTCCATGCAGCAAACATTCCCACCCTACTTCGCTCGCCACACGCATACGTAAGTTACTTGGTGGAGAGCCGTCGTAATTACGGCTGAGATGTATGCGAATGGGGAATCAGACGAAATCAAACGAGCGCCGCGTAAACAACGGATCCTTCGTGTGATTGGAAAGAATTGAGTCACTCAATCGAGTCACAGTCGTCAGCGAAGATTTTCCAGAATGTAAATTGCGTTTTGAAATGGGATATGAAGCTATTGAAAAGACGGTTTTATTATATAAATTTGAAAGGCACTTTTCTAATTAATTTTTCTGTACAGTCGCTATTCAAATCTAGGCATTAATCATAAAGATGCACAAACGTTTCAGTTCCGTCTGTGAAGAAATGTTCCGCCTTAAATTTCAAACCCTCGTTTAAACCAGCTTGCAGTTCATCTGCGTCACTGTCAAAGCGCCGTGTCGGTACAAACTGCGTCCAGTGAGAGAGGTCCGTAAGCGTAAATCGGTGATTTTCACGAATTTTTCCGTTACTTTTCACTAACATTGCATCTGTGTCAAGGCAAGGCCGACCAATGCGGTCGGTCCTCGTCGTGAACATCGGTGCCGTGGCCATTTATAAACTGCATGCCCCTCCCTCCGCCTTCACTCATTATATCGTCTCCGTACACTTCTCAGTGTTTTATGAATTTCAATTGGCTTGTTATTTTCTGCCAGTAAAAACCTAATCACAGATCGCACTTCACAACTCGTGGGGGTTTTCTATTACGGCGCATATTTACACAGTTTACAGTGTGCAAAGTAGAAGAATCAAGGTCTACGTATGCACTGCCACAGCAGGATGCGTGGACTAAATATAGGGACGTTTGGACACCAAGATGGTGGCTCTTGCCTCGCCCACCGCCACGTTAGGCCGAAACGTAAGTTACTATTTTTCACAGGCCTCGTATTTTCATCGTAATGTGGCGCCTAAGACTTTTCAGAATGGCTTGTTTCCCCGACAATCACGTAGTTAATTCTTATTTTTCAACATCTCTTTTAGAAAGATACACTTCTCCCAACGTTTCGGCCATTTTTTAACCCCTCCGAAAAATAGGATTTGTCGAACTCTCCAAAACACGCCTCTGCCTCTGCGATAGCTTCATCGTTTGAGGTAAATTTTTTCCCCGGGAGCCATTTCTTCATGTTAGGGAATAAGAAAAAGTCTAAGGGAGCAAGATCGGGTGAATACGGGGGGTGCGGCAGCAATTCATAACGTAGTTCACGCAGTTCATGAAGTTGACAGCCGGATCAGCTTGTTGTCCACCGTGAGCAATCGCGGCACCCATCGGGGCGACAATTTTTTCATCGCCAACTTATCATGTAAAATATTAATTGCCGTTCCGGTCGACACACGCGCGGCCTCTGCTACTTCGCGCACTTTCGTTCGTCGATCAGCAAGAATTATGGCGTGGACTTGGTGAATGATTTCCTCGGTAACCACGTCTGCCGAGCGTCCTCGTCGCTTCTCATCAAAAACAGATGTTCGCCCACGTTTAAATTCGTTGAACCATTATCTAACTGTGGTCATAGACGGCGAAGTGTCCCCATAAACAGCAACCAACTTTGCTTTTATCTCCTCGCATTTCTTCCCACCCAAAAACAAAAAGCGAATTACCGAACGATACTGCTCTATTTCCAATTTAAGGAAAATCACGAAACACGTCTTACTCGAATGACTGCCAAATCCAAACTAACCTTTAAATCAGTCGGAAAATTTTTTCACCGTCGTTTGATAGATGGCAGCACAGGATGGTAACATAAACGTCCCTCAGGAACGCCCTTTGTCATCAAACACGGGCACATATTGAACCACCCTCGTATATTGGCGAAGTAGTTCATTTCAACATCGTGGTTCCCACGTATGTATGTCGATCCGCGTACAGATCTTCCCAGACATTACCTCTGTTCGGACCGCAAATGTGCGAAATATTCTTGTTCAGTGCGGAGCCACACTAAAACGAAGCGACGAATGCCTCTTGATCGCGGGCTTGCGCGATTCGAAACCTGCATGCCACCGCCATTCCACTCTCCCCCCGAGGGGCAAGCACGGATTGCGGACCTCCTACCACTCCCCCTCCCCCCCCTCCCCTCGCATTGCCGGCCGGCCCCTTTCTTTTCGGTTTCAACAACTTTCAATAACACTCGGCGCCCAACCCCCTCTCCCCTCACCCCGCCACTACTCCCTCTCCGATTGACCCGTGGCCTCAAGAAAGAGAAAGGAAGGAGGTGTAGGGGTGGTAGTGTTGGGAAGGGGAGCACCCGGCGCCACCCCCTTCCCCTTCTCTCACTTTTGGTGCTCAGCCGCGCGGACGCGCTTACATTTCACCCTCGAGTGGGAAGGGGAGGGAGGGAGGGTTGTTGCGTAACTGGTCCAAGCCCGGAACCTCTGCACTCATGCATACGTGAATGACCCATCCCGAGGGGCCGTTCCCTTTCGCAGTGGCGAGTACGTGCATGGCCGAGGACAAGGAGCCCCGTGCACGGATCGTAAGAAAGGGAAGTCGGTCTTCACTG
Source organism: Hetaerina americana (assembly GCF_022747635.1). Taxonomy (NCBI): domain Eukaryota; kingdom Metazoa; phylum Arthropoda; class Insecta; order Odonata; family Calopterygidae; genus Hetaerina; species Hetaerina americana. Next base: position 337,290 of record NW_027286819.1, on the reverse strand, counting down.
CTGTTCGCATTCGCCCCCTCCATTAGATTCACGAATGTTTCACTGTTCGCCCATGCACATTAGATAGTTATTATTCCTCATGTGTTCACGATCTTGCTATATGCCTTCAAGATTTTTGCATGTATTTATATGCCACTATGGGTGTAGGTATGCATGAATATGTTGATTTTGCATGAAGTTTTGTTCTCTTTTACGGGTGATGACTTAACACCCCCCGTAACACGCCCTTGCGGCGGCTTGCGGGGTATTGAGAAGATGTAGGTGTCTCTTCGGCAAACCTCACCCGTGGCTTTCTCGACCTGATCCATTACCTCTCTCGAATCAGAGGCGGAGAACTTCTGATGGGGATATCGACCACTGTCCAGGGCTTCTCCACGCCCACATTTCAAAAGCATCCAATCTACGTCTATCCTCCTGTTTCAATGACCATGTTTTCACTCCATACATAACTATGCTCCATATCAAAGTTTTATAGAGCCATTTCTCCAATCATCAGCCCCCTTTTCCTTATGTGAAAGATTCTTTGCCGAACGTAATTCTTCTCCTTACTTCCCTACTGCTTTGACCATGTTGTTCCAAAGCACTTCCGAGATACCTACTCTGTTCCACCTGCTCTAATTTTTACCCTCCTATTTTAATGTTAACCTTAGCCTCACCCTTTATCGAAAATCGCTTAACCTTTGCTTTATTTATATTGATCCTTATCCCATATATATAGGGAATAGTACATCTGCTCCGTAGTATCAAAGCACACAAGGCACCTGGTCCGGAAGAAATACCTGCTAGAATATTAAAGGAATTAGCTGACGACATTGCCCCATTTTTACATATTGTTTTTCTAAAATCGATAGAAGAAGGCTCAGTGCCTCGCGACTGGAAGCTAGCCCATATAACTCCCATCTATAAAGGCGGCGATAGGGATAAACCAACCAATTACCGACCCATTTCTTTAACATCGATCTCTTGTAAAATATTGGAACACATTATTGTCACTAACATTATGAGATTTCTTGATAGTAGGAAAATACCAATCCACAACCAGCACGGATTTAGGAAAAGCAGATCTTGCGAAACACAACTTGGTCTCTTCATTCACGATATACTTAGATCGGGAGAAAACAACACACAAGTCGATGCAGTATTCCTGGATTTCAAAAAAGCCTTCGACAAAGTCCCACACAATAAATTGTTACATAAACTTAAATACTATGGGATCAATGAGAAAATAATTAATTGGATTAGAGACTTCTTGTCAAACCGCAAACAAATAGTAGTCATAGATGGGTTGTGCTCAACGGAGAGAGATGTAACTTCGGGCGTCCCCCAGGGAAGTGTAATAGGGCCTCTTCTGTTCTTAATATACATACATGACTTAAGCACACACGTTAGTAGCAATGTAAGGTTATTTGCTGACGACACGGTGATATACAGGGAAATAAGGAGCCAACTAGATCGCGAGCTACTCTCTAGAGACTTAGACAATGTCTCGGAATGGTGCAATAAATGGGGATTAACACTTAATATAGATAAATGTTCAGTTTTGAAATTTTGGAATAAAGGAAGCGAGGAACAGGATATAAACTACAAAATAGAGGGTTCAGTATTGACTACGGCAAATCAAGTTAAATATTTGGGGGTTGTTCTAACACCACGCCTTTCATGGGGAGCACATATCAGGACAATATGCGGATCAGCTTTAAAGAAACTTGGCTTCATAAAACGGGTGGTGGGGAAATGTAATGAAAAAGTTAAAGAGAGGTGTTATTTTGCTCTAGTTAGACCTCATTTGGAATATGCCGCAAGTATTTGGGATCCGTGGGAGAAAATTTGGCAAAAAGAATTAGATAAAGTCCAGAGAAAATCCGCTAGATTCGTTAAAAATTGTTATGATAAAAACACAAGTGTGACAGATCTCTTAGGGGATTTAGGCTGGGAACCACTTGAAGTGCGGAGAGAACAAGCGAGGCTTAGACTTTTAGAAAGGTTCAGAACAAATGAGTTTAACTATGACACTGAAGGAATTATAATGGCCCCACACCACTTAGGTAGATCAGACCACAAAGATAAACTAAGGGAGATAGATTCCAGGACAGATAGGTACAAATACTCATTCTTTCCCCGAACAATCAGTAATAATAATAGCAAGAAACCGAAGTCACTTTAGAAATATTAGAAACGTTGAATTTACAAGTCTGAACAAAATTAAACACTATAGAGATGTTAGGTATACTTTCAGGTGCATGTGTATGTTAGTTGGTAGTTTGAGTGTTTGCATGTGTGTGGGGTGTAAGTGTTCATGCATGAATGTATGCCATGTTTTTTTATATATATGATTTTGTCGTTATTTGCATGCGGTTTTTTTTTCTTTTTCTTTTCTAAATTATGGGTGGTGTCCTAGCACCCCCCGCCACACGCCCTTGCGGCGGCTTGCGGGGTATTAAGTAGATGTAGATGTAGATATTTAACTGGATTTCCAATTCACTCAGCGATGCTTGCAGCACCTTGGCTGACTGACTAACTAAAGCTTAATCATTCGGTAACCTAACTTATTTTATGAATGCTCTGCCGACTTCTTTTGTTAACTTTTCATATCTTCGATTTACGCCGTCGATGAAACTTCTTTCATTCTATTAGTTTCCCGGCCTCAGCATTCTATTCAATTTTTTGTACTTTCTATTTGTTAAACCTTCTGTTTTCTATCTTCTTGATCATACGAGGTCCGTCCCAAAAGTAGTTTGACTTAGTTTATCCCGCATAGACGCACAGACGGGCGGCGGTTGCTCTGGCTGGTTTCGAGGGAGGGTAGTCTCAGGAGAGGCTTGGGGCCGCTGTCAGTTGGCTTCCAGCATTTGTGGAGTGCGGATCGTTCGTTTGCGAAACATCTATGACGTGACCTCATTACGTTCCGTCACGAACAGGTTATTGGAACTTCGCCACGCCATAAAACGTTGAGTGAAACTAGGCGATACCAGGAAAGAAACTCGTGACATGCTCAAGGCAGCTTATGGTGATAACGCCAACCTGAATAGGGGCCAAGTTCGCTGGTTAAGCTTTTATTTCTACTATTAATATTCTATAACTTACCTTGTTTATTCTATTCTATTCTATAACTTACCTTGCACTTCTTCCTACTTTTTGGTTTAATGTTATACCATCCCTCACTGGCTCTCTTTCCATCCGCTGTACACTCGTCTTTATTTGGTAATCTCCGCTAGAGTTCCATTTCAACTTCCAGAGCCCCAAAAAACACGTATCAACAATTCCCTATCTCTCGCTTTGTATTTTCTGATTTCCCTCTCCTCAACATCTCACTTGCATTCCAAGTCCCAAATCTAATTTGTTTTGTTCTCTCCTGTGTGTATTGTCTGTAAGCTTGATGCTGATTCGTTGCTCCGTGATTTCGTCAATTTCCATTTTCGCCAAACAGTAAAACAAGGACAACGGGAGACACTGACACAACTGGCACCATGCGCACAGATCGACGATCCTCCTAGTACATTAGGCTCATTGGGTCTCAGGCAACTGGCGCCGCTAGTGGGCGGGGCTATAGTTGGGAGTTAGCGTAGGGAGCTATAAATTTGTAGCTTTTGCATGGGGTTTTTTCGTAATAACGTGTGGTGCCCTAACATCCCCCGCCACGCGCCCTTACGGCGGCTTGCGGGGTAATAAGTAGATTATAGGGAACAATTAGGTCTACCCAATGGCATGCACTCTCACTAACCTTGTATGTGTGGTGGTCAAAACCCTTTCTTACGGCATGACCGCATTAGAATGCCATTCAATTGTGTAGGGCTCTTAACAGTATTCCTTGATCGGCCATGTCCGTACTTAAATTTCTCTTTCCAACCCTTGTACCTCTCCGTGGGGGGGACCCTCCCGCTAACTGAAGCGTTGGGTCACATTCCCTACCTTTCACACTCTCCTTGGGTAGAAGAGCGTTTTATGTTGCATGTTCATGGGGTATTGGAATTTCGCCTTCTTACTTTTCATATTCTGGCTTGCGCGTTGTTGGATGGCTTTTGTTTCTGCATCCTGGGGTGCAGTTGTTTGTTGGTTTATGGTATATATATTCGCATGAGTGTTGGATGAAGGGATTTTTCCATGAGTGTTTACGCCGCTGTGGGTGTAGTTTTGCATGTTGTTGATTTTGCACGTGGTATTGTTCCTGTATACGGTTGGTGACCTAACACCCCCCGCCATACGCTCTTGCGGCGGCTTGCGGGGTATTATGTAGTTGTATAGGGTGCGTCATGGTCGCTATAATGCACCAGTTCGCGTACTTATTGTACAGATAACGTATTTCTCTGCCACTGCTCATGCCGCTTTCGCTCACGGGAGTATTTTAAGAGATGGCAAAAGTAAGAAGCCCTGGCTCTCCTTTCGGGTTCGGGGGCCCTGAGCCGAGGCAACCACTCAGGGGACTCCTACTCAGCTTTTGTGTCTAGCATTGCCGAATGGGGTAGTTAAACGAGGTGGTTTCCCTTCGCTTCCTCAATTGGGTTTTTCACGTGACGCCATCACTCAAACGGCTGTCGCAATGGGGTCAGACGCCTTTGTAGCCGCCTCACTGAGGAACAGACGCTGCGCGGACTGCCTTTCATCTGACTCCTGGCCTTTGACCTATCTGGCATGGGTCACCGTGCCAGGTATTCCACGGGTCATCCAGACGCACAAGCTCATCCACCATTTTAAGGTTGTAAAAGTGAGAGAGTTGGGCTCCTAGAGTTAAATTAATTTGACTGCGTTTTGTATCCCACCAACCGAATGTTGGGCCAATAGCTCACTCACTTCCCGTGTTGATCCAAAAATATGCTCCTATTGGTTCTCCATTGAGAGCATGCATCGAGTGTGCTGCTTCAGTCTTCACCCTTCCTCTCTTCATTGACTTTCTATTTGTTGGCCGCAGCGGCTGGTCAAGCAAAGATCACGGCTAACTTTTCGGCAACGACCAGTTGATTTTAGAGACAAACATTTTTCAGAGCCATTGCTTATTCTCTTTCAAGGTATTCCCCTCTTTAAGCATTCCTTGGTATACACAGTCAATAAAAAGGCCTCGTTATACTTTCATAGCGGGGAATAGTGGTAGAAGGGGTGTTAACACGGGACGGCCGGCAGCATACGTATTTACCCGGAAAACCTGAATAAAATATGCTCTCTTGAGCAGTAAAATGGCCGAAAATGACTTCAGAGTTAGCAATGAAGGACGGAAAGTGTTACTTTTCGCGCAAAAACTTGTAGCGATTGAGAGGCAACGATAAAAGTAGGAATGTCAACTAGAAAATAAAACGAAATGGTATTGTAAATGGAGAAAAGAACCAGTCAGACAAACGGCGGGGTGAAAATGGCAGGCAAATATTTTGCAGAGAGTTTTATAAACAAGTCCTATAAGCATCATACAGTCATTAAATAAACCATTAAACGTTTGCCTTAAGTATATATATTCGGGTTCTTAGGCTCGGCTTTGCTTTGTGAATGACAACGTATTGCGTCCGACGGAGGAGCGAGTATCTATCTGTGTTATTCAATCTCTGCGGAGGAATCGACAGCTCTAAGAGTGTCAAGAGGCTACACACTGCTGACACAATTTACTAAATCAAAAGACTTGTGGATACATGCGAATCAAACGGAGACATCCTGATAGAATGCCATCTTTTTCTCTATTAGTGACCTCATTACTGCAATGACATCGCGTGCCTCTCCCCCTCCTCAACCCAAGCATCATAATTCCCTAAATAATCATTTGATCTCCTCTCCATCCTCTTATTGTTGATCCCGAGTACCTCCTTAATTGCGTTCAAAATGATAATATTTTTTCTCTAGCCCTCGCATGATGTAGCCTTTACTAAAGGGAACTGACACTGATCTAACACTCCTTAGATGATTAGTCCATAGATTTCCGCCCACGATTTCTTAAACCTAGAAGTAATTCCGTGAGAATGTTGCCCACCCCCACGGCTTTCTTTTATTTCATCTCCGCTAACGCCCTTTGGTTCCTCATCAAGAATACTGGGACCCGAGTCATCTCCATTTAAACCATATTCTCCTCCATTCTTTATTCTAATTATTATGTCTAGATGCCCCATAATCCTCTATTGTTCCATCTATTTCTCTTTATCTTCCGTGCATCAATTAATGATTTACTGGCGTATCCTTGTTTGTTCTCATGGATTTTCTCTTCCTGAATCATGGCCGTGTTTTTATCTGCCTGTACAGCGCATCAATGTCACCCTTCATCTGTACACATTCCATATCCTTTCAGTGCATCATCTACCACGCTTCTGTTGCTGTTTGTTTCCCGGCTCCGTTCACGTGTGTGTATGTATGTATGTGTGTGTATATATATATAATAATATCGGGGAAATAGATGCCAGAACTAGCCGACTCAAGGGACTCCTTCTTCCCACGGACAATACGGGATAGCAACTGCAGGGTTATAGATAGCAAAATTCCACTTGCCACCCTCAGCGTCTAAAAAATAATTAGTTGTATTTAAATGCATGCTCTTCCACTAACCTTATGTGTTTTGTTATATTAACACATTCTTCCCGAATGACCTCATTCATGTTCTGTTCATCTGTTTTTAAGTTTCCCTTTCAATCCCTCGTCCCTCTCCGCGGGGGGAAATTCCTGCTACCTGCAACGTTGGGTCGCATTCCCTGCCTTTTAAAGACTCTTTGGGGGGCAGAGTGTTTCGTGGTGCATTTTCATGTGGTGTTTCAATTTCTTGCTTGTTGTGTCCTGGCTTCCGTGTTGTAGGATGGCTTTCGTGCCGCATCATGGGGTGCAGTTTTTTAGTTGTTTTGCGGTATATGTGTTTGCATGAGTATTGGATGAAGGGATTTTTGCATGAGTGTGTGCGCTGCTGTGGGTGTAATTTTCCGTGTTGTTTTTTTGCATGTGGTATTTTTCTTTTTTACGGTTGGTGACCTAACACCCCCCCGCCACACGCCCTTGCGGCGGCTTGCGGGGTATTATGTAGATGTAGATGTAGATATATATCCCTCCACGGACTACAACCTTGACGTGGTGGAAGGCCTTCTGCGTTCCGATGACCCCCAGAGCTCTGCTGGCGGGAGTAATAATAATTGCTCCTGGTAGGGGTCACCAATGCCAGATAGGTTAGAGAGAGGTGTTATTTTGCTCTAGTTAGACCTCATTTGGAATATGCCGCAAGTATTTGGGATCCGTGGGAGAAAATTTGGCAAAAAGAATTAGATAAAGTCCAGAGAAAATCCGCTAGATTTGTTAAAAATTGTTATGATAAAAAACACAAGTGTGACAGGTCTCTTAGGGGATTTAGGCTGGGAACCACTTGAAGTGCGGAGAGAACAAGCGAGGCTTAGACTTTTACAAAGGTTCAGAACAAACGAGTTTAAATATGACACTGAAGGAATTATAATGGCCCCACACTACTTAGGTAGATCAGACCACAAAGATAAACTAAGGGAGATAGATTCAGATAGGTACAAATACTCATTCTTTCCCCGAACACTCAGTAATCATAATAGCAAGAAACCGAAGTCACTTTAGAAATATAAAAAACGTTGAATTTACAAGTCGGAACAAAATTAAACACTATAGAGATGTTAGGTATACTTTCAGGTGCATGTGTATGTTAGTTGGTAGTTTGAGTGTTTGCATGTGTGTGGGGTGTAAGTGTTCATGCATGAATGTATGCCATGTTTTTTTTTTATATATGATTTTGTCGTTATTGCATGCGATTTTTTTTTTTATTATTTTTCTTTTCTAAATTATGGGTGGTGTCCTAGCACCCCCCGCCACACGCCCCTTGCGGCGGCTTGCGGGGTATTGAGTAGATGTAGATGTAGATAGGTCGAAGGTTGGGAGCCAGACGAAAGGTAGTCCACGCAGCGTCTGTTCCTCAGTGAGGCGGCTGCAATGGCGTCTGATCCAAATAGGGCGGCCAGCAAGTCATGGTGTCACATTAAATACACTATTGAGGAAAGCAAAGGGAAACCACCTCAATTATCATTCCTAAGATTTAAATGATAGAAAATGCAGAGATTTTGAGTCCTGGCAACTACGGAGATCGGCCCAATCGGCCGTGTGTCGTGCCCGGCAGCGGGGGAGCCAAGGCTTCCGCGGTCGTCATCCCACGAAACCCTTGCAAGGGAAAACCAGCAGCAGCAGGACAAAAGACGCAGGAGAACAAGACCAAATTAGTTAGAATAGGAACGTGGAATGTTAGGACAATGATGAGGACAGGGAAATTGGGAGAATGTTAACCGAGAGATGGAAAGGGGAAATATAGATATTTTAGGTCTATGCGAGGTGAGGTGGACGGATAGCGAGGATCACTGGAGCGATCAGTATAGAATAATGTACAGAAGCGGGGACGAGAGCCAACGAGGGTTTGCCAGTATTAAATGAAGAGGTAGAAAGAAGCGTAGTTAACGTAGAACAGGTAACGGATAGATAATTACTAGTCGAGATAAAAGCAGAATAGACGAACTTGGTTATTATTTAGGTATACATACCACCGAGCAACCAGAAAGAAGAAGAGGTCGAGAGGATATACGATCAGTTAGAGGACATAATCGCGTGTGTTCCCGCAGGGAAACATTTGATAGTGATGGGGGATTGGAATGCGACGGTAGGCGAAGGGAAGAGATGGTGATGAGGTTGGGGAATATGTTTAGGCACGAGGAATTACCGCGGGGAAAATGCAGTTGAGTTATGCAGGAGACAGGGGTTAGTCATCACCAACACTTGGTTTAGACACCACAAAAGACGCAGGTATACATGAAAAATGCCAGGTGACTCAGAGGTATCAGCTAGATTATATTCTGGTTATATAACGGTTTAGGAACAGTGTGATAAATTCGCACAGCATCCCGGGAGGGCATGCGGCCTCTGACCAAATTTAGTTGTTATGAAATGTAGCGTACGTTTCAAAAAGATAAGGCAGGGGCGGCGAGTTAGAAAATGGAATGTAAAAGCATTAAATGGGTTGAAAAGGAAGGAATACAAAGAGGCGGTAGAGGAAATCATGGAGGATGGTAAAGAGCAAAGAACTATCAAAGATATATGGGAAAGTATCAAGAAAGGGTTGTCTAAAGCCGCAAAAGACACCATTGGAACCGTTAACGCTAAAAGGAAACTACTAGGAAACCATGGATCACGGATGAGATGATTACAAAGATGGATGAGCGGCGAAAATGGATGAATATAAATACAGAATTAGGCAAAATGAAGTACAAAGAATTAAACAATGAATGCAGCGGGCAGCAAACAAAGCAAAAGAAGCATGGTGGAACACGCAGTGCGAGGATATGGAAAGTGTGCAGAGGAAGGGTGAAATCGGTGCGCTGTACAGAAAAGTTCTACATCTACATCTACATAATACCCCGCAAGCCGCCGCAAGGGCGTGTGGCGGGGGGTGTTAGGTCACCAACCGTAAAAAAGAAAAATACCACATGCAAAAAAACAACACGGAAAATTACACCGACAGCAGCGCACACACTCATGCAAAAATCCCTTCATCCAATACTCATGCAAACACATATACCGCAAAACAACTAAAAAACTGCACCCCATGATGCGGCACGAAAGCCATCCTACAACACGGAAGCCAGGACACAACAAGCAAGAAATTGAAACACCACATGAAAATGCACCACGAAACACTCTGCCCCCAAAGAGTCTTTAAAAGGCAGGGAATGCGACCCAACGTTGCAGGTAACAGGAATTTCCCCCCGCGGAGAGGGACGAGGGATTGAAAGGGAAACTTAAAAACAGATGAACAGAACATGAATGAGGTCATTCGGGAAGAATGTGTTAATATAACAAAACACATAAGGTTAGTGGAAGAGCATGCATTTAAATACAACTAATAATTTTTTGGACGCTGAGGGTGGCAAGTGGAATTTTTGCTATCTATAACCCTGCAGTTGCTATCCCGTATTGTCCGTGGGAAGAAGGAGTCCTTGAGTCGGCTAGTTCTGGCATCTATTTCCCGAATTTTATATGCATGATCCAAGCGACCAATGTATGTAGGAGTACGAATAATTTGCGAGACCTCGGTGCTGAAACATGCGGATCTAAATTTATTTAATAATTTCAATCTTGCATTGAATCGTCTCTCAGCCAATGATTCCCACCCCAAATCCATGAGCATTTCGGTGACGCTTTGCGTTTTATCGTAGGAATTTTTTACAAAACGGGCTGCCCGGCGTTGAACCTTCTCAATTTCCCGAATGAGGCCTTTTTCACTCGGTTAAAGTTAAATCGTTATCGGGAAGAAATAAAGGAAGAGGTATGCGGTAATAGTTGACAAAGGAAAGATCCAAGGGAGATGAAAGGAGTATACAGAAAAACCATAGTAAAGAACTTAGACCAACAAAGTTAGACATTGATAAATAATCTACGTCTACATCTACTCAATACCCCGCAAGCCGCCGCAAGGGCGTGTGGCGGGGGGTGCTAGGACACCACCCATAATTTAGAAAAGAAAAATAATTAAAAAAAAAAATCGCATGCAATAACGACAAAATCATATATAAAAAAAAACATGGCATACATTCATGCATGAACACTTACACCCCACACACATGCAAACACTCAAACTACCAACTAACATACACATGCACCTGAAAGTATACCTAACATCTCTATAGTGTTTAATTTTGTTCCGACTTGTAAATTCAAAGTTTTTAATATTTCTAAAGTGACTTCGGTTTCTTGCTATTATGATTACTGATTGTTCGGGGAAAGAATGAGTATTTGTACCTATCTGTCTTGGAATCTATCTCCCTTAGTTTATCTTTGTGGTCTGATCTACCTAAGTAGTGTGGGGCCATTATAATTCCTTCAGTGTCATATTTAAACTCGTTTGTTCTGAACCTTTCTAAAAGTCTAAGCCTCGCTTGTTCTCTCCGCACTTCAAGTGGTTCCCAGCCTAAATCCCCTAAGAGACCTGTCACACTTGTGTTTTTATCATAACAATTTTTAACAAATCTAGCGGATTTTCTCTGGACTTTATCTAATTCTTTTTGCCAAATTTTCTCCCACGGATCCCAAATACTTGCGGCATATTCCAAATGAGGTCTAACTAGAGCAAAATAACACCTCTCTTTAACTTTTTCATTACATTTCCCCACCACCCGTTTTATGAAGCCAAGTTTCTTTAAAGCTGATCCGCATATTGTCCTGATATGTGCTCCCCATGAAAGGCGTGGTGTTAGAACAACCCCCAAATATTTAACTTGATTTGCCGTAGTCAATACTGAACCCTCTATTTTGTAGTTTATATCCTGTTCCTCGCTTCCTTTATTCCAAAATTTCAAAACTGCACATTTATCTATATTAAGTGTTAATCCCCATTTATTGCACCATCCCGAGATATTGTCTAAGTCTCTAGAGAGTAGCTCGCGATCTAGTTGGCTCCTTATTTCCCTGTATATCACCGTGTCGTCAGCAAATAACCTTAGATTGCTACTAACGTGTGTGCTTAAGTCATTTATGTATATTAAGAACAGAAGAGGCCCTATTACACTTCCCTGGGGGACGCCCGAAGTAACATCTCTCTCCGTTGAGCACAACCCATCTATGACTACTATTTGTTTGCGGTTTGACAAGAAGTCCCTAATCCAATTAATTATTTTCTCATTGATCCCATAGTATTTAAGTTTGTGTAACAATTTATTGTGTGGGACTTTGTCGAAGGCTTTTTTGAAATCCAGGAATACTGCATCGACTTGGGTGTTGTTTTCTCCCGATCTAAGTATATCGTGAATGAAGAGACCAAGTTGTGTTTCGCAAGATCTGCTTTTCCTAAATCCGTGCTGGTTGTGGATTAGTATTTTCCTACTATCAAGAAATTTCATAATGTTAGTGACAATAACGTGTTCCAATATTTTACAAGAGATCGATGTTAAAGAAATGGGTCGGTAATTGGTTGGTTTATCCCTATCGCCGCCTTTATAGATGGGAGTTATATGGGCTAGCTTCCAGTCGCGAGGCACTGAGCCTTCTTCTATCGATTTTAGAAAAACAATATGTAAAAATGGGGCAATGTCGTCAGCTAATTCCTTTAATATTCTAGCAGGTATTTCTTCCGGACCAGGTGCCTTGTATGCTTTGATACTACGGAGCAGATGTACTATTCCCTGCTTGGTCAGTGTAAGATCGCTCATGTGTTCCCCGGGTGGGTGTGGAGGATCGTTTGGTGCGTTTGTGTTTTTGTTGTAGACGCTCTGGAAAAAATGGTTTAAAATATTGGCCTTTTTCACGCTATCTGTAATGATTTCTCCATTTTCCGTCTTCAAAGAGTGAACAGTGGGACGTTTACCCTGTATTTCCCTAACATAGGACCAGAATGACTTCGGATTTTCCTCAAGATATTCGCTTAGCATTTTAGATTTAAAAGAGTGTAGTGCTGTGCGCATAATACTTTTCGTCTTACTACGACATTCTTTTAGTAGCTGTTTGGTTGTATTCACAAAACTTATATCGTCACTTTTTAAACTCTTTTTGAAATTTGACTGTAGCTTTCTTTGCCTTCTTAATGCCGATCTGACTTCCCCGTTGTAAATAATATGATGATATATATGATAGTAATAATATGATGTAGAGGAAGATAGCTTAGGTCCAGGCATACTCTACGATGAGATAGAAAGGTCATTAAGGGAAATGAAACAAAATAAGGCCGTGGGGGTAGATAACATTCCCGCGGAACTATTGAAATTATTAGGAAAATGTGGGAGGAAGAGGCTATATGGGCTGATTCGTAGTATCTATGAGGAAGGAATCTGGCCGGAAGTCTTTTTGAGATAAGTTTTAGTTCCTATTCCGAATAAGGTAAAGGCCACGTCATGTGAGAACTATAGGACAATTAGTTTGATATCCCACGCAGCTAAAGTTGTTCTCAGGATCATAAACAAAAGGATAGAGAGTAGGGCAAATGATTACTTAGAGGATGATCAGTTTGGGTTTAAGAAGGGGAGAGGTACGCCTGATGCCATTGCAGTAATGAGATTATTAATCGAGAGGAATATACAACACAACCAGGAGGTATTTGCCTGTTTCGTAGGTTTCGAAAAAGCGTATTCTGCAGAAAATAGGAATAGATTGGAGGGATAGGAGGCTAATCCGCAAATAGTACTTAGTCCGGATGGAGTCTTAGGAAGAGGTGTAAGGCAGGGTTGCCCATTATCTCCGTTGATGTTCAACCTGTATGGAGAGGAAATGATTAAAGAGGCATGGGAAGAACTGGAAGTAGGGATGAAAGTGGGCGGGGAATTCGTAAAATCAGTTAGGTTTGCTGATGACCAAGCTTTAGTTTATCAGTCAGCCAAGGGGCTGCAAGCACAGCTGAGTGAATTTGGAAATTCAGTGCGACAGGTATGGGATGAGAATCAATATTAATAAAACAAAGGTTATGCGATTTTCTAGAAAGAAAAAGGCTAAGCTTAACATTAAAATAGAAGGGCAAAAACTAGAGCAGGTAGAACAGTTTACGTATCAAGGTAGTGTTTTGGACCAACACGGTAAAGTTGTTGGGACGTAAGGAGAAGAATTGTGCTAGGCAAAGAGGTTTTCACGAGGAGGGAGTTGATGAGAGGGACGTTGAGTGAGGATGTTAAGAAATGACTCGTAAAACCTTTGATATGGAGCGGAAACGTGGTCATTGTAGCATGAGGATACACGTAGACCGGAGGCTTTTGAAATGTGGGTGTGGAGAAGAATGGGGAAGGTTAAATGGGCAGAGAAGAACACAAATGAGGAAGTACTTCGAATGGTCGGCGGAGAGGTGAGATCCTATGGAGGAAGGAAAAGTGGATGAAGGGGGTATTGCCCGGCAGTGGGATGTTGAAGAAAGTGATAGAGGGGAGAATGTTAGGCAAACGAGGAAAGGGTAGACGCTGGTTTAGGGATGTTTGACGGGATGAAGGGAGGAAGAAGGGATGTATTCCTATTTTCTGCAATATACTCATTAGTTTTTCCCAATTCACTCTAGCAAACGCTTTTTCGAAATCTACGAAACAGGCAAATACCTCCTGGTTGTGTTCTATATTCCTCTCGATTAATAATCTCATTACTGCAATGTCATCACGCGTACCTCTCCCCTTCCTAAACCCAAACAGATCATGCCCTAAGTAATCATTTGCCCTACTCTCTATCCTTTTGTTAATGATCCTGAGAACACCTTTAGCTGCGTGGGATATCAAACTTATTGTCCTGCAGTCCTCACATGATGTAGCCTTTACCTTTTTCGGAATAGGAACTAAAACTGATCTCACAAAGTCTTCCGGCCAGATTCCCTCCTCATAAATACTACGGATCAGCCCATATAGCCTCTTCCTCCCACATTTTCCTAAGCATTTTAAAAGTTCCACGGGAAAGTTATCTACCCCCACGGCCTTATTTAGTTTCATCTCCCTTAATGCCCTTTCTATCTCATTGTCTAGTATGCCTGGACCTAAGCTGTCTTCCTCTATGTAATTTTCTTTTTCAATGTCTAACTTTGTTGGTCGAAGTTCTTTACTACACAGTTCTTCTATATACTCCTTCCATCTCTCTTGGATCTTTCATGTGTCAACTATTACCTTACCCGCCTTATCTCTAACTGTTAGCATACCTCTTCCTTTCTTACTTCCCGATAACGATTTAGCTTTGCTGTACAGCGCACCGATTCCAGCCTTCCTCTGCAGACTTTCCATATCCTCGCACTGCGTCTTCCACCATGCTTCTTTTGCTTTATTTGTTGCCCGCCTCGATTTATTGTTCAATTCTTTGTACTTCATTATGCCTAATTCTGTATTTATATTCTTCCATTTTCGCCGCTCATCCATCTTTGTAATCATCTCATCCGTGATCCATGGTTTCCTCTTTCTTTTAGCGTTAACGGTTCCAATAGTGTCTTTTGCGGCTTTAGTCAACCATTTCTTGATCATTTCCCATTTTTCTTCGATAGTACTAAGCCCTTTACCATCCTCCATGATTTTCTCTACCGCCTGTTTGTATTCCTTCCTTTTCAACCCATTTAATGCTTTTACATTCCATTTTCTAACTCTCCGCCCCTGCCTTATCTATTTGAAACGTACGTTACATTTCATAACAACTAAATTGTGGTCTGAGTCCGCATCCGCTCCCGGGAAGCTGTGAGAATTTATCACAGTGTTCCTTAACCTGTGTCTAACCAGGATATAATCTAGCTGATATCTTCCTGAGTCAGCTGGCATTTTCCATGTATACCTGCGTCTTTTGTGGTGTCTAAACCAAGTGTTGGTGATGACTAACCCCTGTCTCCTGCAGAACTCAACTGCTTTCTTCCCGCGGTCATTCCTCGTGCCTAAACCGTAGTCGCCCACCTCATCACCATCTCTTCCTTCGCCTACCGTCGCATTCCAATCCCCCATCACTATCAAATATTTCCCTGCAGGAACATGTCCTCTAACTGATCGTATATCCTATCGACCTCTTTTTCCTTATGGTTGCTCGGTGGCATGTATAGCTGAATAATAACTAAGTTCGTCGGTTCTGCTTTTATATCTACTAGTAGTATTCTATCCGTTACCTGCTCTATGTTGACTACGCTTCTTCCTACCTCTTCCTTTATTACTATGGCAACCCCTCGTTGTCTATCATATATGATGGACAATATATTAATACAGGTATATATATTCGATTCCCGGGAATGTCTCTGGGGACCTGCAGCTCCGTCCAAGCTATGTGATTTTTCTCCCACCACATCCTCCTGGGAAACCATGACCTGCCCAAGGAATGGAACTGGCCCCCTACCCTGATGTGTGAATTTCACCCGCCGTCAGGCTTAGTACTGGGTGAACTCTACCATCATCTACCAAACGGACCTTAGGGTTGATTACTGTGTTTATGGTTTTTTATGTATACACAGAACATATACATGCATGAATGTATATTATACTCGTCAGTATATATGTATGTGTGTATATATATATATATATATATATATATGTATGAATATATCTATAAAATATATAAATATATATGTATATATGAAAATATCTTCGAAATGGAACGCTCTTCGGCTACGCACAAATATATAAAAACACGGATGTAGATTTGTAGAATATAGAGACACATAGAAAGGACACTCACAATATGTTATTTGACGTTTCGACTGCACGGCTGTCGTCTTCAGAATGGCGTTCTCGTGGAAGAGCGGAAAGGATGTGCGGGGGAGAGGTGGGGGACGGAGAGGTAAAGGGACCAATAAGAAATGAACAAGGGGGTGGGGGGATATGTAGGCAGCCATATGATGCATTCAGTGGGCTTGGTTCAGCCCGGGGGGTTTAAATGATTAGGCCACCCAGATATGCGCCATGTCGCGGGTTCTCACCTCTATTATGCTCGCAGATTTGGGGAGGATTTCAGTCACCGAAACGGAGAAGCAGTCTTCAAAAGATTGAGTGTGGGAAGCAGTGTGATTAAGAATGGGATAATTAAGAAAAGTGGGAGATTTGGTGGAATATCGGTGGTTATTCATGCGGAGGGAGAGTGCGGTCGTGCGTTCGCCCACGTAGAAGGCAGGGCAGAAGTTACAGGAGAGGCGATATATAATATTTTTTGAGGTTCAGGTGGCGAGCGGTTGGGAGTTGGTACTGAAGGAGGGGGAGGGTCTTAGAAGATGACAGCATTTGCAGCGTGGGCGGTTGCATGGTGCGGATAGGGGTGGGGGAGAGACGGGGGTGCTCGCAGTTGGTTTTGTGGACTTGAAGATGTCTCGCAAGTTCGACGGGCGTTTAAACGAAACAGAAGGACAATGTGGGAATAAAAGTGATGTGGACTGAGTGTTGTTAATAATGGGGAAGAGGTCACGGATTAAATGTTTAATTTTGTGTGTTCCAGGGAAGAAAGTGGTGATAAGATTAGGGCATTTTGGGCGGTTTGGTTTGGGGAGGGGAGTGTCTTGGGTTGACGGTTTGAGGATTTTACTATTTAGTAGTTTTTCTGGGTACCCACATTTTCTATGAGAGTCATGTAGCTGGTCCAAGTATTTCTGTTGGGAGGGGGTGTTGTTGCAAGGACGGAAGCAACGGATTGAGAGTGAGAATGGGATGGAGCGCTTAGTATGAGGTGGGTGGCAGCTGTCGAAATGAAGATTTTGTAGCTTATTGGTTGGTTTAATGTGGACTGAGGTGTGAAAGGTGTTGTTTTGGAGGTGAATGTCGACATCTAGGAAAGTGATGTTCGAGTCGGATATAGAAGAAGTGAATGATACTGAGGAGGAGGAGTTGAGGGAGGAAATGAAAGAGGATAAAGTTTCGCGTCCGTGGGATCAAAGGAGGAAAATGTCATCGATATAGCGGGCCCAGAAGAGTGGTTTGAGGGTTTGTTGTTGCAGAAAGTCGTGTTCAAGTTTACCCATAAAAATATTGTCGTATGTAGGAGCCATACGCGTGCCCATTGCAATGCCTTTTATTTGTAAATATATTTTGTCACATAATTGAAAGGCATTTTTGGTGAGAACGATTTGGCTTAGTTTGATGAGGAAGTCTGTGGGTGGGGTGTGTGGTGTGGGTCGTAGGGAGAGGTAATGTTTCAGGGCTTCTAAGCCTTCTTTGTGGGGAATGGAGGTGTACAGAGATGTGACGTCTATCGTGGCCATGAGAATGGTCGTGTTGTGAGGAATTGGGATAGAGTGTAGACGTTCCAGAAAGTGGTGCGAGTCTTTAATGTAAGAAGGGAGTGAAGTGGCTATTGGTTGAAGGTGGTGGTCTATTAATGCGGTGATTCGTTCAGTGGGTGAGTTGATGCTAGAAACAATAGGGCGTCCGGGGTTATTAGTTTTGTGGATTTTGGGTAGCAAATAAAAATGGGGGGTCTTAGGATAAGGTGGTGAAAGAATGAATATGTATTTCAGGGTGAGACCTTCTTTGGGACCGAAATTGGAAAGAAAAGAGAGAATATCCTTTTGGATAAGGGTTTGGGTCTTGGGGTAGGGGGGCATAGCAGGAAAGGTCATTTAATTGGCGAAACGCCTCAGCGTTATAGTCTTCTTTGTTTAACACGACGACGGATGACCCGGATGATATATATATATATATATATATATATATATATATATATATATATATATATATATATATATATATATATATATATATATATATGTATATGTTTTTGCGTTTTTCAATTATTTCTTTCTCTCGTCTTTCAAATCATGTTTTTGTTTAGTGGTTTTCCTTTTTGCTTTCCTGTACTTGTTTCCTGTAGTTTCGTTTGCGGATTTCGATATTTCGTTGTTAATACTTCCATGTTTGTTCTCTTTTACTCCCATCTCCATTTCAACATTCATAATATTTTCTACAGCCCGTTGTTATTCCTTTCTTGTCGTTCCGGTTGATGCTTCTACATTCCATTTCCTCAGTCGCCTTCCCGGTTTTATTCCCATTAATTCGGCGTCACTGTTCATTGCCACGAAATGGTTCTTATTCCACCGTTTACAAAAAGTAGTCGTCGATGGGATGAGTTTTCTAGAGACACACACAACTTCGAGAGTGGGTATGAAACTTTAATGGACCAAATGCTCTCCTTGCTGTTTAGTATCCACTCGACTCCCGTGATTGCAGCAGTCCTAGATCTATATATATATATATGTATATATATATATGTATATTTATGTATATATATACTTATATATATGTATATATACATATATATACATATATATATATATATATATATATATATATATATATATATATATATATATATATATATATATAGATGGATTCCCCCCTTTTCCAAATATCGGTAAGTGTTTAATCGATCCCCCTTTCTCTCTCCCTTCCTCCATTTTAATTCCCCCTGTTTACTCGTGCGCTCTTTTTTAAAGAAGATTGTGTTGCATTCGAATCGGCGTCGCCTTTTCCCTCCCTTTCATTTGATCCTTTCCCTCTGACACTTAAGAAATGCTACATCACAAAGTTACTCAATTTTTATGTACTTTATTATACTTTTTTTATTGATTATTTTCTAGGATATCTTCGTATTTGGAATGTTAAATCAAGTCACGAATCTTGCCCAATGTTTACAGGTCTCCATTCTAGGTTATTTAATTATTAATTGAGGCATGGTGTCCTTCTAAGGGTAGTTTTTCGCGAATCTTTCAGTTAATCTCTGTTTTTAGTATGATTCCTGACTCCCTGATTTCTGGGATAGTCCCGAATGTTCACTTATTTCCGCAAGTTATGCTGTATGTGATGCTGTCGCTGGGGTATTTTAAATGGCCAGTAACCTGTGTTTTGGACTCATATTTGTATGCAACTGGTCTTTTCGCCGGCTCTTTTATACGTGGTGCGTTACTGAACAGAAGTGTAGGCATGAGGTTGTTTAAGTACTTAATGCTATGTCCAAATTAAGTGCTACTTTCCTGAATAGTGTATAAATCGCTTGTGACTCCTGTCGTCTCTCTGAATTTATTTACCAATAGCGTTATGTTTTTGCTCATTTTCGTATTTCTGTTGTTTTTATTGCTTAATTAAAAATTTACAATTTTCCACAAAATGAAATTTAATACGGCCGTTCTCCTAATAAATTTTATTTTCTGTAAATTTCCAATTTGTAATTACTCATGATAAAGAGTTGGTGATGGGAATTTATCATTAAAGTTACGTGACATAATACTGTGCCTCGTTAGGCGATAATGTAGGCATGTTCAGTCTGTGTCCATTGGAAACCTACTTTAAACGCTATACTAATAGTTAGATAAAAATGCTCTTATGAATAAGATTAGTCTACTGATGAAGGTAGGTTTTTGACGGACCCTGGCACGTTACACTCATAAGCCACGCCTAATGTAGCCCTATACTCGCAAAACAATTTGCATTAAAATAGACAATTACTCAACCCCGCATTCCTTTTCATTTTGGCCTCCCTTCATGTTGACGAGTTGAACAATGAATGACATAAGAGTATTTAATATGTCCCCACACTATTCAAGTAGGTCAGACCACAACGAGAGAAAGATAACGATTATAGATAGACTCCGGCACAGATAGATACATACATATGCTCCTTCTTTCCCCGAACAATCAGGAATCAAAACAGTAAGAAACCGAAGTCACTTTAGGTATACTAAAGAAATTTAATTTACGAGTCAGGATAAGATTTAACGTTGCATAGACTTAAGATATATTCTTAGGTGCATGTTAGTTGATGGAATAGGTATTTGCATGCGTGTAAGTTAAAACACTTTTCGCATGAATGTATAGGATTTTGTGTTTTTAGGTCGGAATTAAATCGTGGGTATTGCATGTGGTTGTATTCTTAATTACAGGTGGTGACCTAACACCCCCCGCCACATGCCCTCGCCGCAGCTCACGGGGTATTGTGTAGATGTAGTTGTATACCCTCCAACATGCCTATTTCTTTCCTCCCACCTTGAAACACACACAAGACCTTGAATATTACATCTCCACTTCTTTCCGGCGTACGTATTTCAATCAACAGCCTCTCTTCTCCACGCCCCTCCATCTCCTCTTCGGTTTTGCTTAAGTGAAGCAATAAAATAATGGTTGGGTAACATGATCTCTACGCAAGAGGGTGTCCCGAGTGAAAAAATACTCACTGCCCCCCTAGCGACGAGAGAAAGAGGTCCTAAGGGCACTTCCCCTATATCTTCCCATGCCCCTCTTCCCATTTCCTCCGCGCATGCGTTGAAAAGCACCGGTGATAACGAACATCCATCCGTGCCCGACGGCACCCCACTCGATTCTCCTTCCCTTCCCTCCCGCCGTGCACATTCGGAGAGGTTTCTGTAATACTTTTTCTCACCCATTCCCATTCTTCTATTGCGGGGCATGTCCGTGATCTTTGGAGGAAACAAATCTTTGGTCTCCAGGCTGATACCGTGACGTCGACACAAGGAGTCAGGTGCCATTTCAATGTATTGTGCTGAAGTCCCTAGGCGACGCCGTGCGGTTGTCGCCAAAGCAGGAGACACACGCTGAGCAGCATGGCGCATGCCCCATCGCCGATGTCTTAGGCAACAGGTGGTGCCATTTTGAAACCTTCGCAGTATCCCTATTGACGGGAAGTGCTGCCCCTTCAATGGGCCGTGTGTGTTGCCCTTGTCGCGTGCCTTAAAGACTCGTACTCGCCGCCCTTTTGCGGCTTCGGACGCGCCCCTACCCCCATGCCTTAGACGGCTTCTCGCTCTGGCCCAAGGCCCCCCTTCCCCGATGTTGTCCCCCTTGGCAGGATTTAATCCCAAAGAAGGAGGAGCATTGCTCCTCGAGTTGTTGGAGGTAACGGAGCACAACAAGTAGATTGCAGCGGGTGGCAGGGATTCTCGTAATATGCAATTAGGTGCTCCAATGTTAAGCTGTACTTCAGTAGGCAGAAGCCAAATTCTACCAGCTGAAAAATGTCCATATCCGTCAATGTCAAATATTGGATATTATATATATATATATATCCTGTCCAATTTATGTAATTATACATTTATAAATATATAAATAAACACAGGTGTAGATTTTTAAAATATAGAAACACAAAGAAAGGGCACTCACATATGTAGTTTTGACCTTCCGACGGCTCGAGCCGTTTAAACTACATTCTATATTTTATATATTTATTTATTTTAAAACATTATTCACATAAAGCAGTAGCGCAGTTTTACAGTGAAAAATATAGCAAACATGAAAGAGGATATATATAGTATTTGTGCGTCGCCGAAGAGCATTCCCTTTCGAAGGAATGTATATATATGTATATGTATATATATATATATATATATGTATATATATATATATAGATATATAGATATATATATGTATATATGTATACATATATAGATATATATATGTATATATGTATACATATATAGATATATATATGTATATACGAGGGTCATCCGGAAAGTAGTACCCGTTCGTGAAATAAAGACACAAAAGTAAATATTAACAAACATAAAAAATTTTATTTGAAAGAGGATACTTTAAACTACTTCTCAACATAATCTCCAAGCAAATTAAGGCATTTGTCATAACGTGTGACAAGTTTCTGTATTCCTGCTGCATAGTCCTTCGCCGCCAGCTCATTGAGATACGCGAGGGACCCATCTTGCACAAATTTTTGCATAATGCAGATGGTGTTTAACAATTTCATGAACAATTGTTCGAGAAACATTGGGAAAATGCTCACAGATGTCATCAATTGTGACGCGCCGATCGTTCCTCACGAATTCGTCAACTGAGCTCACCAGTTGGTCTGTAATGACAGACGGTCTCTCCGAACGCTCATCGTCGTGTGTGTTCCCCCTCCCCATGTTGAAGTTGCGACACCACCGCCGAACAGACGACTCGTCCATTACATTGTCTCCATACACCTCCTTTAATTGGCGATGAATATCACATGGGCGAACGTTTCTTGCATTGAGGAATTTAATCACTGCCCTCACTTCACAACTGGCGGCGTTCTCAATTTTTTTAAACATTGTAAACAATCACAGAAACAACACAGGCAATGCTAGCGTCACGCAACTTGGCTCAGAGAAGGCAGACAAGCCACTGAAGCTATCTGACCTCGTCCAGCGGCTACTCGCGTCGTCAGCACTTCATGCGGCACGAACGGGTACTACTTTCCGGATGACCCTCGTATGTATACATATATAGATATATATATGTATATATATATATATATTAATATATATATATATATATATATATATAAAATATCTTCGAAATGGAACGCTCTTCGGCGACACACAAATATATAAAAACACAGATGTAGATTTTTAGAATATAGAGACACAAAGAAAGGACACTCACAATTTGTTATTTTACGTTTCGACAGCACGGCTGTCGTCTTCAGAATTCTGAAGACGACAGCCGTGCTGTCGAAACGTAAAATAACAAATTGTGAGTGTCCTTTCTTTGTGTCTCTATATTCTAAAAATCTACATCTGTGTTTTTATATATATATATATATATATATATATATATATATATATACATAAATATATACTCATTTATGTAGAAACAGATATAAGGAAAAGGGATAGGAACATGGGTCGCGGTAGTCCAGGGGGTAGAGCTTTGGACCGCTGACCGGAGGGTCACGGGTTCGATTCCCGGGCAAGGTACTCTGGGCACCTGCAGCTCCACCCAAGCTATGTAATTTTTCGGGTAGCAGGTCTTCCTGGGAAACCATAACCGGCACAGGGAAAGGAACTGGCCCCCCTACCCTGATGTGTGTACCTGTATTCACACGCCGTATAGGGCTTAGTACTGGGAGAACTCTACCATCACCTACCAAACCGACCTTCGGGTTGATTACTGTGTTTATGGTCTATATATATTCAAACACGAAATCCCGCCAAGTGGTGAACAAATTTTCATCCACAAGGAAATATATATAAGGAAAATGTATAGGAACATATAAAAAGGGCGAACACAGGAGAGGTGGGGAAGTCGGGATCAGGCAAAGCCTGATTCCGCCTTTTCCGCCTGTCCTGTGTTCGTTTTCCTTACCCTTACATCTATGTCCTTATATATATATGTATATATATATATATATAAGGACTATTAGGTAATCTACCGGTTAAGGTAGGTTTTTGGATGGACGTAAGTACTAATTAAACATTTTGTGGCCCCTAGCAAAACACAACATCCTACTCTACATCAGGTCCCTCTTTAGCTCTGAGTACTTTCTTCCTCCCTTCATCCCGTCCAACGTCCCTATCCTGTTCCTTCCCTTTCCTCGTTTGCCTAACATTCTCCCCTCAATTACTGTCTTTAACATCCCGCTGCCGGTCAATACCCCCTTCATCCACTTTTCCTGCCTCCATAGAATTTATCCCAACAAACCCCTATCTTCGCCCACCATACCAAGTACTTCCTCGTTTGTTTTCTTCTCTGTCCATTTCACCTTCTCCATTCTTCACACCCACATTTCAAAAGCCTCCAATCTACGTCTATCCTCCTGCTTCAATGACCACGTTTCCGCACCGTACATAGCTACGCCCCTTCTACGAGTCTTTTCTTAACATCCTTAATCAAAGTCCCTGTCATCGACTCCCTTCTCCTCGTGAAAGCCTCTTTGCCTAGCGCAATTCTTCTCCTTACGTCCTTACTACTTTGACCGTGTTGGTCCAAAACACTACCGAGATATGTAAACTGTTCGACCTGGTCTAGTTTTTGCCCTCCTTTTTTAATGTTAAGCTTAGCCTTTTTCTTTCTAGAAAATCGCATAACCTTTGTTTTATTAATATTGATTCTCATCCCATATCTGTCGCACTGAATTTCCAATTCACTCAGCAATGCTTGCAACCCCTTGGCTGACTGGCAAACTAAAGCTTGGTCATAAGCAGATCTAACTGATTTTACGAATTCCCCTCCTACCTTCATTTCCACCTTCAGTTCTTCACATGCCTCTTTAATCATTTCCTCTGCATACAGGTTGAACAGCAACGGTGATAATGGGCAACCCTGCTTTACATCTCGTCCTAACACTGCCCAACCGGACTCCCCGTTCCCCACTCGTACCTGAGTAGTCTGAGTCTAACCTGTGTCTAAACCGAATATAATCTAGCTGATACCTCTCTGAGTCACCTGGCATTTTCCATGTGTACCTGCGTCTTCTATGGTGTCTAAACAAGTTTTGCTGATGACTAACCCCTGGCTCCTGCATAACTCAACTGCTTTCTCCCCGCGGTCATTCCTCGTGCCTAAACCGTAGTCCCCGACCTCGTCACCATCTCTTCCTTCGCCTACCGTCGCATTCCAATCCCCCATCACTATCAAAGGTTTCCCTGCGGGAACACACGGGATTATGTCCTTTAACTGATCGTATATCCTATCGACCTCTTCTTCCTTATGGTTGCTCGGTGGCATGTATACCTGAATAATAACCAAGTTCGTCGGTTTATCTTTTATATCTACTAGTAATAGTCTATCCGCTAACTGCTCTATGTTGACTACGCTTCTTCCTGCCTCTTCATTTAATACTATGGCAACCCCTCGTTTGCTCTCGTCCTCGCCGCTGTATATTAATTTATACTTATCACTCCAGTAATCCCCACTATCTTTCCATCTCACCTCGCATGGACCTAAAATATCGATATTTTCCCTTCCCAACTCTCGCTTAACATTCTCTAATTTCCCTGTCCTCATCGTTGTCCTAACATTCCACGTTCCTATTCTAACTAATTTGGTCTTGTTCTCCTGCGTCTTCTGTCCTGCTGCTGCTGGTTTTCCCTTGCAAGGGTTTCGTGGGATGACGACCGCGGAAGCCTTGGCTCCCCCGCTGCCGGGCCCGACACACGGCCGATTGGGCCGACCCCGTAGTTGCCAGGACTCAAAATCTCTGTATAGTCCATCATTTTAATCTTTGGAATGATAATTGAGGTGGTTTCCCGTTGCCTTCCTCAATAGTGTTTTTAACGTGACACCATCACTTACTGGCCGCCCCACTGGGGTCAGACGCCATTGCAGCCGCCTCAATGAGGAACAGACGCTGCGTGGACTACCTTTCGTCTGGCTCCTAACCGTCGACCTATCTGGCATGGGTGACCCTACCAGGAGCAATAATTATTACTCCCGCCAGCACAGCTCTAGGGGTCATCGGAACGCATAAGCCCTTCCACCACGTCAAGGTTGTAGTCCGAGGAGGGATATATATATATATATATATATATATATATATATATATATATATATATATATATATATATATATATATATATATATATCACACACACATCGCCATCGCGGGAAGTCTTTCGCTGCCAGAGTTGCAGGATAGATGATATTTTTGTTGAATTATGGGACGACTTCATCTGTCTCGCTCAGGAGTATTAGCTTACTATTTAGTAACCTTTCATTTAATTTGTCTTCTCGCCATAAAAAAGCTAGGGGTGAGGTTGGCTTAAAAATATAGGATGTTCAACTATATTATTGATATTTTAAAATATTCTTGCGAACCTCAAAAGTAAGGATTAATGTCCATTCACGGTAGATGTCCAATACAGGAATAGGCGCGGCCAACCCCCTCAATCGTGGTTTCCTCCTGTGTTCATCCTCAAATTGTGATTGATAATCCTTAGTCAGCTTGAATGAAGCGGGAAGATAGTAGTATCCGCGGACAGAAACAAAATTATTTATAGTAGGTGTATGAATTTCACGGGTGCCCGCCGTCATTTAATGTTTTTTGTTGTCTTGTTTATGTAGGCATAGGATTAGCTGCTAACCAGGTAATGTAACCACGTAATACTACCTTGATCAAAAAGTTCCCGGAATAACCACCGTGTGCCGCTCCCATCGTTCCGATTTGAGTTCTGTTTTTTTTGTTAAATTGGTACATCTGTTGTTGATATTCCCTTTAAATCTTAGTGTCATAACTTGACATTTGCAAAAGTTACGTAGCCAAGAGTACATCTATCTCTGTGTGTGTTGGCGATTTTTTACAATTGCAGAAATGGATTTAAATTTGCAACAACGAACTTGTATTAAATTTTGCGTAAAAAACGGATTTAGTGGCGCACGGACGTTGGAAATGTTGGAAAAGTGTTTCGGCAACGATTCTCTAAAAAAACGGTCGTTTACCAGTGGCACGAGCGGTTCAGAAGTGGTCGTGAGTCAATCGAAGATGATGAACGCAGTGGCAGACCATCGACATCGAAAGTCGGTGAAAAAATTGATAAAGTAAAAGAAATGTTGGTCAATAACCGCTAATTAACCATCAGAGAAATAGCGGAGGACTTGAACATTGCCTATGGATCCGCCCAAGACATTGTGGTTAATGATTTGGGTTTCCGTCGTGTAGCAGCAAAGTTGGTGCCAAAAGACCTCAATTTCATGCAAAAAAGAGACCGTGTTGACGTCGCAAAAGACATGATTTGCGAGGCTGAATCCGATCCCACATTCATCAAAAGGAACATTACTGGAGACGAGACGTGGGTTTATGAGTACGACACGCAATCCATACATCAGGCAAGTGAATGGCGTTCACCAAATGAGCCGAGACCAAAAAAACCACGTCGTTTTCAGTCAAAAAAGAAGGCAATGCTGACGGTTTTCATGGATTACAACGGTGTAGTGCATCATGAATTTTTGCCAGAAGGCCAGACAGTAAACAAAGAGTATTATTTGGGCGTTATGAGACGTTTGCGTGAAGCAATTCGCCGAAAGAGACCAGAAATGTGGGCAGAAAACTCGTGGATTTTGCACCATGATAACGCACCGTCGCACAGTGCTATCATTATTCGTAATTTTTTGACGAAAAATGCAACAAATACCATCCAACAGCCACCGAATTCACCTGATTTAGCTCCCTGTGACTTCTTTCTGTTCAATCGAGTTAAAAAACCATTACGGGGAACGCGTTTTAGCAGCCGAGAGGAAGTAATGGAAAAATCGCAGGAAGCACTGATGGACATACCGAAAACCGAATATAAAAAATGTTTCGAGGATTGGATCAAGCGCTGGCATAAGTGTGTTGCAGTCGATGGGGATTACTTTGAAGGGGACAATATAGATTTAGATGAATAAACTTGTATTTTTAATTTTCTGAATAAATTCCGGGAAATTTTTGATCAAGGTAGTATATGTAGGCATATTGCGTGATTGGTGTTCGGTCGCTCCCTTGCCTCGCGGTTTATGGTGGATCGCGTGGTGCATGAGGAATTAGGGGGAATACATGTAGAGTGGCTGGTGACCTACCACCCCCTGCCACACGTCCTTGCGACGTGTTGAGGGCTTATGTGTGTACGTAGGTGGGAAACCATTGTGGGGAATTTAAATAGGACGATGAAATATCCCCTTAAGATGTAATAATCTGATCTGTACTTGGCTTTTGAAACTTCCATAATTTGTATAAAATAAATGTAATTTAACGTTTACAAGACTACGGACATGGAGGTAAACGCACGCAGACCGCTACGCGGTAGCTCAGCTCTGAGCTCCTCGGACGCCTCGTCTGCTCATCCGAAGCGTGTTCTCTCTTGTTCATGTGTTGAGGCCTTAATGCACTTGGCCTTCCTCCTCCCTCCCCTGTCCCTCGCAGCCAGCCGGCCCTTGCGCCTCCGAATACCAGCGCCCGTCCGCATATGGCTTCCGCCGCTCTCCCTCCCTCCTGATACGCACATTCATTCGCTGTCGAAAAATGAAATTCGTTGCTTTTGGCTTTTATGAATCTGGCTCGCGTTTTGTGGAATAATGCAAATCCACACTTGAAGCAACAACTTCATCGTTTCTATGAATTTGATGAAGAATACGGCGAAACCGTTCGATGCGCTGCATGCTGTCTTAATCGTATGCTGTTGATTTCGTATTTCATGTGACCCGGGGGGAGGGGGGAATTAGAACAGAAGGGGAATCCCCCCCCCTCTCTCTCTCTCATTTCTTGTCTTGATTTCTTTACCGTTAACAACTTATTGTAATGTTTAACATCAGCCCAAAATGGATTGATGTACCGTACATTTAAATCCGTAAGCTTAAATAATCTTATCGAATGGATTCGTCTCAGATTGCTCTTTTGCCGTTCATCGGTCGCCTTGAGTTGGCGTGCTTAATTGTCGTACCTCGCCTTTCACTTTTCATCGGTTCATTTTGCTCTCCATTTCCATCTTCTGCATTCTTTTTCTTAAGTAATCTACATCTGAATCTACTAAATCCCCCCCTAGCCATGCAGAGGTGGGTGGTGGAGGGTGCTAGGGCATCATTGTGATATCCTGTGGTGGCCTCAACTATTTGGCGAACTTTGATTCGTCGATCACACAAAACTACATCGCGGATTTTTCCAATCATTTCCGAGGAAGATTATTTTCCACTGGACCTTCCGAGCGATTTTCATCATTCGTGGATACGGCCACTTTTGCCCAATCAATAAGAGTCGCAAACACAGGAGCAGACGCGCCATCGACTTCATCCAGCAAGGCTTTGATCACATTTGGTGTTAATCCTTTATAAAAGAAGTGTTTAAATATGGCACGAAACTCACTTTTCAATTTTTCCAATGAAATAAAAGTTTATTTCTTCAATCGAATGTGGAAATTGAAACCACTTGATGGATATTTTAAAAGCAGTCCAGTGAAAGATGAGGCTTTGCGGAAGCAGACCTTTTGCCATACCATGAGCTTCATCTCTTGGATTTCCTAAGGAGTTATTGAACTATCCACGCTTCATAGGTAGATGCTCACACAGGTGTACACAAGAGAGACAATAAAACAAAACATAATTCGTTGTCTCAGGCGTGACTTCATGGAATCGACTTAACATAATGAAAGGAGAAACTTTGTAATTCCACATAGATTTATTCGACGGACGACCTAGGTTTCGACGTGGCACGTCATCATCAGGTACATTTTGTAAAGAAGACAGAGAATATATAGTCACACAAATTGGGGGGGTGGGTTGGGGGGGGGGAAGGCGAGAAGAGAGACAACTCCCCGGTCTGAGGTGAGGGTTAGGGGGTGGAAGAGGGGAAAAACCCAGGGGGGGGGGTTGGCCCGGAGATGGTTAAGGGGGTTGAGAGCAAGGGGCTAGAAGAAAGGAAAGGATTAGGAACTCGGTAAACTCAGGAAGGGGGAGGTGGTGAAGGGGACGCGTGGATCAGGAGGGAGAGGGGAAACCCAGAATATACGTAAAAACGCTGTATTAAGAGCCGGTAGGGGAGGAGGTAAGGTAGGTGGGGTGTCATTAGGTGTGGAAGGAAGGAAGGTCTAGAAGGGGGGAGTG
This sequence comes from Hetaerina americana, assembly GCF_022747635.1. Classification (NCBI taxonomy): domain Eukaryota; kingdom Metazoa; phylum Arthropoda; class Insecta; order Odonata; family Calopterygidae; genus Hetaerina; species Hetaerina americana. Next base: position 307,606 of record NW_027286819.1, on the reverse strand, counting down.
GGAAGGGTACAAGATTTCGTTAACAATGGTAACCTTATTCTTAACACATTTCAAAATTTCAAATTGCTCTAGCGCGTCAAGCCTTTGTCCTTTCTTCTCAAAATGTAAGAACTCTGGCACAAAATCACTCCGATGATTCTCGTCCTGCAGATGTTTGGCAAAGAGAGACGCCGAGTCCTTATTTTTGACGCACGATTGGTGTTCCTTGATCCTCTCTTTAAACTTTCTCCCAGTCTGGCCGATGTATCCTGCTCCACATTGACAATTTAATTTATAAACACCACTTTTCTCACTTGTAGGGATTCTGTCTTTGGTATGAGAAATTAAATTCCTCATGCACTGTTTGTTATAAAACGCTAGTCTAATTTTGTCTTTGGGGATTTTTCTGCATACCCTCAGGGATAATGGGCCTAAATAGAGAAACCTTCTCCATTGAGCCCTTGATATATCGCTAGGTATAGACCCATAAATACTGTTTCTGGCTAACTTGGACATTTTCCTCTTATAAAGTTTGTCTATTAGTTTTTCCGGGTAGCCATTGTTTACTGCTATTGTCTTAATAATATTAAGTTCCTTTAAAACGCTGGAAACCGTCATTGGTATTGAAGTTAGTCTATTGATCATGGAATGAAATGCTGCAAGTTTTTGTGAAAAGCAATGTCTGGAGGTGGAGTGAATAACATGGTCCGTGTATGTGTCTTTCCTAAATATGGAAAATTGCAATTTCTCATGGGATCTTGAAATGCAGATATCTAGAAAATTCAGGCAACCGTTTACTTCCTTTTCTATGGAAAATTGAATATTGGATTTTAATGAATTTAAGTGGGAGAGGAAATTGTCTAATTGTCTATCTGTCCCGGACCAGACACATAAAACATCGTCCACATACCTGTGCCAGCTAACTACGTTCTTGGTGAGGGGGTGGGGAGAGGAAAATAAGTCCTTTTCGAATGCGTCCATGTAAATATCTGCTAAGACAGGGGACAGGGGAGAGCCCATGGCTAAACCATTGGACTGTTTGTAGAACTGTCCGTTGAAGACGAAATAATTCTGGGAGACGCACAAGGAGAGAAGAAGACACAGTTCATAGGCAATGGGAGTCGAGATGGACTTCCGAAGGAGGATGTCTTGCGCTAGGTTCACGGCTACTTTCGGGTTCACGTTGGTAAAAAGATCTTTTACGTCAAAAGACACTAGAGTGCACTTTTTGTGAATTGTCATTCCCGAGAGCTTGTTCACCAAGTCCACTGAGTTTAACACACTGTACTTCGCAGAAAATTGAGACAAGTCTCTAAATAACACATTGAGTTTTTTCGCTAGCAGGTGGTTGGGGGAAGACACACTTGAAACAACTGGTCTTATCGGAATGTCTTTCTTATGCACTTTCGGGAGTCCGAAAAATCTCGGAGCGGAAGGATTCATTTGGAAAAGTTGAAAAATTTCTGACCATTTAAACAGTCCCTCACAGGCTTTTAACTCTTTTTTGCACTCTTGTTGGAATTTAGGGGTGGGATCAGAACGAAGGACTTCTAAGTCGTTTGCTTTAATGAAGTCTTCACATTTCTTGACATAACTGCTTTTTTCCATCACCACCACTGCGTTGCCTTTATCGGCTTTTTGTATAATCAGGTCTTTGGCGGCCAAAGTACGTTTTATAGACCTCAAAGCCGCGTTCTCGGAAGAATAAATTACTACGTTTCTAATTTGAGAGGCCTTAAGTAACTGCTGTTTAACAACGTGTTTGATAGCACTATTGTTGAAACTTATTGAAACTTATTGAAACTTATTGAAAATGTCCAAGTTAGCCAGAAACAGTATTTATGGGTCTATACCTAGCGATATATCAAGGGCTCAATGGAGAAGGTTTCTCTATTTAGGCCCATTATCCCTGAGGGTATGCAGAAAAATCCCCAAAGACAAAATTAGACTAGCGTTTTATAACAAACAGTGCATGAGGAATTTAATTTCTCATACCAAAGACAGAATCCCTACAAGTGAGAAAAGTGGTGTTTATAAATTAAATTGTCAATGTGGAGCAGGATACATCGGCCAGACTGGGAGAAAGTTTAAAGAGAGGATCAAGGAACACCAATCGTGCGTCAAAAATAAGGACTCGGCGTCTCTCTTTGCCAAACATCTGCAGGACGAGAATCATCGGAGTGATTTTGTGCCAGAGTTCTTACATTTTGAGAAGAAAGGACAAAGGCTTGACGCGCTAGAGCAATTTGAAATTTTGAAATGTGTTAAGAATAAGGTTACCATTGTTAACGAAATCTTGTACCCTTCCCACTCCCCCCTTCTAGACCTTCCTTCCTTCCACACCTAATGACACCCCACCTACCTTACCTCCTCCCCTACCGGCTCTTAATACAGCGTTTTTACGTATATTCTGGGTTTCCCCTCTCCCTCCTGATCCACGCGTCCCCTTCACCACCTCCCCCTTCCTGAGTTTACCGAGTTCCTAATCCTTTCATCTACATCTACTCAATACCCCGCAAGCCGCCGCAAGGGCGTGTGGCGGGGGGTGCTAGGACACCACCCATAATTTAGAAAAGAAAAATAATAAAAAAAAAATCGCATGCAATAACGACAAAATCATATATAAAAAAAACATGGCATACATTCATGCATGAACACTTACACCCCACACACATGCAAACACTCAAACTCCCAACTAACATACACATGCACCTGAAAGTATACCTAACATCTCTATAGTGTTTAATTTTGTTCCGACTTGTAAATTCAACGTTTTTAATATTTCTAAAGTGACTTCGGTTTCTTGCTATTATGATTACTGATTGTTCGGGGAAAGAATGAGTATTTGTACCTATCTGTCTTGGAATCTATCTCCCTTAGTTTATCTTTGTGGTCTGATCTACCTAAGTAGTGTGGGGCCATTATAATTCCTTCAGTGTCATATTTAAACTCGTTTGTTCTGAACCTTTGTAAAAGTCTAAGCCTTGCTTGTTCTCTCCGCACTTCAAGTGGTTCCCAGCCTAAATCCCCTAAGAGACCTGTCACACTTGTGTTTTTATCATAACAATTTTTAACAAATCTAGCGGATTTTCTCTGGACTTTATCTAATTCTTTTTGCCAAATTTTCTCCCACGGATCCCAAATACTTGCGGCATATTCCAAATGAGGTCTAACTAGAGCAAAATAACACCTCTCTTTAACTTTTTCATTACATTTCCCCACCACCCGTTTTATGAAGCCAAGTTTCTTTAAAGCTGATCCGCATATTGTCCTGATATGTGCTCCCCATGAAAGGCGTGGTGTTAGAACAACCCCCAAATATTTAACTTGATTTGCCGTAGTCAATACTGAACCCTCTATTTTGTAGTTTATATCCTGTTCCTCGCTTCCTTTATTCCAAAATTTCAAAACTGCACATTTATCTATATTAAGTGTTAATCCCCATTTATTGCACCATCCCGAGATATTGTCTAAGTCTCTAGAGAGTAGCTCGCGATCTAGTTGGCTCCTTATTTCCCTGTATATCACCGTGTCGTCAGCAAATAACCTTAGATTGCTACTAACGTGTGTGCTTAAGTCATTTATGTATATTAAGAACAGAAGAGGCCCCATTACACTTCCCTGGGGGACGCCCGAAAAATCCTTTCCTTTCCTTTCTTCTTCTAGCCCCTTGCTCTCAACCCCCTTAACCATCTCCGGGCCAACCCCCCCCCCCTGGGTTTTTCCCCTCTTCCACCCCCTAACCCTCACCTCAGACCGGGGAGTTGTCTCTCTTCTCGCCTTCCCCCCCCCCAACCCACCCCCCCAATTTGTGTGACTATATATTCTCTGTCTTCTTTACAAAATGTACCTGATGATGACGTGCCACGTCGAAACCTAGGTCGTCCGTCGAATAAATCTATGTGGAATTACAAAGTTTCTCCTTTCATTATGTTAAACAAAACATAATGATGGCATGCTAAATTAAATCTAGAATTACTCGGGTGGTTTTACTTAAGTGATTTTTACAAGCCTAAAAATTTTATATTGATTTCCCTCGGAGAAATGACCTTGGACCAACTTTGAAATGATAGGAGAAAGTTCTTTTGCGTGATTCGAATAAATGATTAACGTCACAAGAGATTTTTAATTGATCCCAGAATACAATTCATTTAATGTCTCTGGATTGCAGTATTGATTATACATCTACATCTACATCTACATAATACCCCGCAAGCCGCCGCAAGGGCGTGTGGCGGGGGGTGTTAGGTCACCAACCGTAAAAACGAAAAATACCACATGCAAAAAACAACACGGAAAATTACACCCCAGCAGCGCACACACTCATGCAAAACTCCCTCCATCCAATACTCATGCAAACACATACACCGCAAAACAACAAAAAACTGCACCCCAGGATACAGCACCAAAGCCATCCTAAAACACGCAAGCCAGGACACAACAAGCAAGAATGTGAAACATCACTACCACATGAAAATGCACCACAAAACACTCAACCCCCCAAAGAGACAGTAAAAGGAAGGGAATTCGACCCAACGTTGCAGGTAGCAGGAATTTCCCCCCGCCGGGAGGGAAGAGGGACTGAAAGGGAAACTTAAAAACAGATGAACAGAACACGAATGATGTCATGCGGAAAGAATGGGTTATTATAACAAAACACATAAGGTTAGTGGAGGAGCATGCATCTAAGTAGAACTAATTATTTTTTAGACACTGAGGGTGGCAAGTGGAATTTTTACTATCTATAATCCTACAGTTGCTATCCCGTATTGTCCGTGGGAAGAAGGAGTCCTTGAGTCGGCTAGTCCTGGCATCTATTTCCCGAATTTTATATGCATGATCCAAGCGACCAATGTATGTAGGAGTACGAATAATCTGCGAGACCTCGGTGCTGAAACATGCGGATCTGAATTTATTTAATAATTTCAGTCTTGCATTGAATCGTCTCTCTTCTAATGATTCCCACCCCAAATCCATGAGCATTTCGGTAACGCTTTGCGTTTTATCGTAGGAATTTTTTACAAAACGGGCTGCCCGGCGTTGAACCTTCTCAATTTCCCGAATGAGACCTTTTTCACTCGGGTCCCACACGCTGCATGCGTATTCTAAATGAGGCCTTACAAGAGCGTGGTAACAACGTTCCTTGACCTTTGAGTCACTTTTGCCGACAATGCGTCTAATGAATCCCAATTTTTTATTTGCTTGACCGCAGACTTTACGTATGTGAGTCCCCCAAGTTAAGTCTTTAGTGAATGTGACACCTAGGTATTTTACCGTATCAACTACTGCTAGGTCACCTCCAGCTAATTTGTAAGCAAATCCCGTTGATCTTTTAAAGAAATTTACCACTGAACATTTATTATAATTTAGAGTCAATCCCCAGTTAGAACACCATTTAGTAATGCAATCTAAATCCTGCGCTAGAATAAAACGATCCTCATCCCCAGATATTCATTCTCTGCCTGGCTTCTGCCGAGAACAGACGTGCTCGAGCTCGCTCCCTAGAACCGGTTCGACCCTACCTGAGACTACCTGCGTGCCTGCTGTTACTTCTGTGTTTGTTCTTCCCTAGTGAAGTGTAGTTTAGTGTTAGCTTTAATTTTGTGAAATAGTTAGTTTATTTAGTTTTTGTGCTGTTTGTTATTAGTTTTTAATAGTTTGGTAGTATTCCTTGTGGGTACTCTTAGTGGCTTGCGGTGGTTTTTGTCCGTCGAATCTAATTGGTTATCGGTGAGTGTTTTATTTTCTTTACCATCTTTTTTCTTTCCTTTCTTTACTTACTTACTAAGCGTAACTTATTGATTGAGCTAAATTTAACTAACCCCTCTTAGAAATTTTAGCATAGTGTATACAGGTTAGCTTTTGTTGGGAACTCAGTAGTTTAATTAGGATGGCTTCATCTAGGTCCCCTGTTGCCATGCTCGAAGGCACTGGCGAATGCGCGGCTTTAAGGGCCCGTATTGTCATGCTGGAGAGAATGGTGCGGGAGCTTCGATCGGAGATCGCTGGCCGGAGGACTCCCCTCAGGAGAGATGGTGCTCGGAGTGGGAATACGAAAACCCGCCACGCCCATATGGGTGCACGGATTCGTCCGAATGCTACACGTGGCTGGGCGATTAGAGACCTACCCCGTGTCCCATCTCCCAACGAGGGAGTGTCTCACGTCCGTAGGTCAGACGATTGGAGGGTTGTCTCTCGGGGCAAGGGGAAGGTAACGCTGCGGCGTGGATTGGACTCTGCGGAGGCAGATACCATCCCCGTCTCCAACAGGTACCAGGTGTTGTCGGATGACAGCACCACCGTACCTGCAGCCCCTACCCCTACTCCGAGGGCACTGCCTAGGGTAAGACGTCAGGGAACGGGAAGGGAGGGAATTGTAGTAATAGGTAGCTCGAATGTCCGTCGTGTAATGGTCCCATTGAGGGAAAGGGCGCGCCGCGTAGGCGCCGATCAACGGGTGACCGCCTGGTGTATACCAGGCGGAGGAGTCCCTCAGGTGACGAAGGCGATCGAGGCGGCGGTCAAAGGCACGAAGTGCTCTAGGCTGCAGGTCGTGGCCCATGTGGGCACCAACGACGTCACGGACCGTGGATCCGAGGAGGTCCTCCGTTCCCTTAGGGAACTGAGCTCCGAGGTGAAGCGCGTCCAGGGCGTCGAGGGGGTTCGGCTGGGACTAACGGTCTGCAGCATCGTTCCGAGGGAGGATCGCGGGTCTCTGGTTTGGAGCCGAGTGGAAGGCATAAACCAGAGACTATCGAGATTTTGCTCGGACATAGGAGCCTCCTTCGTCGACCTCAGACCAACCCTCCGATCTTGCAGGACTCCCCTTAACCGATCTGGGGTCCATTACACGGCGGAAGCGGCGAGTAAGGTAGCGGATAGGATACTCGACCACTGTAGGCCTTTTTTAGGATAGAGGGCAGGTCACTTAGTGGGTCAATAACATCTGGGGATAGCGCGTATAATATTATTAATAAAAATATAAAAGTCATTGACAACACTGGTAATGATTTAGAAAGACATGTGACACGCACTTCCCCACAAAGGCGTCCTAAATTACAGTCAGGCACTAATAAGGACGTTATTCAACATCAAAATAATTTAACTATACTTGTTATAAATTGCAGAAGCCTCAAGAACAAATCAGCGGATCTAGAACACATAATCCAAACTCATTCCGCTGATGAGCGGTTGGTGCGTTCACTCGGCTCCCTATGGGACACTCCCTTTCCCCTGCCATATTGCAGCGATGGGCCGAAGATTGTACAAATATCGTGAGCAAACATTTTCAGGTCAACATCATATGTTATTTAGACGATTGGCTCATCTACGCGCAACATAGATTTTGCCCCTTCACAATCATCAATTACCTAGACAAAGAATTCGGGGTGCAAATTAATATGTCTAAGAGTATTACAACATTGACTACATCCTTAAAATACCTAGGGGTGATCATCGATACGGAAGACAACACGGTGCAATTGACCAGCAGTGCGCGGAAAAGAGTTTACAGTGTAATACCTTTAATTCCCCGGTTACGTGCAGTGGACATACCCAAAGCAGCAGGCTATTTGGCCTGGGTGTGTTGGATACTAAGATTACCAACCTTCCTCATCAACCATGTATTTCGACGTGACATTACTTGGTGGAACGAATTGCAAACAAGCGAAATATTTAATAGAAAAGTGGCCCTACCACGGGCAACAGAAGACATCACCGTTTACACCGATGCAACACTCGCCCAAGGAGGAGTGGTGATCAAAGAATGGAACATCTCCCAATCCTTTCCCATTCCTGAGCTTTCATCTATCAACGCTTGCGAGGCATATGCCGCCCTAAAGGGCCTCGAAATGACTTTTGACTTACTAAAAGAGTTTAGGCTATTTAACATATGTATAAATATGAAGGTGGACAACTCCACCGCTGTGTATTCATTGCAAAAAGGACGTGGTATTATTTTCACTCTAAATCCTATTCTCATAAACATGTATATGTCTTTGTTAATAAAGGAAAATCAGTCACATGCAGTGACCTGGTCACTGATTCCAACGCACGCCAATCTGGCCGATGCGCCCTCACGGGCCGTGCCTCCTACGCCCTAAATATGCGGAATCGCGCCATCTTGACGGCTTTCGTATATAAGGACGGACGCGCGGCCATTCGAGGTCGGTCCAGATAAATAGAAAATTGGCAAAACAAGCGAAGGAATCAGTGGCCAGCAGCAGATGTTCCATTCTTTGATCACCACTCCTCCTTGGGCGAGTGTTGCATCGGTGTAAACGGTGATGTCTTCTGTTGCCCGTGGTAGGGCCACTTTTCTATTAAATATTTCGCTTGTTTGCAATTCGTTCCACCAAGTAATGTCACGTCGAAATACATGGTTGATGAGGAAGGTTGGTAATCTTAGTATCCAACACACCCAGGCCAAATAGCCTGCTGCTTTGGGTATGTCCACTGCACGTAACCGGGGAATTAAAGGTATTACACTGTAAACTCTTTTCCGCGCACTGCTGGTCAATTGCACCGTGTTGTCTTCCGTATCGATGATCACCCCTAGGTATTTTAAGGATGTAGTCAATGTTGTAATACTCTTAGACATATTAATTTGCACCCCGAATTCTTTGTCTAGGTAATTGATGATTGTGAAGGGGCAAAATCTATGTTGCGCGTAGATGAGCCAATCGTCTAAATAACATATGATGTTGACCTGAAAATGTTTGCTCACGATATTTGTACAATCTTCGGCCCATCGCTGCAATATGGCAGGGGAAAGGGAGTGTCCCATAGGGAGCCGAGTGAACGCATAAGTGCTATTGCCGTACTTGATTCCGTAAAATTTCCAGTGTTGTACATGGATTTGAAGTTGATAGAAAGCACTAGTCAGGTCTAATTTCGCTAAGAAGGCGTTCGGAGGAATTTCCGCGATTGCCCGACCTGGACCTAATAATGAAAATCTTGGGGTGACGTAAAATTTTGTCCATGGGGATAAGTCATATATCAGACGCGCACCCCCAGAGGACTTGGGTATGAGAAAGCATTTGAAACTACATTTCACTTTCCAAGGTACGATTATACCTGCTTCTTGGAGACCCTTGAGATAGACCGTCATCCCGGGCGACACTGGGGTAGGCCTAGATACGAATGGGGCATGCCTGGGTTTAGGCAGTGACGCACCAATTCTTGATATCACCGAATTAATCACTCGATTGTACTCACGTGGCTTGATAGGCGTGACCGCTGGGACTGCGTCCGAAGTGACGTGCAGCTCCTCGAAAAGGGTATCTAAGTCCTCTGGTAGCGCTTCCTCTTCGTTCTCCGGGATTTCCGGAGGGGCGGTGGCGGTGACTCGCGCTGCTCCTGGGATGAGCCAGCGTCTTGCGTTGGAGTCGTCGTCCTCGGGCTCCTGCTCCGGCTCCGATACCGGTTCTGGGTTGTCCTGGTCGTCCTCTCCACATCCCGAATCACTGTCCTCCGCCGGGAGGGGCTCTGTGTCAGCGGGTTCCCCAGAGTCGACCCAGCGGAGCAGGGCATCCTCATCCAGGGTGAGAGGTCTGTCCAGGATTTGCAGGATGGGGCAATCAGGATCGCTGCTGCCGCCTCCTTGAGGTTCCCCGGCCCCTGCCGGGGTTGCGTCGAAAGGGCTGTGTCTCTGGTGGTGCCGGTTGGGGCTGTCTCTGCGTTGGTTGTTGGGGTTGGAAACCCGGTGGTAGCCTTAGGATTTCGGCCGGAACCGGAGGTGTTAGACGAAGGGCTTCCGGCCATCCGTACGTTGCCACTGTTAACAGGAGCCTGGCCCAGAGTAGAGAAGTATTAGGCACAGAGAGTTGGCTGTGCAATGATATTAATGACCAAGAAATTTTCCCAATAGATTTCAAAGTTTACCGACACGATAGAGATACAAGACCCGGAGGAGGGGTTTTCGTGGCAGTTAAAAGTCATTTTGAAAGCAGGCAAGTTTCATTTGAAAATAATAACATAGAAAGTGTTTGGTGCACCTTACTACGGACCAATCAACCCAACATAAATTTATGCTCTTTCTACAGACCTCCAGACTCAGATTTGAAAACACTTCACACCCTCAACGATCAAATTCACAAGTTTACACGTAAATATAATAACAGCATAAACATAATTGGTGGCGACTTTAACCTCCCTGGTATAGATTGGGACAGCAATATCGTTAAATCTGGGACCCGCGATCGCGAATCTTGCAATTCCATGATAAAATTGGTTCAAAGAAACTCCCTCCATCAAGCAGTACGCATGCCCACCCGTGGAAAGAACATATTGGATCTATTTCTTACAAACACGCCGGAACGTATTATTAGTGTATCAACTGATGAGGGCTTGAGTGACCATAAAGCAATTAATGTCCATTTGGACATAGCAATAAAAAAGATTGTTAAACCAAAAAGAAAAATTTATAATTACCATAAAGCAGACTTTGAATCTTTTGCCAATCAATTAAACTCTTCACTACCCGAGTTCAAAACCCGCTTAAGTCATGTCAACGTGGAAGAAACTTGGACAGAATTTGTCAATATCATGCAAAAAGGAATCGTAGATTTCATACCTATAAAATACGTTAAAGCAAATCGCGACCCCAGGTGGTACAATAAAGACGTTAGAAAAGCCCTTCGAAAGCAGAGAATGCTACACTCTAGGGTAAAGAGGGCAGGCGTGAACACATCATCTCCTGAGAATACACAATTATGGGACACATATAGATCCTCTAAAATTGAAACCAAAAAACAATTACGTAGCGCCTTACTGGAATTTAAACGCAAAGTACTTTGCGAGCACTTGGACACTGACCCCAAAGCTTTCTGGTCATATGTTAGGGAAGTAAATGGGACTAAACAAACCGTGGCTTGCTTAAGGGATTGTAGCAATATAATTCATACATACAGCGAGGGTAAAGCTAACATCCTAAATTCATTCTTCCAAAGCGTTTTCTCGAATGATGTTGCCACCGCATATCTCCAAGAAACAATACATACTCCACCCATGGAAAAAATAACAGTGGACCAACAAGGAATTCTAAAATTGCTTAATGAGATTAAACCCAACAAATCCCCGGGTCCCGAAAATATACCAGCTAGGGTGATAAAACATTTAGCTCCAAACATTGCCCCGTACCTTGAATTTATATTTAACAAATCCCTCACAGAGTGCAAAGTACCTAAGATTTGGAAAGCCGCGCAAATAACGCCTATTTTTAAAAGTGGTGACAGGGAGGATCCCAGTAATTACAGACATATATCTCTCACTTCTATCTGTTGTAAAAACTTAGAGCACATAATTGTCAGTTCAATAATGAGACACCTTGACAATATTAACTTTTTAAGTGACAATCAACACGGATTCAGGAAAACCCGCTCCTGCGAAACCCAATTAGGATTATTTAAACATGATTTACTTGTAGCTGGTGAGAGAGGTAGGCAAGTGGATGCCATCTTCTTAGATTTTCAAAAGGCATTTGATAAGGTCCCACATGGTAAACTCATTCATAAATTAAAGGTCGCGGGTATAAACAAGGGCGCTATAAGTTGGGTTAAAGATTTTCTTTCAGAGCGGGAACAGAGGGTAGTCCTTGATGGCGCTAGTTCCGACAGCGTTCGAGTCACGTCGGGGGTACCTCAGGGAACTGTGAACTTTGATACACTAATAATACGTTCCGGCGTGTTTGTAAGAAATAGATCCAATATGTTCTTTCCACGGGTGGGCATGCGTACTGCTTGATGGAGGGAGTTTCTTTGAACCAATTTTATCATGGAATTGCAAGATTCGCGATCGCGGGTCCCAGATTTAACGATATTGCTGTCCCAATCTATACCAGGGAGGTTAAAGTCGCCACCAATTATGTTTATGCTGTTATTATATTTACGTGTAAACTTGTGAATTTGATCGTTGAGGGTGTGAAGTGTTTTCAAATCTGAGTCTGGAGGTCTGTAGAAAGAGCATAAATTTATGTTGGGTTGATTGGTCCGTAGTAAGGTGCACCAAACACTTTCTATGTTATTATTTTCAAATGAAACTTGCCTGCTTTCAAAATGACTTTTAACTGCCACGAAAACCCCTCCTCCGGGTCTTGTATCTCTATCGTGTCGGTAAACTTTGAAATCTATTGGGAAAATTTCTTGGTCATTAATATCATTGCACAGCCAACTCTCTGTGCCTAATACTATATCAGCGGAATGAGTTTGGATTATGTGTTCTAGATCCGCTGATTTGTTCTTGAGGCTTCTGCAATTTATAACAAGTATAGTTAAATTATTTTGATGTTGAATAACGTCCTTATTAGTGCCTGACTGTAATTTAGGACGCCTTTGTGGGGAAGTGCGTGTCACATGTCTTTCTAAATCATTACCAGTGTTGTCAATGACTTTTATATTTTTATTAATAATATTATACGCGCTATCCCCAGATGTTATTGACCCACTAAGTGACCTGCCCTCTATCCTAAAAAAGGCCTACAGTGGTCGAGTATCCTATCCGCTACCTTACTCGCCGCTTCCGCCGTGTAATGGACCCCAGATCGGTTAAGGGGAGTCCTGCAAGATCGGAGGGTTGGTCTGAGGTCGACGAAGGAGGCTCCTATGTCCGAGCAAAATCTCGATAGTCTCTGGTTTATGCCTTCCACTCGGCTCCAAACCAGAGACCCGCGATCCTCCCTCGGAACGATGCTGCAGACCGTTAGTCCCAGCCGAACCCCCTCGACGCCCTGGACGCGCTTCACCTCGGAGCTCAGTTCCCTAAGGGAACGGAGGACCTCCTCGGATCCACGGTCCGTGACGTCGTTGGTGCCCACATGGGCCACGACCTGCAGCCTAGAGCACTTCGTGCCTTTGACCGCCGCCTCGATCGCCTTCGTCACCTGAGGGACTCCTCCGCCTGGTATACACCAGGCGGTCACCCGTTGATCGGCGCCTACGCGGCGCGCCCTTTCCCTCAATGGGACCATTACACGACGGACATTCGAGCTACCTATTACTACAATTCCCTCCCTTCCCGTTCCCTGACGTCTTACCCTAGGCAGTGCCCTCGGAGTAGGGGTAGGGGCTGCAGGTACGGTGGTGCTGTCATCCGACAACACCTGGTACCTGTTGGAGACGGGGATGGTATCTGCCTCCGCAGAGTCCAATCCACGCCGCAGCGTTACCTTCCCCTTGCCCCGAGAGACAACCCTCCAATCGTCTGACCTACGGACGTGAGACACTCCCTCGTTGGGAGATGGGACACGGGGTAGGTCTCTAATCGCCCAGCCACGTGTAGCATTCGGACGAATCCGTGCACCCATATGGGCGTGGCGGGTTTTCGTATTCCCACTCCGAGCACCATCTCTCCTGAGGGGAGTCCTCCGGCCAGCGATCTCCGATCGAAGCTCCCGCACCATTCTCTCCAGCATGACAATACGGGCCCTTAAAGCCGCGCATTCGCCAGTGCCTTCGAGCATGGCAACAGGGGACCTAGATGAAGCCATCCTAATTAAACTACTGAGTTCCCAACAAAAGCTAACCTGTATACACTATGCTAAAATTTCTAAGAGGGGTTAGTTAAATTTAGCTCAATCAATAAGTTACGCTTAGTAAGTAAGTAAAGAAAGGAAAGAAAAAAGATGGTAAAGAAAATAAAACACTCACCGATAACCAATTAGATTCGACGGACAAAAACCACCGCAAGCCACTAAGAGTACCCACAAGGAATACTACCAAACTATTAAAAACTAATAACAAACAGCACAAAAACTAAATAAACTAACTATTTCACAAAATTAATGCTAACACTAAACTACACTTCACTAGGGAAGAACAAACACAGAAGTTACAGCAGGCACGCAGGTAGTCTCAGGTAGGGTCGAACCGGTTCTAGGGAGCGAGCTCGAGCACGTCTGTTCTCGGCAGAAGCCAGGCAGAGAATGATTATACAAGATGTGACTTGCAACTGTAAGAAGTGAATTCCGTGACAAGAGTCATTTAGAACAGTAAGGGGAGGAAATACTGAGCGAGTCGAAATATTACGGATTACAGTTGAACAGTCAAAATTCTTGACTTGACCAGAACGAAATGTCATATGTATGGCTAAGGACTCCTGCCGGATTAATAGAGAATCTGCATACGACCCCATAAGGCGACGCTAGGGCGCGTGGCGGGGGTTGTTGGGTCACCATCTGTAAAAGAGAATATAACCACATGCAAAACCAACAAATTCATGCAAACCTACACCCACAGAGGTGTACATATTTATACTAGAACCATCTGAACCCAAACACATGCAAATACATAAGTAACCAACCTACATATGCAAATTCAGTGAAAATCCATCCAATAGCATGGAAATCAGAATTGAAAAGTAAGTAGGGGAATCACATGGGCATGCTACTTACAGCCTCCGCCCCAAAAGACAGTTATGGGAATGTCACGCACCGCAGCAATGACTTGAATGCACAAAGTAATACGGAGCTAATTTGTTCAATTTTCCCTTCCAAATTCTTCCGTAAAGTAAGCTCTTTCTTATTATGACATTTCAGGCACCCAAGGAATTTCGGAAGAAATTAACGCTATTGCAGCATTACAACTAGATTGCCTTTTCGATTGAATTGTTAAAACTGCAGAAAGTAGATACATTACAGTAGCAAACATGGACGTACGTGTATTCGCTTACTTTCGTTGTCTGGCTGCAATTAATTTTTTAGCCGTCCTCACTAAAAAAGTTAATTTTACGACCGGATTTCAGCATAGAATTGACAACTTCAAGCTGTAACTGGTAATTATTGAAATCACATTAAATTGGATATGTAATTTTGAAACCGATGCGTGAAATAAAAAGGTTCTTGGTTGAAGTGGATTCAAATTAATTTTCTGTCAAATTCGCGGTTACCTTCAAGCGACGGACCATTCCGCCGAGCAGCCGAGTGAAGGCGTCGACAGTTTCGAAATCATTTTCGGAATTCTCTCCCCGTTGAGCGGAAGGAGATATACACTACGTATTCCAACCTGACTGAGGCTTCTCATGAGCATTTTTATCGGCAAGTAACGAAAGTGTTCTCGACCAAAATGATTCGGACAGAATCATTCCTAAGAAATAAGTAGAATAAGTCGGTCGAAATCCCTTTCGCAGATAAATGTACCAATTACGAACACTCTTTAAAACAGCTCCACCCCTCGTGCATCAACCGACCGATGCCAGCTCCTGTGCCACGCCTCTGGTACGCTTCCTGGAAGGCATCGACGGGAAACTCGTTCAATCACCTCGTCATGGCATCTTTGACATAATCCAGTGGTCCATAATGGTACTCAAAGGGGTTATACTTGGGTTGTACTCAGAGATCCATGTCTCGTCACCAGTAACCACATATTCTAAAGCATGCGGGTTACTTTCAACTTGGTCCAAGAGGTTCATTCTTTCACAAGGTCCAAGATTGTCACACAAGCAGTCTTCCGACAGCACCTTTGAAACCATATTGGCACACCTCATGGCTAAATCTTCTCTGATAATACAATGCACTGTGGTTATCTGAGTATTCCACTCTATTGCTGACATCCTGACACTCTTGGGGGTCAATCAGAATGGAGCATGTGTCTCACTTTTGGCACGTTTCGTCGCACCGTGTTGTTGATGGATGTGTCGAGGGCACTCCTCATCGTCAACTTCCTCGTTCCCTTCCCGGAACATCCTTTGCACAAGCAGAATTCGTGACGCGACCCTCGAACAGGGGTTGAGTCTAGCAGCGATCCGCAGACTGTAACGGCCCGCGGACAACTGACGCGGGTCGTGTTGCTCTCCCAACACCTCTCACTTCGTTTCCCGCCAGAAATCCTCCCTCTCCAGTCGTCCGCTTCTCCAGGAAAAATCGTTTTGCTTTCTTGTTGAGACTGGCCCTATTTATTCCAGTGCCACGTTCGACGTATGCATTCTTGAGAAGCCCAAGGAGCTCATCTCGGAACGAGTTGACTTGGGAGGACTTAGCTCAAATCCTAGAGTTGGATACGAGAATCGCAGAGTAAATGGAATCCTAGAGTTGGATACGAGAATCGCAGAGTAAATGGAATCCTAGAGTTGGATACGAGAATCGCAGAGTAAATGGAATCGTAATTGTAATTTTCTCCGTGTCTGAAATTCGAAGTCAACTTCAATGCAATCCTTCAGATTACACGATACGATTTTGAGCATCGTGATTTGAGCATTATAATGATAATAACCCAAAAAGCCTCGATGGATATTTTACTTTCAAGTATTGCGAGGGCATCCCCCCACTTCGTCCGGCATGAATTCCTTTTTCAGTTACCCTTCCGCCATGCAGTTTGGAGAGCCCCTCCGCCCCCGGCTTCCCTCCCTCCCACCTTCCCCCCCCTCTCCATCCCACCTCCCCCTACCCCTCACGCCCTCCTAACATCCCGCTTGCGTTCCATATTTCCTCCGTCCACTTTACCGCTCTCTTTTTCGGATCTCCCCGTACAACTTCCTTTCTTCGCACGCCACGTTTAAAACTTTGTCGTTGGTTTCTCTTTGGCCAACTTTTGTCTCCATTCTCGCGCAGACCGACTTCCCAAAACCCTCGAATCCACCAAGCTCATCCGCTTTCCTCCAAAGACAAAGTTTGACATCCACAAAGCGCTACACTCTCCATATTAAAATCTTTCCTAATCCCATCCTTAATGACGGCATTAATTTTTACAAAAGAGCGCGTGCACTGGTTTATTTAAGTTTAAAATACTTCGCTACTCAGTTGAGACGAGATGTCACTGAGAGGGACATGAGTTCAATGAAATAATGGCCGCAAACTTAAACGCTTAACGTGAAGTTCTATCGTTAATTGGTGAAGGGGAGAGCACTCGTTACTTTGGGATTCCAGGGTGCTCTTCGGCCACTCGTGAAATCTTCCACTTCCAATTCACTTCGGCCACTTGCAAGTCCAGCTCCTCTGCGCTGCACGCGATCCAATTCGGCAATCAATCCAACTTCATCGGGATCCCATATTTGTACTTGCAGCATATTCTATAAATGAGGCCTAACCAGCTCAAAGATAACATTTCTCTCTGGCTTTTTCCTCACATTTACCCAGCACTCCTCTGACAAATCCTAATTTTTTGTCATCCTGTCCACATATTCCCTCTAGTATGTGTTTCACCCTGGAGAGGTCGTGAGTTAGGGTAATGCTTAGGCATATAATTGAGTCTGGTATTAATTCCATTTCGGTGTTCCCGATGCAGTAGGCATTCTGGAGGGATTAGCTCTTTTTCCAAAAAATCATCTTTACATTACAAAAAATCATCTTTAATAGGGGCAGGGAGCTATGAAACACGATTTATAGAAATCGCCTAAGATTTGTTGGAACAAATGGTTGATATTCCAGGTCGATGAGACACCACTCTCGACATTAATGCTACTAGCAGCCCATAAAATTATGGTAAATATCGAATGAATTTAGGACATATGCCATCATAAACGGAACTATGTAAAATGGGTGGTCACCTAGCTCCCCCCGCCACACGCCCTTACAGCGGCTTACGAATTACTACGCAGATGTAGATGTAGAACTATGAAAAGCGATGTTGAACCATCGCGGCTCGAGTGCCCGTCGGCCAATAAATGCGGACATAGCAGGCGTTCCCTCGGCCGACTGCTTCAACCAGTTAAACTAACGAGGACTAAGATTTTGTAACGAATTACTCTTCATACAATGTCACAAAGTAAGCGTAGTCGTGCTCATTTCGCCCAATTCCGTTGGGATAAATTCAGCGAATAAGGTCGACCCGGCCCTGCATCATCATCCGTGGCGTCTTGTCGGCCATCTTTAAAACGCTCGATCCACTTGAAGACGGATGTTTTCTTCGGAGCATTATCACAGGAAACACCTGTCGACATCTCAGTAATTTCTGGATAAATTTTACTGCACTTAACCAAAACACTTGATGTTGATTCGTTTCTCTGTTATTTCGTCAATTTCCATTTTCGACAAAGAGCACAAACAAAGGACAACAGAAACTAACATGGCACCATACGCGCAACCAACTGGCACCACACGCACAGCTCGACGATCCGCCAAGCACAGACACGGCTCATTGGGTCTCAGGCAACTAGCACCGCCGCTAGGAGGCGGGGTTATAGTCCGCGTTATGGCCGCTAAATCGCACCAGTTCGCGTATTTATCGTACGTAACTCTTATTAGCATTGGTGTCCCTAATATCAACCAATCCTAGAAAGCCGTAAGTTAATTTATCTATGCAACAAACACGTGAACGCGAGCATTTCGTACTTGTGTTGAAATTATTCTTCGAGCAAATGATTTACACCATTCAGACGCAATTCCCCGAAGCTAATGTCTACAATGTAAGTGGTTCTGGGATGGCCACAGGGGAAGCATGAAGCACGTCAGTCGTCGTCTGATAGGTATCGCATGAAATGACGTCTAATATTGTCGCATTTCAAGCGTACGTATTGACAGTAAGCATCACCTTTTTAACTACAACCATATTGGTCGACAAATTACGTACTTGTCACTCAGTTTTTAAGTGGGATGCAAAAAACTTTCGAGGGTTAAATTCGCTTAAATTTAGTGGTCCGTGCTAAGTTAATTTATTGGTGCGTTTGTTGTTGCCGATTCCTTAAAAAAGAAATTCCCTGAAGATTCAGCGCGAACTCTTTTATTCAGGTTTTAATCATTATAACGCCGAAAACGCTACAGTTATGAGTACTTGCAATTATCTCCGTGGACGAGAGTAAAAAGAAGGAATAATTTGAAAATTGCAATGTTGTCGGGCTCAACCCTATGAGAATCAATATTGGCGAATAAAACAAACTTTGTGAATTCACAAAACAATGTATTAAAACGGCACTACCGCTTTCATTGCACGCGTGGCACATGGGTACCAGAAGACCATGCCCCCCCCCCCTATGTGATGAAACCGGTAGTATATAATATTTCTGTGAATTTGCAGATTGTCGAATGATTTGAACTTAATCTATTTTCACAGTTTATTCTAATGCTTACATTTCTCTCTTTTACAGGTGAGTTACTTGGAGTTGATGGCTTCGCAAATAAATAAGGAGTTGACGTGTAACATTTGGAAGCGGTGAGTTATCGTATTCTTAAGAGCAAAATGCAGTTGGCTAATAGCTCTCGTCATTCCCCGGGAAAAATAAATAGCGTCGCCTACATCTACGTCCGCACAATTCCCAGCAGACCGTCGAAAGGATGTGTGGCAGGGAGTGGTAGGACACTACGAATTCCATGTATACTCCCTCTATTTCCTCATGCACCTGGCACCCCGCGATGCACCAAAAACCGCGTGGCAAGGGGGCGACCGAACACCAATCGTGCTACGTGCCTACTTACATATATTACGATTATTACACGGTTAGCAGCTATCCCTTTGTCTACACAAAAAGGACAAGTAAATGCATTAAAGGAGGGTAGGCATACGTGCAATTCAGACACTTACTACGTTTAGTACTCTACGCATTCCGGATGGACAATTCACAAATACAATAGACTTAATATATATTCAGTTACACCCCACCTGGCTCAAGGGCGCACGGAGGGGGGCATTGGGACTTGGAGAGTGTTTTGTGGGAAGTTAATCTTTTATGCCCCTATTTTGAACAGTGTGTACCTATTACTGTGCTTAGGTGCTCCCCCTTTCGTTGTTGTCGCGGGTAAAATGAATGCATCAATCTATCCGTTCGACAGTCTAACTCTCCATTTTTTTGTGGCAATTGTCGGCCTTGCCAATGTAATTACGGGGTTTAATTATATGTCTAATGTCGGGTGCGACATGTTAACTTTTTGTTAAAATAAACAATATCAAATATGTTTATTTATTTTTATTCGTACATTCATTTATTTTTACGAAGATTGAAACAATGGGAACCAAGGAGATGTCGCAGCAATGCTGTCAACAACGCTTGTGTGGTTATCGTTACACAAAAAGCAATTAGTCGTGAGGTTGCGAAGAGCAATTACCTTTTCGGTTCGCTTTATCACTTGATATAATATTTGGTGCTTTAAAAGTGCAATTGCTATAATGGCGTCTTGCAATAGAAGTGGTCCTCAGCACGGAAAGCAGTCCTCTGGAGATAAAAGAGTTCTGGAGGATTATTTCTTTGGCTTGACGCACGCACAATGGTGTCTCATGAAGCTTCCCAAACACTTGCGCAAACAAGCGGGGCCCTAGATCGTCTTTGATAGGGAGAAAACCCCGTAGTTTACATGGAGATGAAGACTAAGAACCTTCACCTCGTCTGTTTGTTGATGGACATGACCCTGGGCAAACTGAGCGGGATATACACCAGCACTCCCCCGGAAGGGCACGAGCCGCTTCCTCCGGCGCCGACCGGTGCCCGCTTCGACGGGAGGGAAGAAATTCAACCCCCGGAGGAATCCGAGTTCCTGGCTGGGCGAAGGGGCTGATACTGGAAGGAGGCGAGCCTGAAGACGATTCAAAGGTCCACCAAGTGTGTCATTCCTCGAAGGATGGGCGAATCTACTGCGTTGCCCATAGAGATATCCCTGGGCGATCTGGTCCTTACGGCTTCGCTTCTGGAGGTGCGGGTGACGGCATCCGAAGCGGGGGTCCCCCGTCGATTCACGAGAGAGGCGGAGGGGAAGGATGCGACGGGGCGAAATGAATGCCCTGGTGATCACTACCCTATTCACTGGCAACAAGGAAGGGCATCCCCTCGCGTACTAATTACTACATTCCCTCGGCTGCAAATCGAGAGATGGCCGATCGAATGAGGTATACATTGTAGATCTCATATAAATGACTCTATAGCTCCGCATATTGCCCGCAAATGCGCACTGCCAACCATTGTTTTTGCCTTGACAGTTTTTTTCTCTGGACGATAATTTATTATTTATCATCTCTCAAAATAGTCGCCTATTTAAAAATAACTTGTTCGATTCTATTACCATTACAGATATATTTTCTAGTTTTTGATATATATACTCTGGGCATCGAATTCTTCCTCGTATAGCCTAAGCACGTTCGAGAAATAATTGAACGTACTAGAGGAGCGACTTCGGGTGGATTGCAATTCCGAGTTCAACCGGATGAGAGTGGCCTCGAAGAGAGAGAGAGAATGTTCGTTGAGAGTGGGGCCGTTCTCGAGAGAGGTGGTCGTATGAATTGGCCGAGAGGGCATTCGAGCAAGGGAAGAGAAGGAGAGATGCCACTGCACTCGAATGTCGAAATGTACGCCTTTTTGATCCGATTGAGAAGGGAATGCTGGATTAGTATGAGA
Source organism: Hetaerina americana (assembly GCF_022747635.1). Classification (NCBI taxonomy): domain Eukaryota; kingdom Metazoa; phylum Arthropoda; class Insecta; order Odonata; family Calopterygidae; genus Hetaerina; species Hetaerina americana. Next base: position 286,381 of record NW_027286819.1, on the reverse strand, counting down.
TCAGAAGAAGATATGTGAGAGACATCAACTCATCGCGCGCCACAGAACTGAGTGATCTCGAAGATGAACTACGCATGACACGGATCCATCTCGCTGACGTGACGAAATACTACGAAGAGAATTTCCTGCGTCCTTCTAAGTCCTCTGGCTATTATGCATATGAACTACCAGTCTAATTACTAATTAATCCTATAAAAACATATTTTGTAAATGCTTAACAATATAGGTGATATGTGTTTTAATTAAATGTTAGTGTTGATTACTTTCTTTATTTAAATCCCGATTGATTTAAATAAAGAAAGATTTCAAAATGAAGTCCTTTGGATTCTCACTTTTCCGATGGGATCAGGCCGATTAGAAATTATGGAATGGCAATTAAGCACCCTGCAAGCCACCGCTAGGGTGTGTGGCAGGGGGTGAATACACATCAGACTAATTTTGACTCGAATATGACCTTGCCGCGGTCGGACGATGTAATTCTGAACCTTTATCGTTCGTGGAAAAGATGACATCTTAAATCCATCAACTCTACACTTAATCTCTTTCTAATTTTATTAACATTATCTCTCGTACCGTAGTACGATGGGAGTAAATAATAAATTTTCAACGTCACACATAAAGAGACTCCCTTCCAATTAATGCAAGAGATTTAAGCTGTGATGTAACCTTCGCTCTATTGAGTGATTCCCAGCCTAGCTCCTCCATTACCACTGATACGCTACTAAGTTTATCATAAAAACGGGATTCGGGAATTAATCCAACTTCGTTAGGATCCCGTTTATACCAGCAGCATATTCTACAAATGAGGCCTTACCAGCGAAAGATAACATTTCTCTCTGACCTTTTCATCACTTTGCATCTACAGAAAGAAACTGCGGGAAATGCCGTAACAGTAACGGAGTCATCCGCTAATATGCATTTCAATGCACCAATTTCAGAGTGTGAAAATCATTCGCCTTGACTGGGATTTGAACACCGATCCCTCAATATCCGGTCGAGTGTTTTAGCCAGTTAAGCTATCGAGGCGTCCTCTTTAACTTTGAAATCACAAGACAACATCTTGTTCCTTTCAAAGCCCCAAAAATTTCAGAGTTTAAGAGGACGCCTTGATAGCTTAACTGGCTAAAGCACTCGACCGGATCTTCAGGGATCTGGGTTCGAATCCCAGTCAAGGCGAATAATTTTTACACTCTGAAATTGTTGCATTGAAATGACTTTGCATCAACATAAAACCTCGCTAGTCGCCGCAAGTTCAGGTAGCGAGAGGTTGTAGGTGATCACCTGTAAAAGAGAATATAACTACATGCAAATTCCAAACCCAAACGCATGCAAATACATTAATAAGTAACCAACGTACGCATGCAAATTCATTGAAAATCCATCCAATAACGTGGTGCATTAGAATGGAAAAGCAAGAGGGGGAATGACCTGGGCATAGTTGTAGCCTCCGCCCCCAAAGACACAGGTGGGGAATGTGATGTCTACGTTCTGACCAGGGATTATTTCGACCTCCTTTCTCTTTGCTTGCGTAATTCATCGGTGTCGTTAGTTTTTGTTCTCAGATAGCAACCATCGATCCAACCTCAAGGTTATTGATTGGGGGATGGGGCTATCCGAGATAAAACAGCGATTTTGCCCAACAATTTAGCGCAAACCTTAACCCCTATAAACCTTAACTTACGACTTCTCAGTATTCCGATAGTCGAACGTATGTCATCTTAGCAATGATGTCTTTTGAAATCATGAATGTTCCTGGAATATAATCATTAAAAAAAGCCGTTTGCGATGAAAGGAGACCGCTTATGGGTGTGTTTTTTGTAGTTTAATGATTTTAATGTCGTCTATTTTCCCTTGAATGTGTCTACATCAGTATGGGATCCTCATGAAGTAGGCTTATTTTTGGAACTAGATGGAGTGCATCGTAGAGCAGCCATATTTGTGAAAAGTTGATATGAACAAGGTAGATGTGTCACGACACTATTGGAAGAATTAGGATGGCAGCCACTGGTCGACCGTATGCTTAAATACAGGTTAAATTGACTGCGTACTATTTGAGGATGTTAAAGACATATCACTGGCCCCCACTCACTATGGAAGTTCAGATCACCGACGTACAATCAGTGAGATTTGTTGTAGAACGGATAGATCTAAAATGTTTTTTCCTCGAACCGTTACAGATCAAAATAGAAATGAATGCAGGCGTGAAGGAGACAATTAGAATTGGTAGAGTATACTTTTGTGAATATCCTGCTTGTTTACAATAAACTGCGGGATATGCCGAGACATCTTGTTTCTTTTAATCCCCCAAAATATGGGAGGGTAAGAGGACGCCTCGATAGAAGGACGTGCCTGTGTTCACCGAGTGTCTAAAATTCGCCGGCGTCCGAGGCTTCGGCCGCCGGGGTTTGGAGAGCGGCACTGCCGGACTCTCTCGGAAATCGAGGTTGCGATCGTGTTTTGTTTCGAGCGGCGGTTGACCGCCCAGTTCATCAAGAAGCGTGCAGTTTGACTCTCGACTTCTTCCGCCGGGAAGGCCGTGCCTTTGTTTTGTTTACTGGATCAAGACTGACCTTGACTCCTGGTGTAGAGCTTAGGCTCCTTTTGTTTGCTACCGCCGGTTGCGTGTGGCGGGGAGGGAGTACACACGAGTGTTTTTTTTCTTTCTTTCTTGGAGTGCTTTCAGTGCGCTCTTCTTTTTTTTCGCGCTGGCGTGCTCCATTTGATTTCTTTCAAAATGGTCGTACGTCGTGTAAACACGCTCGCCTTGCAAGTTGATATGAAGGCGAAGCCCCCTACTCCGTTGGAAGTCCACTTCAACTTCTTCAACTTCTCCTCCTTTACCTGTATTTCTACTCGGAGAAGGCCATTTTGGGTGGGGATTTTAACATCATCTACCGCCGAGAGGATAGTGCCTCGAACAGGGATAGGGTGACATACTATCCGAGCCGGGCACTCTCACTGATGCTCGACTCCGTTGGAGCGACTGACGCAGTGCGTTCTTATTGCGCCGGTCCCGCCCCCTTCACGCGATCGGGGTCTAACTCTCGGACGCGGATTGACTACCTCTTCGTCTCGGCATCCCTAAAGAATGATGTCCAGACAGTGGACACCCTCCCAGTGTCCTTCTCTGATCACTGCGCAGTGATCATGAGAGTTAGGTGCCCGGACACAACCCCGGGCGCACACGTCCACCGCTGCGGCTCCGTGTGGCGCATGGACCTCCGCGTGTTGGAGAACGCGACTCGCCGTGATTCTATCCGCACCCGGATGTGTGAACTGATTGCGGCACTCCGTCCCGGTGCAGACCTCGCTCTATGGTGGGACGAGGTTTTCAAACCCCGCATTGTCACCCACTTCAAAAGGCAAACTTTTGAGTGGCGTAGGGAAAACATTACAACATCTCCCTCTACCGCCGAGCGCTAGAAGAGCTACTGCGTAAGGATGTGGCGCCGGAGGGTTTCCACGCCCAAGTATCCTCTCTAAACAATATTATCCTGGGCCAAGAGCTCCAAAAAAACGCTCCCGAAAAGTGGCAAAAAGAACTGGACACGGATATAGGGGGCCCCCTAACGCTATCTGAGCTTCGGCGCTGGATGAAATCCAACTCTGACTCTGATATAGACAGAATCCCTGTCAGAGAATCTGCCGCCGGTGACACCGACCTCCTAAGGGAAGCGGCCCAGCACTTTCAAAACACCTTTAACAGGTATCCTCCGTGGAAGGAGGGAGACATACCCCCTCTTCCCCCTCTCCCTACGCTTTCCACAGATCAAAAAGACGATTTTTGTTGAGACATAAGTTCAGACGAACTGGACTGCGTCTCCTCCATGCTCCCAAAGGGCAAAGCACCCGGCTTGGACGGCCTACCCTTTGAATTTTATTTAGCGTACTGGGATGTTTTAAAACCTTTTTAACCCACCTTTTTAACTGCATTTTAACTAGCGGCTCTCTGACGGCAAGCCAGCGGACCGCCGTGATAACGCTTATACCAAAGAAGACGCGGCCAAAGTCGTTCAACGACTTCCGGCCAATCGCCCTTTTAAACGAACACTATAAAATATTGGCGCACGTCCTACGATATAGAATGACGGCTGCTGCCGACATCGTCCTCTCTCCATCCCAGTACGCCGTGTCGAAAACGCGAAACATCTTCGACGCAGCACTTCTAATTCGCGGCATTATTTTTTCCGCGCCCTTGTATGGTGATCGTTTTTTATCACTGCTGGGTATCGATCTTGAGAAAGCAAGATCAATAGAAAGAAAGAAAGATCTGGTCCGGATCGAATGGATTCTAACCGTGCCAAAGAGGATGGCCTTCCCCGAGTACTTCATTCGTGCCGTCTCAACGATGTACACTGGAACATACTCTATGATTAGGATAAAGAATGCGACCTCGCCGCCCATTCCCGGCATTAACTCCGCTCGGCTGGGCTGCCCGCTGCCAATGCTGCTGTTTGCCCTTGCTTTAGACCCCGTACTCAGACGACTGCAGAGCAGTGGATTCGGGGTACGCCGTCACGGCGCCGCCTGCCTGGGCTTCGCATACGCTGACGACATAACCCTCTTCATAAACGACCCGTCCCACATGGCTCTGGTCCATTACATATTAACGTCATATGAGCAGGGCGGTATCTTCCTCAACAACCGAAAATCCAGGTTTTTGCCGCAACCGGCCCTCGACCTCCATCGGTTGGTCAGAAGCGCCCTCGCTCAAAATCTTAGGGTTCTGGTGGGAGAAGGAGTTGGCTCCCACGATTGAGCGAAACTGGGGAATTATTGACCATCATGTAAAATGGAGTGTTGGAAAGCTTTCACTCCCTTTCCTCCCGATCGTGACCCGCGTCCGCCTCCTCAACCAGATTGTCTTCCCAAGGATATGATACGTGGCCCATAGGTGGCCCTTACCCGCTAAATACAATGCATACTTTATTAGAGCGACCAACCAAATGATCTGGAATGGCTACGTAAAGAAAGTGTCCCGCAATCAGCTCTATGGCTTGCTTGAGCAGGGTGGTCTCAATTTAACCGATACAGCTCTAAAGGCGAAGGTGGTCTACGCGAAGCTCAGCCTGCGCATCCTCGGCGGTGACGACGCGTGGCGCAAGGCACTCTTCAAGGACGCGTGGCAGGAACTCGCGCGCGACGTACAGGTATGCCACCGGAGGGTATTTGATGGAACGAAAAAGGTCGCTTCCCTCCTGGATGGAGATGGAGAAGCAATTAGGGCCAAGACCCTGTATGTCAGAGCGCTTACCGAGCAGCAACAAAATACATCAAAAAGAACGATTTCTTGGAAATACTGGGCGACCAGCTGGGCGAACGATGAGGCACGCAGTGGAATGTTTAACCTAATCGCGAACACAGTCATGACGAGGGAAGTGAGGCACCACATGCAGCTAGCCGATTCGCCCCTTTGTCCGTCATGCGGTCGAATGGACAACGTCGCGCATCTGATCCTAGGATGCAACGATAAAATCAGAGAATGGGAAGCTCTGAAAAAGATCTATAAAACCTGGGACGTGTTCCGTGGTGGTGCCATTACCGACATAAATCTGATCACCTTGAACTTTCGGCTCTTTCCGAGCTTCAAATCCTTCATACTGACCACCCTAATCGTGGAATTCACACAGTTGAGAACCGCGAATAAACATTCCGCTAAAGGCATGCAAGCATTATTGGTGGAACGGATGTGGCTGCCCCCGGTACCGGACACACTTCGTCCGCGGCTAAAAAGTTGTTTTTCTGAATAAACTGTTCTTCAAAGCTATCAATAATTCCAACCAAAAGTAATGTTCCGCTGCTAATCCAAATATTTCCTTCTATATGTTGTGATCCCTGCCTTCATGATTTCTTTCCACGGTATTATTCATGGTCACAATGGTTTTATGCCATGTATATGAATTTATGTCTATGTAAGTGTGTAACCATAATAAGAAAAAAATATGCTGTAACCATAATCTGTAGGCTGACAATGTGTACAATGTAAACACTAGCAGTGTGACATACTAGACCGAATAAAACTAAATTGAACCATAGCTTAACTGGCTAAAGCACTCGGCCAGACATCGAGGCAATCCGGGTTCGAATCCCGGTCAAAACGAATGATTTTTCACACTATGCAATTGTGGCATTGTAATTCATATTAACAGATGACTCCATCAAAATGTTAATTGTCGCGGAAATTGTTGCGTTATCCTGCGTTTTATTTTTTGATTAAAATAGACCTATCTTTTTAACAGTTCTAAACCATGTTTTAGGTATAAGTATCCTGTTATTGGAAATGGTTGCGTGCATCGTGAGTTCCTTCCGTCGTGTGGTTAGCATTTGTCGAGCGCATGACCCAGCTTAAATTTGTGTAGATGTGACTTGATTGGGAATGTTAATTCATGGCTTTTGACCCAACACCTCCGTTATACGACCTCACGGCGGGTGCGTGGTTATTGTGTGGACGCATAAATCCCATTTTTTCGCCAATAAAAGGCTTGAGAATGTATTCAAATGATGAGTAGGTAAACCTTCATTATAGAAAAAAGTAGCTTCTACACGTGATACGATGATGTGTTGTTTCCCAACTGCTTTGAAGTGGTCCAGCCTTGGCGCTCGGGAATTTTCATCATTTGCGAAGTTCTTGTATTGTAAAATGCGAATGAACCAGATTCAATGCTTCTTTATTGAATTGTTCCATCTAGAGTTTTTCTGTTAGCTATGTGGTGTATTCTTTCGGCAATTCCACCATTTTGGTAATTATTCATGTGGCAAATCGATGGTCATCTATTTCCCGGCCACGTCTTCGATTATTCGGAGCATGTTTAGGGTTGTGCTAGAATTATTTCCCAAATTCGACCTTCGTTTTGAATTAAGTATCAAGGATAAAGTGACGATGCGTCGCGACAATCTTCGGGTCTATTGTGAAGTTCGCGGCAATTTCTTTCATATCGACGCCGTGGTTTTACTCTCTGAGGATAAAATCGCCGCCCAATGGAATTTTGTTGCATAACTCTCTTAATTATACGCGCATCCTTAATATGACCCAAATTGTGTGCTCATTCCGTTCATTAAGTGCCAATGCATCCATGATTAAAAGCGAACGTATATGGAATATCGGCGTTCGATAGGTTTTCTCAGGAAAAAATGTTCATATCTCCCTGGACGATATGAAAAATATCGCCTTGTCGTCATGTAGCGCATCCCTAGGCATGGTTCACATTATTGCGAACTGTTTGCTTTGAAAAAACAACTACTCCAATGCCCACTCCACCGTATGACGTGACCCCCTCCCTCGCGAAAGGGGGATGGGGCGAGAGAGAGAGGAATCGGTCGCTAATTCGCGCCTAAATCAATGCGGCCGTGATCGTCGGCGGAAGTGTACATAGATACAGTATGTTTCCTTCGCTTTCCAAGCAAAGGACGTCTTCGGTTGCGTATGGGGAGAAGGGGTCGGCGGGGTGGGAATCGGTGCAGAGAGAATGTGGCGGCCTACCCGCGCCCGCATTGGGATCCCTCCCCGCGCGCGGGTCTCTCAATCTCGGCCGTCCGATCGCCGCAAACGCGCGCCCCAGTTAATAAGTCCGCCAGAAAGCCGCCAAAGGCAGGGGGTTGGTGGTGCTGGAATGGGGTGGGAGAGCTCGGTCCGCTGTGTTTAAAGATTAAAAGGGGGATATATTGTGGGCGGGCGCAGGGGCCGAGTCGAGCGCCCTCCCTATCCCCCCACCACCGCCCCTCCTCCGTGCCCTCTCGCTTCTGGCGAGGGGGGCGATGACTCCCTCCTGTCGGACGGCGCGAACGTTCTTACCCATTCCCCTTGCTTCCCCAGAACGCTCTCCATCTTCGCAACATGTCCATGGGTTCGCTCTCTTTTGAGTGTTTGAATATTTATAATTCAGTTGGTTTTATGATTTGAGTGTGATGTCTGTCTTAAATCGTTCGATAAAATTTTACTGATTTCAAAATCAACGGGCATAAAGCCATCGGTCGAATATCTTCTGCAATGCTATTTTTTTAATAAAGAATCAATGCCCTCGTATTCTCATTCGTTAGAGCGATAGTTTCAATGATTATATGACGACTTCGGGTAGTTTATCGTTGATATTTTCGTGGCTGTCAGTTTATGAGTAATTAATGCATATTATGGACTTTTACTACATTCGTAGGTGCTTGTGTATGTTAGTTAATAGTATATGCATTTGCATGCGAGTAAGTTGAAAAGCCTTTCGCATGGGTATATACGCCTCTGTGGGGGTAGGTTTGAATGAACTTGTTGGATTTGCATGTGGATTAATTTCTTTCACGTGTGGCGCCCCTGCGGTTGGCCTTCGGGGTATTATGTAGATGTAGATGAAGCAGCGGCCGGGACGGATGCAGATGAGTCGCTTCTCGGGACACTCCAGCTTACAGCTAGGTGGAAGGTATTTTGACATCCAGCGTCGAGGCTTGCAAATGGAGAGTCTCTGCTGTGGAATGCCGAGTGATTTCTCAACGGCATGTTCACGTCGACGGCCAATTTACTCCATGACAAGGTGCCGTGGTATGCGAGACTGCCGCTCACTCACGCATCGCCTCGGTGGATAGAACAGGAAGGGATTCACATTCGCCTGTCGCCGCTTATCTTCGGGCGGTACAGGGTGCGTTCCAAAAGTAATGCAATTGAATTTGCCGCCCGCTCCTTTTAGTCTGAGTGGAATCGAACCACTTGGAGTAGGTGGGAGGGGGGACGCTAAGCTTTGCCGCGAAATCGGTCTCAGTGCTCTCCAAGCTGTGAAAGCGGCCAGTCGTCAGTTATTGTAAACTTCTGCGCGCCGACCGTGTCACGAAAGAACTACCTAGCTGAAATTACCAGTGAACCTTTGCAACGTATTGAAAATGAACCTGATTATTTAGGTGACATCACTGGTGATGAAACCTCGGCATTTGAATACGACCCAGAAACAAAACGCCAAAGCTCTGAGTGGCAAACCGACCAGTCCCCCAAGCCCAAAAAGGTAAGGATGAGCATTTTCGACGGTCAAGGAGTGGTTCATAAGGAGTTTGTTCCTCAAGGACAGGCAGTTAACGCTCTTCACTACGTAGATGCGCTGGAAAGACTCCGAAAAAGGGCCATCGGGACGAGAAAAGACATCTCCGCTACCTGGCAACTCCATCACGACAACACGCTACTAGTCCGCGAGTTCCTGGCCAAACATCAGGTGCCAACGCTGTCCCACCTTCCCCCCACACTCCTGAAGTCGCCCCAGTAGACTTCTTTTTGTTCCCTCGGATTAAGGCAGCCCTGAAAAGAAAGCCTTTTTTCGTCCATGTAAGAGATCCAATTAGCCGTGACGAAGATTTAGCGAGAGGTTCCCGAAGACGCCTTCCAGGGCGTGTATCGGTCATGGCAGAGTCGCTGGAAAAAATGTGTAGAGGCCTAAGGACAGTACTTTGAAGAATTTCAAGTGTTGGTGCAAATCTGTTTAATAAATTTCTTTTAAAGAATGATTGCTTTACATTTGGAACGCACCCTGTATGTCCGTGCCCAATTGTTTTCACCGTGTTTTTTAGTGTTTTTTTAAAATCTGACGTGAAGTCGCTTTTGTAATGCCCCAACTCTTGCATATTTAAGAAATCCATATACTTTTATTCACAATTTACCAAATACTTGCAATGAAATGAGAAAATTAATATTTCCTTCCTGTTTATCAAATATTTCATTTGAATTTGGCTTTCTCAGAGCAATTTGAAGTATTTCACGAGCGGCTGACGCTTCACTTTTAAAATGTCCGCGTGACCTCTTCCCATCCTCCCACCCCTCCTCCTCCTCCAATGCTGATGGCCGGCCACCCTCCAAGATGTGGCCAAGGGTCCCTCCCCCCCGCCTCTCCTCACTTCCGCCTTGAGGTCGTTATGCGAGTTCACGCCGAGGCTGTATCTCTTCGCCTTAGGTCCCCTACCGACTCCATTTACAATTTCCCGACCCCCTCCTCTTGGAGAGTGAGGTTGGCGACTTCTCTTCCCAATCTATATCTCTATTGATACATTATCAGACACCTTGATAATGGCACACGGTGCCCGAATCTTCTTCGGTTCAATACAGCCAGAGAGCCGTGGAGATTCGTCATGACATTTCACGTCCTTCTGCCATGGACTCTGTTTATACCTCTCCATTATTAGTTACTTTTACTTACTCGTTTACTATACTTACCTAACTTTCCTTATAATTAATTGAACATAATCGCCTCAAGTGCGTGCTACAGAATCAATTTGCAAATTTTAAGAAAGATAGTAATCACCGAAATTCTGAGGATGCGTGGAATGACTTCCATGAGATCACCTGCTCAGCTGTCAGCAAGTTTATTCCCAGTAATTTTTTAACAGATGGCACGGAGCTTACAGGTGGCACAACTACGCGGATGTTGGAAAGGAATGACGACGTCAAAAGGCTATGTCACGCCAAGTTGGAAAATATTAGGGATGATATCTCTTGCGACGAAAGAATTGAGACCACTTACGATTACAAGACATCTAGGGCGAATGCCAAGAGGGAATTTCGAAAGGCGTTACGCGAATTCAAAAGGAAAAGGATAGCGGAAAATTTGAAAGAGAATCTGAAAGTATTTGGGTCGTACGTCAGAGAGGCTCTGGAAAATAAGCCAAAAGTGGATTCACTTAAAAATGATAAACACGAAAGAGTAACCAGCAGTTTGTAAAAGGCTAACCAATTAAATCTCTTCTTAAAAAGCGTCTTCACTACCGAATGTCTCCGAAATTTAATCAAATCGTGCCGGCCAACCGATGCCCAAAATTGAAATCTCATGTAATGGAATGGAACGTTTGCTGCAAAATGTGTAGCCTAATAAATCCTCCTGGCCCGATCAAATACCCCCTCAAGATGGAAGGAACTAACGTCGGAAATAATACCATATCTCGCAATCATATTTAATAAGTCGCCGGTAGATTCCAAGGCTCCCAGAGATTGGAAAACGGCTAACGTAGCACCAATATTAAAAACGGAGCCAAATAGGAACCGAGTTATTACACACTTATTTCCCTCGCATCCATTTCGTGTAATGTCATGGAAAATATAGCTGATAATTCGATCGTGAGGCACCTCGATAGTCGGAAGTTATTAATGAAAAATCACTCACGGTTACCGAAAAGGTAGATCCTGCGACGCACAACTTGCGCTTTTTTTCACGATATTCTTACTTCGAGTTCAAGTGGACGGGGGTTTTATAGAATTTAAGAAAGCATTTGACAAAATACCTCATGGTAAACAAATCGCAAAGCTAGAAGCATATGGCATAGATAAAAATCCTGGGTTGAATTAAAGACTTTTTGAATGGTCGGATACAAAGAGTAGGCATCGACGGAGTTAGTTCAGATGCAGTAGAAGTCGCTTCAGGTGCTCCCCAGGGAAGTTTTATCGACCCCTTTTTATTCTTAGGTCACGTTAACGACATTCACTCCGTAGTCACCAGTAAGATACGTTTATTTGCCGATGATGCAGTGGTTTATTCTGATATCCATGATCCTGAGAAAACAGCACCTTGTAAGATGACCTTAATTCTATAAACGCTGGTGCGACACTTGGCAGTTAGCATTAAAGTTTAAAAAGTGCGTAAACAAATGGCAAGATCAAACAGAAAGTACTTTAAAGTGCAATTCTTAAGTTTCAAAATCATATATTTATTTCATAAGACAGTCACCGTTAAGGCTAACACATTTCTCCCAACGTGTAACGAGTTTTTTAATGCCGTCACTGAAAAACTCTTCCGACTTTTCTCGAATCCAGGACTCGACAGCTGCCTTCACCTCATCTGAAATGAATGAGTGTGTTTGAGTAGTGATTACGGTGGATTACTCGAAAGAATGGCGATATTGGCGGGCGTATGACCTTAGATGGGGTTGCTAAATCGCAGTGCTTGGGATCCGCTGGGCTACTTCGTCCGGGGATCGCGCTCGCCCCGAAAGGATTCAGTGATGAGGGTTTCAAAGAGGAGCTCCGTTAAATGTTGGTCTTCTCGTATATCGCGTTATACGCATAGTGGGCGGAAGGCGCATTTACCTTGTGTGTATCTCCAAGTGTCCTTAATTGTAAATTAAATGTATTTTATATTTCTATAAGGATTTCGGTTTACAACTATTATGATTCCTAATTTTTCGGGGAAAGAATTAGTATTTGTATCTCACTGTCCTGGAATCTCCCTTATCTTTTTATCTTTGTGGTCTGGTCTACGTTGATAGTGTGGGGCCACAATAATTTCTGCTATGTCCTCATTAAACTCGTTTGTTCTGAACATTTCTAAAAGTCTCGCCTGTTCAGCCAAGCCAAGCCTCGCTTGTTCTCTTCGCATCCCTAGTGGATCCCATCATAATTCCTTTAAAAGGCCTGTCACACTCGTCTTCTTATTATGATTTCAACGAATTATAATGTCAACGAATCTGGCGTTTTTCTCTGGACTTTATCTAATTCTTTTTGCATAATTTCCTCCCAAAAATCCCAAATACTCGCGGCAAATTCCAAATTAGGCCCAACTAAAGCAAAATAGCACCTCTCTTTAACTTTCTCATTGCATATCCCAACCACCCGTTTAATGTAGCCGACTGTCTTTAAAGCGGATCCGCATATTGTCCTGATATTCGCTCTACATGAAAGGCGCCCTCTCAGACATCTTAAACGAGGCTTTTAGTCAAATGTATCCTACCCGACTAAATTTGTTACAATGCTTATTTCCATTCCTCACATTCACAGACGAGATATTCTTCTTTTTTGTGAACCGTTTCGCCTCTTCAAAGTGAGTGAACACGAAGCGCACTTGAAGTGACTTTTAGTTGGGAATGCCAATGGAATAGTTTCGCCAGGGGCGAGCAATTACATTTGGCATTCCTGTCAACAAGTAATTGGAAACGGAATACGAGTCTGTCTGCGCTACGCGCAATGCATGCCACTCACACACTTCGTTGCGTATGTCTCATAAATTGGGATCCACGGTCTGGAAGGGTGTATTTTTAATATTTGCCAAACTTCAGTATATGTCACGGATGTATTTCGCGGTTACCGCGTGCCAATAGTTTACTCGCGGTTAAACATTTATGCCGTAAACAGTTTACTCTTCATGCCCTTGGCCTAAATTCTATATGCTCTTCATTATGGAAATGCTGTTTGCTCGGATTTCTTCGTAGCATACTTCGTAATTCCTTCTCTCTTACTATTTTAATCAAGCAGGGACAAAACAATGAAGTTGGTTTAGGGTGCTCAAATAATACTTACGTTATAAGTAATAAAAACTTCGCTGTCGACGAAAGAACCTCGCGATGTCGTCCGTTCATTGGCTTTCGAATCTTTCGCCTCGGCAGCAGTTGGCTCTGGCGTAATAATTGTGAACCGGTTCGTCGCGCTTGTTTCTATTCATTTGGATTTTATCTCATTTCCACCACGGGTGGATATTGTCTTGGATGCAATGGGAATTTGAAATATTTTATTTCAATTTACGAGCCCAATGTTGGCGCTGCCTAATGACGATCTTTTTGTCGTGTCCTACAAAAACTTAGCAGCACTTGGTAAAAGCCGTTTTTCGTATAAATCCTCCATGGAAGGCACCCCAAGGAGGTATCGATGCCTTTTGGGTGTGGGGGTGGTGGGGAGCGAGGAAACAGCTCCCGAAGAATGAAATGAACGAATACCCCACTACGCCGAAGGTTTATTCAGTGCGACCTGAATCCAATCATCTGCTTAAAACTTTGGAAAAATATAATTTTTATTTGACCGTAAATTTGTAATGCTGCGTCATAATCTACCGATTGAAATTCTTAAAAAAGTTGCATTATAAATTCAGTGTACTCTAATTGGGAACTGGCCTTATGTTTTCGGCGTAGAAAGACGCGTGTGAAATATATTTAATTCTATTTCGGATAATGGATCCTTCCGGATATGTTCCTGTTCGTTGGGAAGATGGGAAGGTGCGAATTTCCGCGTATTCCTCTAAGCGCAGCACTCGCAGTTATTTTGCACTGACGCGGGCAGGAAAGTGACGTCATATCCGTCGATTGGTTAACCGCAGCATTTCCGTCGACCTTCTATATACTAGGAGACGGTCTTGCCTCGCCCTCATAGCCCTCAATTCTTACCTCTTTTCCATTCTTTTCAATAAGGTATTTACTTTTTTGAAATGTGCTGCCAATGAAGAAGATAACCAAGGGGCGTGTGTTCTCTTTGACCGTATTGAACACAACCGATGCGTCCTTCCTTTCCTCTTCTCCAAGTCTCTTCCCTCGCCCTCATACCCCTCAATTCTTACCTCTTTTCCATTCTTTTCAATAAGGTATTTACTTTTTTGAAATGTGCTGCCAATGAAGAAGATAACCAAGGGGGGGGGGGTTCTCTTTGACCGTATTGAACACAACCGATGCGTCCTTCCTTTCCTCTTCTCCAAGTCTCCATCGAATACATGTTTAAAGTGTAACGATTGCAGAGTGACAAGATCATTCGCCGTGGCCGGGATTCGAACCCGGATTCCTTTGATGTCTGGCCGAGTGCTTTAGCCAGTTGAGTTGTCGAGGCGTCCTCTTAAACTCTGATATTTTCGGGGCTTATAAAGGAACAAGATGTTGTGACGAAATACCGTACATACAATGCCACAGGCATTCGTAGTCGCCACAGTCCACGAGGTTAAAGTCATCTTTAAACACTTAGGCTGTTTATACCTTATACAAATTTCAAGAAACTGCGGGAGATGCCGAGAAAGTACCTTTCGGCGGAATGATTCTCTAATATTCATTTTAATGCAGCATTATCAGGTAGCTTAACTGGCTCAAGCACTCGGCCGGAAATCGAGGAATTTGGGTTCGAATCCCGGTCAAGTCGAATGATTTTTACGCCCTAAAATTACTTCATCCGCGTGCATGTTAGCGGATGAATCCGTTAAAAGTTACTCTCGCGGCATATCTCGCAGTTTTTTGGAAAATGCTTCATGGTTTTACATTGGAGTACTTGAACACTTTTATAGAGATATTACTTGGCGATTTTTTCCTCGTATGTTAAGGTACTAAAATGTTGGATATAAAAGTGTAGTTGGTGTCTTTTCTCATTTTCGGTCTCGCAAATGCGATGATGGCTCTCATCCTGGTAAACGCAGCATCTGGGAATCGCGTGCGATTATCTCCGCTGATTCTTTGTTCCAATTTTCGTTTTTTACGGCCCTTTTAATTTAATTCCTCATTAATTTATTATTCGTAACTCGATGCAGTTTGAATGAGATTTTGTAAATGGCAATATTGATAACTGCTTAGTATAGCGAAGGGATGTTTTCCTGTCTCTTAGCGGATTAGGTCCCGTGTTCCGGCGACGTAACCACGGAGTGTCTTTGAAACATTTGACCGCATCATCTGGAAAAATGAGGAACAGATACCCTCTTGACAAATGAGTCGCACGTTCCGAATATGGGAGGGTTGTTCACTACAGAAATGCCAAGCACTACTGCAGCTGTGTGCCCTCTGGGTATCTCCCCTCGCGGACTGTAAACGCAACCAAAGATTTCAGCTTTCAATGCGTTATAATAATTTTACTGCAATTTAATTGCATCAAAACGCATTCCTAACAAAAGAATAGTATGTTTACTCTGACATGTAAAATCTTCAGCGTATTGTCATAAATAATAATGTTTCTCCAGTCATTTGTCATAAATTCCCCATTTCTCATTGAAATAGTCTGGCGATGTTCGCTATAAATTAGGTAATTACGCATTGCACTCTAAAGGCATGGGAAAGGATTAGTACGTCCGCCCCGAATGTATGCTTAAAGTTAGATAATTGGCTATTACGGAAATATTATGAACAACAATGTTTGTGTGTACAGTATCGGCGACAATTTTTCCCTGACGTTTTCGTGAAATGAATTCGGACCGTGGGTTTAGTGTTCGCATGATCGCAGATCGCATTTTTGGCATTGGTAAGATGACAGGTTGCATCAGTATCACAGAAAAGTTTCCGATGCGAAAGATCTGCCCTAAACTCGTCCCGAAGTTCTTGACGGGCGAACCAAAGCAGAGTCGAGTTTGAGAAGACCTTCTGCAATGGCATCGCGACGATTCCAAAACCCCATTACAGTCATAACTTGGCACCAGCAGACTATTATTCCTATTCCCTAAAGTGGAATCCTCCCTCACAGGGCACCACTATTGGGCCCTAAGTGCCGTAAAAGAAGCGCACCCTTAAAGACCCTTAAAGACGGTATCCTCCTACCAGGGAGCCTTCGAGTCGATAAAAATTCCCTTGTGAAAGTGTGTCGACGCGCAAGGGAAGTGCTTTGAAGAATTTCATCTACAAAGTAGACAATACCCCGCAAGCCGCCGCAAGGGCGTGTGGCGGGGGGTGTTAGGTCACCAGCCATGCATGCACATTCGCAATCATGTTACCTATAAATATTAGTTTTATCATGCACTCGAAATACGTCAATGACGCGAAAGAAAGTACTGCCACTCAAAAATATTCAAAAACAGGATACGTGTATATCATGCGGTAGAACTGTTTAGAAGATAGGTGTATTGAAAAGAAAAAAATAACACGCAGGAACAAATATTCAAGATAACGGCCAATGAGATACCCTACCAACTCTTATTATCTACTACGCGACTGCTGTCATCTCTATTTTGATCTCTGATTTCGAGGCGTTTTAGCCTCCATAGCCTTGTCGATAACAGCACACTCTTTAACTCGCGTTGACATAGCATACTAGAACACGTCTCCGTACCTCCGTTTCTCGAAACACACTGGATGAATGCAACGATCTCAAACCTGCGCTTGCGTGTAGAGGGGGAATGTTACTTCCACATGCCACCAGGAGTGCTTCTGAAGGTCATTTTGTTTGTGCTCTACAGGCTTGTTTGCATTAGTTTTCTGCCTACCCTCGTAATTATACAACGCAGCAATTCCACGAACGCATTTTCGCGGAGACGACATTAGTTTCGGTGCAACGCAACTTCGGGTGTCGGCGCCACTGCGCTGTGGCGGGAGCATGGCCGTGCATCAAACTGGAGAATGTCCGGAGTTTGTCAGATTGCGGGAGTGTAACGGGGAGTTAACCTGGGCGAGTCGGCAGCCCCACTCATAATTTGGGGCGAGGCATGACCGCTTCCTCCCCGACCATGCGGCACTAACGAACGCTCTTTTTACGAGCGAGGCGTCGATTGCGATGAAGGGATGATGCATTGAACGCCCCCCCTCCATTAATTGGACGCAATTCACTTTGAGAGTGAATACTTGCTCAAGATGTACTTGTTGTTGGCTCTTTTCTCAAGGAGGTCGGTCGGCTGAGGCGACCGCGATGGGAGGACGGGAGAGTAATTGGTGCGAGTTGGGCGCGGGTGAAGGAGTAAGTCGCATCGGCACGCCGCTTCCGATATGGCCCGCAACCGATATGGCCTTTGAGTTTAAACGAATGCAATTTCCTATTCGTGTTGCATTCGCGATCACGATTAACAAATCACAAGACCATTCGTTGAGTGTGTGTGATCTGAATCTAGAAAACCTATGTTTTTAAGGTAATCTACCGGTTAAGGTAGGTTTTCGGATTGACACACTACCAAAAAAACATTTTATTATTCCTAACAAAACACAAAATCCATCATCCTACTCTATATCAGGTCCCTCTTCACCTCCGAGTACATTCTTCCTCCCTTTATCCCGTCCAACATCCCTATCCTGTTCTTTCCCTTTCCTCTTTTGCCCAACATTCTACCCTCTTTCACAATCTTCAATATCCCCCTGCCGGTCAACACCCCCCTTCATCCACTTTTCCTGCCTCCATAGGATTGCTCCCAAAAACCCCTCTCTTCGCCCACCATACCAAGTACTTCCTCATTTGTTTTCTTCTTTGTCCATTTCACCTTCTCCATTCTTCTCCACACCCAAATATTAAAAGCCTCCAGTCTACGTCTATCCTCCTGCTTCAATGATCACGTTTCCGCACCGTACATAGCTACGCTCCATATCTAAGTTTTTACGAGTCTTTTATTAACATCCTTCCTAAACGTCCCTGTCATCAACTCCCTCCTCCTTGTGAAAGCCTCTTTGCCTAGCGCAATTCTTCTCCTTACGTCCCTACTACTTTGACCGTGTTGGTCCAAAACACTACCGAGATAGGTAAACGTTTCTACCTGCTCTATTTTTTGCCCTACTATTTTAATGCTTAGCTTACCCTTTTTCTTTCTAGAAAATCTCATAACCTTTGATTTATTAATATTGATTCTCATCCCATACCTGTCGCACCAACTTTCAAATTCACTCAGCAATGCTTGCAGCCCCTTGGCTGACTGACAAACTAAAGCTTGGTCATCAGCAAACCTAACTGATTTTACGAATTCCCCGCCCACTTTCATTCCTACCTCCAGTTCTTCCCATGCCTCTTAGGTCATTTGCCCATCCTGACTCCCCGTTCCCCACTCGCACCTGAGCATTTTGAGACATGTACAGGTTGCGGATTAGCCTCCTTTCCCTCCAATCTATTCCTATTTTCTGCAGAATACTCATTAGTTTTTCTTAATTCACTCTATCAAACGCTTTTTCTAAATCTACGAAACAGGCAAATACCTCTTGGTTATATTCTATATTCCTCTCGATTAATAATCTCATTACTGCAATGGCATCACGCGTACTTCTCCCCTTCCCAAACCCAAACTGGTCATCACCTAAGTAATCATTTGCCCTACTCTCTATCCTTTTGTTTATGAGCATGAGAACGACTTTAGCTGCGTGGGATATCAAACGTATCGTCCTGTAGTCCTCACAAGATGTAGCCTTTACCTTTTTCGGAATAGGAACTAAAACTGATCTCACAAAGTCTTCCGGCCAGATTCCTTCCTCATAAATACTACGAATCAGTCCATATAGCCTCTTCCTCCCACATTTTCCTAAACATTTCAATAGTTCCGTGGGAATGTTATCCACCCGCACGGCCTTATTTAGTTTCATCTTCCTTAATGCCCTTTCTATCTCATTGTCTAGTATACCTGGACCTAAGCTATCTTCCTCTACGTCATATTCTTTTTCAATGTCTAACTTCGTTACTATACAGTTGTTCTATATACTCCTTCAATCTCTCTTGGATCTTTCCTGCGTCAACTATTACCTTACCCGCCTTATCTCTAACTGTTAGCATAGATCTCCCTTACTTACTTCCCGATAAAGATTTAAATTTGCCGTACAGCGCACCGATTTCACCCTTCCTCTGCAGACTTTCCATATCCTCGCACTGGGTCTTCTATGATGCTTCTTTTGCCTTATTTGTTGCCCGCCTCAATTTATTGTTTAATTCTTTGTCTTTAATTTTGACTAATTCTCTATTTACATTCTTCCATTTTCGCCGCTCATCCATCTTTGTAATCATCTCATCCGTGATCCATGGTTTCCTAGTCCTTTTAGCGTTAACGGTTCCAATGGTGTCTTTTGCGGCTTTAGACAACCCTTTCTTGATACTTTCCCATATATCTTTGATAGTTCTTTGCTCTTTACCATCCTCCATGATTTCCTCTACCGCCTCTTTGTATTCCTTCCTTTTCAACCCATTTAATGCTTTTACATTCCATTTTCTAACTCGCCGCCCCTGCCTTATCTTTTTGAAACGTACGCTACATTTCATAACAACTAAATTGTGGTCAGAGGCCGCATGCCCTCCCGGGATGCTGTGCGAATTTATCACACTGTTCCTAAACCGTTATATAACCAGAATATAATCTAGCTGATACCTCTGAGTCACCTGGCATTTTTCATGTATACCTGCGTCTTTTGTGGTGTCTAAACCAAGTGTTGGTGATGACTAACCCCTGTCTCCTGCAGAACTCAACTGCTTTCTCCCCGCGGTCATTCCTCGTGCCCAAACCGTAGTCGCCCACCTCATCACCATCTCTTCCTTCGCCTACCGTCGCATTCCAATCCCCCATCACTATCAAATGTTTCCCTTCAGGAACACACGCGATCATGTCCTCTAACTTATAACTATAACTGTCCTATAACTTACTTGCTCGGTGGTATGTATACCTAAATAATAACCAAGTTCGTCTATTCTGCTTTTATCTCGACTAGTAATTATCTATCCGTTACCTGTTCTACGTTAACTACGCTTCTTTCTACCTCTTCATTTAATACTGGCAAACCCTCGTTGGCTCTCGTCCCCACCGCTGTATATTATTCTATACTTATCACTCCAGTAATCCCCACTATCTTTCCATCTCACCTCGCATAGACCTAAAACATCTATTTTTCCCCTTTCCATCTCTCGCTTAACATTCTCCAATTTCCCTGTCGTCATCATCGTTCTAACATCCCACGTTCCTATTCTAACTAATTTGGTCTTCTTCTCCTGCGTCTTCTGTCCTGCTGCTGCTGGTTTTCCCTTGCAAGGGTTTCGTGGGATGACGACCGCGGAAGCCTTGCCTCCCCCGTTGCCGGGCACGACACACGGCCGATTGGGCCGAGCCCCGTAGTTGCCAGGACTCAAAATCTGTGTATTGTCCACCATATTTTTCTTGGGTTTAATAATTGAGGTGGTTTCCCGTCGCCTTCCTCAATAGTGTTTTTAACGTGACACCATCACTTACTGGCCGCCCCACTGGGGTCAGACGCCATTGTAGCCGCCTCACCGAGGAACAGACGCTGCGTGGACTACCTTTCGTCTGGCTCCTAACCTTCGACCTATCTGGCATGGGTGACCCTACCAGGAGCAATTATTATTACTCCCGCCAGCACAGGTTTTGGGGTCATCGTACAAGCCCTTCCAGCACGTCAAGGTTGTAGTTTGGGGAGGGGTCACAGGCTCTTATACATTGAAATTACAGATGGAAACAAAATGAAAGTCGACTCTCTTTCGAGAGTTTGGTGATGAGAGGGACGATGATTTCAAACGTTATTACAGCACCGGAAATTCGTTGGCTATCAAAAAACTATTGTATAAGACACTTCTATAATCTATTTGACGCAGTCGTGCTGTTTTTTGAGGAGAAATATGCTTTTCTCAGTCACGAACCTAAAGAGATTAGGAGTGACGTTGAATATTTGCAAAGATCAATGAAATGAATGTACAATTGTAGGGAAATTATGGTAACTTTATTAAGGTTAAATATGTGGTGACCAAGTTGCTTTTATTTAAGCGCATCATAGGTCGCCGCGAGCTTTGTCAATGTACTTCCCTGCTTCATCTAGAAGAGCAAGCTGGTGTAGGCGACGGTGATTTGAGTCTCTTTGGACCATACAGCCACCTTGCATAAAAATATGACGCAACTGTATGAGGATTTTCTTTTGTTGGAAATTCCAGACTGGGTGTTGAATCCGTTCGTAAATATTGAGTAAGTCGGAGTATTAGAGGAAGAATTAATTGGGCTACATTATGGCGGTGAATTGAAATCAAAGGATAAGATAAATTATCAAGAGTGTTGGTTACAGAAGGAGGTTACCGATCGTTATCCTGAATTATGGATGGCGGCTGAAAACTCCTTACAATTCCGACTTCATGTTCGGAGAGCGTTGTGTCAGTGCAGTCACACAGCTTATTCCCAAGCAGAGAAACATACATAAGGTTTGTGAACGCGGTGATTTTAAGACCCCTGCTTAGTGACTTTAAACCGGAAGTTGGAAAACTGGTAACAGTCATCGAGCCCATCTATCCCACTTAATATTTTATTTGTTGTTAAAATATGTCGTTAAATTAGGAAGTGGAATCTACTTAAATTAATTCCAGACCATGAAAAACCAAAATCAATAGTTACTAAATTAAAATAATTTTAACAACCGAAGATTGGTTATTCCATTTCCATAAATAAAAATGTTCTTGTTATAAAATGGCTTAATTTATGTAAAAATTGACGTGTAAACTTTTAAAAAAGCTTTCTTAAAATTATTTTATTCCATCATTTATTTCTAAGTAAACAGTGTATTCTCACCTAAGGTCCTTTTATTGTGTATTAAGCCTTTTGCAGAAATTAAATATGAAAAATATGCATTATTAGATTCTAAAGAAATATTTGATTAGTCATAGTTTTTAATTTGATTATTTCAATGTTCCTCATTTGGTTATTTTGCTTCTATATTTTTTATTATTATTTTAAAGCTATCGATTGGGGGGCGTCGTTGAGTATAGGTTTATGTATCCAGGGGGGCGGGGGGGCTCGAAAAAGTTTGGGAAACACTGCTCTAAACGGTCACTTTCCTCTCTCTCCTTCCTTCCTCTTCCCACCCCCCCTCTTCCCCTCCTCCACCCCCGTTTTCCTGCAGGCAGGCACGAGTCGTCGATTCAGATTTCCCAGCATTTGGTTTACAGAAA
The DNA here is from genome assembly GCF_022747635.1 of Hetaerina americana. Taxonomy (NCBI): domain Eukaryota; kingdom Metazoa; phylum Arthropoda; class Insecta; order Odonata; family Calopterygidae; genus Hetaerina; species Hetaerina americana. The sequence goes on along the minus strand of NW_027286819.1, from coordinate 264,099 downwards.
AAGCCAGGGGCGTGAGTTTGCCAGTGCGAGGTCAGCTTAGGGGGGATGAGGTGGCTTCAGGTCTTACTCAGTCATTACCGTGCCATTTTGGCCTTTGTCGCCGCGGGAGGTTCGGTCACCTGCCGTGGTGAGGGTCTCACGTGGGGGTGATAATCGCGACCCTTTTCCCGACGGCGGATCAATGGTGGGCGACCCGCGCGCGTGTGCGGGGACCGTGCCAAGGATTGGCCCAAGGCGGGAACACAAAGGGGAATGCAAGGTCGCCGCCTGGATGGAAATCTCCCTTCCACTCCAGCGACCCGTGAACTGATAAACACATTCATTCCCCCTCCCCCGCCCCTCGCATGTCCCTCCGACAACTACAATGAGGCTCACTTCTTTCGTTCCGCGAACGAGTCAGGCGGAGGACTCCTTTTTGGGCAAAGGACTCTCCCCTTTCCGACACCGGGCGAAAATGCTGACATTCTCCCGGATTTTATGACATTTCTTCGGATTCTTTTGAACTAGGTTACGGAATGCACTTCGGTGTAACCACGCAACGACATTTTCATTCCTCACTCAGTCAGGACAATCGCCAATAATGGCAATAAAGATGCCCTTCCGTTATTACTGTGAATTTCGGCCGAAAATGCATTTGCAATTGCTTTCGCCCAAAATCTGGACGGAGGGATGTGAAAAGAGGAAGAAGGAGTGAGAGGGGGAGGGAGAAGCGTCGTACTCGGGCAATGCAATGTAACAGAAGTACGAGGGAAGTTTGAAAGGTTCTCGGAATCGCCACAAGATGTCAGCGCTAGCGCAACGAGTTTCCCGGGTAGCAATAAATAATCCTTAATGAGTAAACACGTGACGCTTCAGTGCTCTGGGAAGAGATGAGTGGTGAGAGGGGCGCCTCTCTGTTGCTCCTCCTATATAGTGAATTGTGAATATGAGAAAAAATTGAGATTCGATCAGAGATGAAATACTTCGTAAAGAAATGCATGAAAACACGGGAAATTCATGCCGACTTTCTTAACTTTCTGGGGGACTCTGCTACTTCATATTCGGCTGTTTTCAAGTGGACAAGCGAGTTTAAGTTGGGTCGGGATAGCTTAGGCGATGATCCGCGTAGTGGTCGGTCAAAATGTGCCAGTGCCACCCCAGAAACTATTGCAAAAGTGCATGAAATGGTCATGGAGGATTGCCGAATGAAAGTAAGAGAAATCGCAGAAGCTACAGGGATGTCATCTGAGCGGGCACATCGCGTTTTAATAGTGGAATTGGATATGAGGGAATCATCTGCTAGATGGGCGCTAGGACTCATTGACTTGGCAGCTTCGCAGACGCATCACAATGAAAATTCCCTACTAATGGTCCACCCGTGCATCTCATTAGCCCCGCCATTAATGATGACATTCCATCCTCTTCTCGTGCATTTGGCGTGCTCCTCTTGCTCTCGAGACTCTTTAAAAAACAGCACTCGTTTTAACTGTGGCATGTTCTCATGAAATCCATAATTACCAAAGGAAACTCTTGTTGCTGCCCATTCCCGCTGTTGAGTAATCACTCTGCCAATTACATTTCAGAGTAATGCGGAAGGTTAAATTAACATTTTTAGCAAGACACATTTTTAACGTACGCCAATAGAATTCCAGTTTCATTGGGGTGGATGTAAAAATGAAAATTATTAAATTGTGGGCGGTTTTTGGGCTTTACGGGAACGTATGTCCTGCAGTTCTTTCGTCCATTCCATGCCTCATTTGTCCTCTAGTCGATATTTCTCTCGAATATCATCCGGATGTTCCATCTATATCGTACCCCGCAGGCCACCGCAAGGCCGTGTGGAGGGTGGTTCATCACCCGTAGAAGAGAATAAAACCGCATGCATAACTCACAAATTCATGTTAAACTACACACAAAAAATCGTATATATTCATGAAAAAACATAAATAACTTACACACATTTAATTACATGTACTATCAACTAAAACACACATGCACCTACGAATAAACCCTATGTCTTGTGTGGAGCACTAATAATAATACCTTTAGTGTCATTGTTAAAATCGTTTGTTCTTGAACTTTCTTAAGTCCAAGTCTCGCTTGTTTTCTTCGTATTTCAAGTGGCTCTCAGCATAAATCCCCTGAGAGACCTGTCACACTTGTGTTCTTATTATAACAATTAATTTTTGACGAATCTGGCGGACTTTATCTAACTCTTTCTTCCAAATTTTCTTCCAATGATCCCAAGTACTTGCGGCATATTCCAAATGAGACCTGACTAGAGCGAAGTAGCGAGCGCACCTCTCTTTAAATTTCTCATTACATTTTGCCACCACCCGTTTAGTGAACGGTTTGGTTTTAGAACTTATCCCAAATATCTAACTTGATCTGCCGTAGTTAGCACTGAACCATCTATTTCATAATTTATGTATAAATAAGAAGAATACTTAGTGGCGCGTTCTTGGTGGCGAATGCGATATTCATACGAAAACCTTACACGCATCCAAATACACGAAACCGTGAACTAACACACGTATACGTGCACCTACCAGTATACCTGATGTCTTTGCAACGTTTGATCTTGTCCTGACTTGTAAATTATATGCCTAGTCTATTTCTATAGTGATATTGGTTTCTCACTATTATGATTCCTGATCGTCTGGGGAACGAATGAGTATTCGTATCCATCTGCACTGTAATAGCATCCAGCGAAGTGGTTCTCCCGGAGTCAACTCTCGGATTTTTCGATCGTGATCTTGGCGACAGGGGCGCTGGGAGGAGGAAGAGGGGGGCTGTCCCTTAAAAAAGGGGGCCGCCACTTGCTTCGAGTAGTGCGTGAGGGAGACCGCCATCGCTCCCCTTGGCGGGAGGAGACGCCGCACCGGCGGAGGGAGCCCTCTTCTCGCGGCCCACACGCCGACCGGCGTGCGACGGGCTCACCTCCATGTCGCGGCTGGGGACTCGCAGTCTGCCGCTCCGCAAATGTCATACTTCAGGGGTCACTCGTCGGGTAATAGTCAAAGGTCAAGGACGCAGGGGTGTTATTCCGCGTGGTGAGATCGCAACTTCAATGCCCGTCGATCGCCTAAAGGGTTTGCCGCAGGAGGCGCAAAGAACCAGTTGGGAAGGGTAAGTGATAAGGGAGAGGAAAGGGAAAAATATTCTTTAAAAAACTACCAAATAACTTGCGAATTTATATAAAGATTATACTGATAGGCGGTGTTGTTTGGTTCATTTTTATTTCATTGTTGCGCATAACAAATAACTAATTTTTTATGTCGATTAAACCTTATTTAAATTTTCTCTTCAGCGTGTAGATAATTTTGCACGTCATTTAACGGATTTTTTAATAAATATTTTTCCCTTTCCTCTCTCTGGTTGTTTACCCTTCCCACTTGGTGCTTACACCCCCTGCCACACCCCTTTTTGATGGATCGCGGGGCATTTATGTCGACGTGGACCTCTTTTTTATTCCTTCTTCAGATTAGTGACGCTAACACTGTGGTTATTAGTAGGATTCCCTTATTTTCCGACGACGAGTGGATTACGGAGATATTATGAGTTCTAAGGATGGGTTAGCTCTAATTTCGCAATTACTGGGTTATTACGCCAAAGAAAGATGGGTAATGCAATAAGACAAATTTCAAGAAGCCTTCTGCTGGATGGTATTGAAGAGTTCATAGATTTCGATACGGGACTTCACTTACGTAAAGCGGTTACAAAAACAAATGAAGAAGTCGACTATTTTTTTTCAAAGATTTGTTTTCATACACTGTATATATGTAGTACACGATTCAATTATCAATATTTGACTTGTTTCTTTTTCCTCATTTTTCAGGTATGCAACAATTCGCTTCTGGCTCAAAAATCTCCTGCTTACCCCTTCCCCATCCTGCTCGGGTTAGTATCTTTTGACCTCTGCGCCCTCATCCATACGCCCTTAGCCTCTCCGCATGGGCGTTGGCTCCCTGCCTGGAATGCCTTGGCTCAAACATGTCGGAATTTCTTTTCTAAATACAAGCGATGTTCAGGCAAGGAAACCTGCAAAAGCACGGAGGCATTGAAAAGTACTCCATTAAATACTTGGGCGTTACCCTCACCCACGACCTCTCGTGGGTGAAATAGATGCGGGGAATGTGTGGAAAAACTAACGAAAGGTTAGGATTTATTAGAAGATTGGCGAGTAAAGGTGATGAAAAGGTCGAAGAGAAATGTTATCTGTCGTTGGTTATGCCTCATTTGGAATATGCTGCAAGTATACGGGATCCTCACGTAGTTGGATTGCTTTCCGAGTAAGATCGCATGTAGCGTAGAGGAGCTAGATTTGTAAAAGGTTGTAATGATAAACTTAGTAGTGTATCCAAAGTAGTACAGCAGCTAGGCTGGGAATCACTCACGGAACGAAGGAAAAACTACAGATTGAATCTCTTGCATAAATTGGAAGGAGGTCTCGTTAGCCGTGATGTTGGAAATGTATTAATACTTCCATCCTGCTCTGGTAGAAGAACTCATTCCAATAAAATTATAGCTATTAAGGGTAAATAAAAAACAGCAAGTGATTAGCCACCTGGGCACCCTTCAAGACACGCAGGTATTGCCCAATTCAATCAATTATGGTTCGGTTCGTGCGTCAGTTCGCACAAGACGCTCCCGCAGTGTTCCCGATTCGTTCCAGCGTCTCTTGGGACCTCTCTCTCTCTCTCTCTCAATATCCACTGCATCCACCACCCGGGGGCAGTCTCAGTTGCAGGTTGCCTTAAAAATCCTACGAAAACTATCTTGACCGCGATTTAAAGCCTTCAACTTATCATCCGGCGTAATCCAGGCAAAGGATTGGGTTATTGTTTCAAATCGGCCACCTCGGGAAAAAGCGATTCCCTCCAGAATGCCAACTGCATTGGGAACACCAAAATGGAATGAGTAGACTCCATTAAATACGACCTCTCTTGAGTGAAGCACATACCAGGGGGAATATGTGGACGAGCTAACAAAAAATTAGGATTTATTGGAAGAGTACTGGGTAAATGTGGTGGAAACGATCTTTCGCTGGTTAGGCCTCGTCTAGAATAATATGCTGTAGTATAAATGGGATCCTCAAGAAATTGGATTGATGACCGAATTAAATCGCAGCGTAGAGGAGTTAGATTAGTTAAACGTTGTAATGATAAACTTAGTAGTGTGTCCATAGTAGTACAGCAGCTAGGCTGGGAATCACTCACGGAACGAAGGAAAAACTATAGATTGAATCTCTTGCATAAATTGGAAGGAGGTCTCGTTAGCCGTGATGTTGGAAATGTATTATTATTATCCCATCGTACCTCGCTAGGGGAGATCATGTCAATAAAATTAGAGAGACATTAAGCGTAGAACAGATAGATATTTACATTTCATTTTTTTCCACGAACGATAAGAAATCATAATAACATTATCCGACCGCGATAAGGTTAAAAATATTCGGGTCAAAATTAGTCTGGTGTTTATTCACCCCCTGCCACACAGCTTAGGGGTGGCTTGTAGTGTAACATGGTATACTGGTGTATGTATGCGGTAGAGTGACGTCGGCCTCTCTCCTTTTGAAATGCCCTCTTCCATTCCCCGGTCGAGGTGTCGCATTCGGTACCCCAACCCCTCGGCCTTATCCGCCGCGTCCCTAACGCAAGAATGGTAACGCCCACTGCATCACTCTCTCGAGCGTGCCAGCGTTTGGAATAGTCACACTGGATGCACCGGGAGGCTCCCATCCGTGAATTTGTTGACGCAAGCGGATCACGGAGGGCCCGGAGAAAACATGCGGATGTGATCGCCCCACTCCTTCCCCTCCGTGTCGTAATATCGCTGCTTCTCGAGTTGTGTTCGGCAGAAGAGGAAGATTGGTGTCCACAGGCGAGATAAGGTGAGGTTGGTGCGTTGCTCAATCGCCGAGTTTTTCCTTTTCCCCGACTGCGACCCGGGGTCCTCACGACGAGAATTTGGAGCAGAACTTGAACTGGGGCAATCCCACAGTCCACTGCGGTGGCGTAACGGGAAGATGATAACGCAATGTGGTGGAAATAAATAGCCAAACGTATATATGTGGAAGGCCGTAGGGCGGGCGGTGTGGCTCAGATGTAATTAAGGAAGAGGCTTTTTGCATCCCGCCGCGAATGATCGATTCGATCAAGCGGATTCGTCGGAGCGTTCGACGCTCGGTAATGTTTCGATTCACTTCATTGGGGACTGGAATCGCTGGTGTATGGAATACGCCTCCTCAATGATCCGACCACGGTCACTCATTAATATAAAATACAATCGCACCGAAGTCATGAGGATGACACGAGTGAATACCGATCTCGTGTTTAGTGAACCGAAGGATTCTATCAGTAACGGGGGCGGTCGTAGTGCTGACGTGTTTTGCGATTCATGGATTTCACTGGCCGAAATAATGGTCTTCTCTTTACTATCATCTACATGTGCATAGTACCCTGCAAGCCGCCGCAAGGGCGTTTGGTGGGGGGTGTTAGATCATCAGCCGTAATTGAGAAAAATACCGCAATTCAAAACCCACAAAGTCAAACTAATCTATGCACACAAAATCGTATATATTCATGCAAAAGCCTAAAAAGCATATGCACATACCAATGCATATATTATCAACTAACATGTACTTGCACCTACGAATACACCTTATGCCTAGATAACGTTTAATCTTGCCCTCCCTTGTAAATTAAATGTCTTTAATATTTCTAGATTGACTTTGGCTTCTTACGAATATGAATCCCTGTTGTCTGGGGAAAGAATAGGTGTATGTATATATCTGTACTGGAATCTATATCCCTTTTCTAATTATCTTTGTGGTCCGATCTAATTACATTGTGTGAGGCCATAATGATTACTTGAGTCTCATTGTTAAACTCGTTTGTCCTGAGCCTTTCCTAAAGGCCAAGGCTTGCTTTTTCTCTTCGCATTTCAAGTTGCTCACGCTCTAATTCCCCTTAAAGGCCTCTCTCCCGCTCGCCATCTTTCTATCACAATTTTTTTCGAATTTGGCGGATTTTCTCTGGACTTTATCTAACTATTTTTGCCAAATTTTCTCCCAAGGATCCGAAATAATTGCGGCATATTTAAAATGAGGTCTAACTAGACCAAAATAACACCTTTCTATTTTTCACAAACCTAGCTGCTCTTCGTTACACTCGATCGAGTTCAAAAATTAAATCTACTTTAGAAGGATCCCATACCCTTGCAGCATACCCAAGGTGGGACCTAACTAACGTGAGATAATGGAGCGTCTTCTTGACCCTTTCGTCACAATTCCCTGGTATTCTTTTTATGAATCCTAACTTTTTATTAGCTATACCGCAAATTTCACGATTGTGTTTTCCCCCAGGACATTATCCTTAGCTAGCTTTACACCCAAGTATTTTACCGATGCCGCGTGTGTAATGTTGGTTCCCTGTACAGTTTGTTTTCTGGTGGAGTACTTTTCCTCCAAAAATGTATCGAAACACATTTATTCAAATTTAATTCTAGCTCCCATGTCCCACACCACTTGTGAATTGCATTGAGGGTCGTCGGTTAATGATACTCTATCTTTGTGACTAGATATTACCCCAAATATCACGGCATCGTGAATGGACCATGTTTACATTCCCGTTGGGGAAACGCAAATAATGAACGCCTCAGAAAATATGGGCGATCCAACACGAATTCAATAATAGTAATGGCGTGATTAATAATTTAAGCAAGCTGTTTGTCAAACCGGACATACATGCGTCCCTTGGTGTTGGGATTCTCGCTTTGATCCATGAAATCAGAATGCCTGCGACCGAGAAGGAAGTTATAAATGTGTAGTGATCAGGAGGGAGGTAGGAATTCAAATATTTCAAATCTAAGTGGACGCAATGGGTAGTCATCCATAAAATTTGAACTCTGCAACTTGATGTACATACGTTGCGTAATTTCATACGCGAATGGTGTTAGTATGCGTTTCATGACCAAAAACAGATCAGAAAAATATAATTTTCAAATTCCAAAGAAACTGCGGAAGATGCCGCAACAGTAACTTTTAACGGAGTCATCCGCTAATGTGCATTTCAATGCAACAATTTCAGAGCGTAAAAATCATTCGCCTTGACTGGGATCCGAACCCAGATCCCTCAATATCCGGTCGAGTGCTTTAGCCACTTAAGCTACCGAGGCGTCCTCTTAAACTCTGAAATTTTGGGGCTCATCCCAGTCAAGGCGAATGATTTTTACGCTCTGAAATTGTTGCATTGATAATTTTCAAGTTTGACTCAAATTATTAGCGGCATAAAGCCTGGAATGTAACTGTGCATGTATAAAAATGTATGGTCCAGCTGGAACAAATTTGTTTTTTCATCTCTTAAATCTCGAGAACACAAGGGACTTCAAGTGGATTATTTCCCATTACCCACACTCCATAAATAACCTTCCTCTTCCTCATCCCTTGCCGTTTACACCTGGTACTTACACTCCCTTCCGCACACCTTTTCGTTGGAACGGAAGGTACTTGTGTATTTTTATATTAAATTGATATGACTTATATGTAAATCTATTTCTATTTGACTGCGCTTATCTTTTTGGATGAACTATTTTCGATATTGTAGTACCCTGCAAGCCTCCGTCAGGGTGTGTGGCAGGGAGTGAATACACGCGAGACTAATTTTGACCAGAATATAATCCCTACCGCGGTCGGACAATGTTATTCAGTTCCCTTCAGTTAACTGTTCCATTCAGTAAACATATCCTTTCAACTTTGTCACTTGTTGATAACTGGTTATCAATTTTCGCGATATCAATTGCATTGCTAGGTATTTATTTGACATTATTTAGTTCCGTTACACTTATGTCGGTGGAATTTAATGACGGTGTTCGCTTCTCTATTCTTGTACTTCATTGACCACCTACATTTTATGGGGTTCTGTTTTTGCAGTTATTACAGTAGCATTTACGTCTATACATGTACATCTACATAATACCCTGAAAGCCGCATCAAGGCTGGGCGGTGTAAAGTCACCGCCCGTCAAAGAGAATAGAATAAAGATGCAAACCTACACCTACAGAGACGTATATATCCATGCAAAAGCCTTTTTAACTTACGCGCATGCAAATACATGATACTATCAACTAAAATACACATGCCCATGCCACTGCAAGTGTAGTGAAAATCCATCCAATAGCGCGGTAAATCCATCCAATAGCGCGCTAAAATACACATGCCCATGCCACTGCAAGTGTAGTGAAAATCCATCCAATAGCGCGGTAAATCTGTAGTTCAAGAAAGTGGCCACTGGATTCACCGCCATCCATCGTCAGCATTACCAACGTTGTGGTTTGAAAAGGAAGATCACATCATCGGCTATATTTACTTATGTTAGACGAAGTGAAAGATATTCCTGTCAAATCAAAGCATGCCGTTCATAGATTGAACTTGCCCTCAGCGACGCCTCTTGCGATGTTTTCCGTATTCCTCTGCTGGCCCCCTTAGACTTGATCGTTGACCGCGGCTTGCTCAGGTAGCGGCGGGAGTGATACTACGGCTGGCACTGCAAGTGATTGCCCATTTGACAAAAACATATCACCACCTCACATTGTAATCACTCCGCAGTATTTGATGGTCTTGCGCATGTAAATGTCGGACGCCTCTGTGTTGCTATGCCCACGATTTGCAGGGCTCTGATTGACTGAATGTTGAAATGATTTCATTTCGGAGACGCCGATGTATTTTCCCTTCTTTGTTATGACATGTAGTTTTTTTCTAATGATTTGACTGGTTTCTTTGCATCCTGTCTGCAACCCAGACAATTTATAATGCTTGATCGCATTTATTATGATAAAAAAGTACTTTTGCAGGAATTGTGGGGACTTTAATGTTATCGCAAGTTGGCTTACCCAACGCATTCGATGTACTCCGCGATCCACCAAAAAGGTTTGTGGCAGGGGGTGCAAGCGCCAGGTGGATAGGGATATGGGAGGATATAGGAGAGAAGAAGGGAAACTGGAAATATTTTCTTCAAAAAACTATCAAATAATGTGCAAACATTAATACGTGCTGGAGGAAGACCCAATTGAACACAAGGTTTCATTTATTTCCAAGCCAGGGGTTTCTCTTTTACGGGTGGTGACCTAACACACCCCGCCACACGCCCCTGCGGCGGCATGCGGGGCATTCCGTGGATCTACAGGGTCGCACCCAAAAGTGGTAGGACTGATTTTTTTACAAGAATTTTATTGACGATATACTTGCATCGACTTAATAATCTTCAAATTATGCTCCTTGAGCTGCTACACACTTAGTATAACGTTGCTCCCATTCCCCGTACGCCCGCTGGAAATTTTCTTTGGGGATGCCGTTGATGACCCTCGTCGAAGCCTCTTGAACGACTTTATCGAGTCAAAACGTCGTCCCTTGAGCTGTATTTTCATCAGGGGGAAGAAGAAGAAGTCCGGTGGTGCCAGATCGGGAGAAGAGGGCGGGTACGGCAACGTGGCAACGCCGTATTTGGCCAGGAGCTGTCTGACGACGAACGCGCCATGGCAGAATTTTCGGCACCATCTTGGCGCACACCTTGCGAATGGCCAAATCCTGTGAAATATAGTAATGCGTTGGACGTTGGATGCCGACAGACCCAAACAATGGTCTGCAATTTCTTCACTGGTTAAGCGTCGGTCTGTGCTCAGCAGTGCCCTCACTCTGTCCACATTCGTGTCGGTTCTTGCCGTCGACGGCCGTCCGGAGCGATGGTCGTCTTCAACGAGCTCCCTACCCTCTTTAAACAACTTGTGCCACTCAAATACTGTGGATCGGCTTAAGGCAGTGTCCCCATAAGCCAGCTTGATCATATCGAGGGTCTCAGTTGCCGTCTTCCCGAGTTTCGCACAAAACTTCACGGAATAACGTTGCTCTAAATTCAGATTCATTTTGTTTTTTGACGCGGACAAAAAACTTGCTTCACTAAAAACGGTGTCCTCACTCAACGACAGCCCGCAGGCGACTGAGGTTGGTGTTGGTCTGTTGCTAAGAGCCCCATCCACCTTACCTTGCCAGGCAGACCCCCCTCCACCGCTCCGTTCGCGCCAGAGAAAATCAGTCCTACCACTTTTGGGTGCTTTCATGTAGATGAATTCCCTCAATAAATTAGTTATTTGTTATGCGAAAAGAGGGTTATAAAATGGACTACAACCAATTATACGACAGGCCTACAACCATATCAAGACAGCTCATGCTAAAAGAAAGAAGGGGAAACTCCTCCAATCGCGTGGACATGCGACTCACGGTCCCATCCCCCCAAGTCGCAGTAAGGGAATGTGACCCACCGCAGCAGACTGGCAGAGGAGACCTCGCCAACCTCCGCCCAAGAAAAGGAGAGGGACGAGGGATGGATGGGGAAGCTTGATGGAAACAAAGCACGGCAAGACTCTAATGAGCACTACAGTGCATGTATATGAGTGAAAATAATTATTCCCCAGAACGCTGTGGTTGACAAATGGGATTATCGCCTTGTCCTAACCCTACTATTGCTATCCCGTATTGTCCGTGGTAAGGAGAAGTCCTTGAGTCTGTTGGTTCTGGCATTTGTTTCCGGAATTGTGTGTACAAGAGCCAAGCGACCAATGAATGTTGGTGTAAAAAGTATTGCATTATCCTATGATTCTGTGACAGCCGTGTCAAAAAGTTCATTATACCCTTTCACTCCTGGAGAAGTGAATGTATCATGACTTCAGTAGTATAAAAATGTACATGTCCCCTATTCACATCAAAATGGGCTCATGTAAGTATTAGTGAAGTTCGTGGACTAGGACGGCTAGGTTTCCTTGTACGAGACGTCAGTTCCGCGAAATCGGCGAATCCAAATTCAAAGCGTTCATCGTCCCGAGGGCACGAGAAATAGCGCAGGGCCCAGCGCACACGAGGACAACGAGGGGTGAAAGCGAAAAAGGCTACCGGAAAGCACTCGGGTCAGTCGGCACGGACCATTTCGGTGACCTTAAATGCGACAAACCCCTAAATGAGCCTTAAAGGCGATGGGTGAAGCTTTGTGAAGGAGCGCTGATGGACGCGTCTCTCCCCTCTTTCATTGGCATCTGCTTCCTTCTCACAACAGATAAAACATTAATTTGGACTTTCTATCGCGTTAAAAAAATTGGGTGGAAAAACGCAGACTGCTTTTTGTCTTTAGTAAGAGAACCTGTATAAATTGAATGAAAGATGAAGGGAACGAAGAAAAGAGCTTTATAGAGTCCTGTATGTGTCCAATATAAATCTCAAAGATATGGAAATCACTTATTATTTGCAAGTGAGTAAAACCCGCGATTCTTGGGTTTGGATTATAGATAATGAATGGCAGTAAATAAAGCGCTCTAACCTGAATTAATCCAGTCACCTCGTTAATAATAAAACTGCCAAGCAATTTGATTTAAAGGGCAAAAAATATTACCATATTCAATTCTGTGCACTGTGAATTATTTTGATGCTCTTGACTAATACAGGAGGAAACCTTATTTTTTTTGTTCTTAGAATGCGCCCCTAAAAATTGGTACGACTTTTGACGCCGACCGTCGTGCCGTCTCTTATCGGTAAGTAGGTCGTGGATTTTATATTTTTCATTTGAGGCACTTGTCCGAATTAAGCGTGCTTTCCATGCGATTTCAAAAAATAAAAATTCCCAGCTTTGGAGCCGGGAAACCCACTTCCGTCATCAAAAAATATATCAATCTCCCACTTATAGGGTCATTTAAAAAATCAGTCGGCACGCAACACCTCTCGCATTCGCGGGCGTCATTGATCACGTCAATTATTCCCGTTCAGCAACCGAGGAAGAGCTCTCGATGCGGCCTCTCCCCGCGGCGTCCAGCGTCAATGGCTGGGGCCCGCTCGCTTTGAGGAGACCTTCTGGGGAGATGAGGTGGGATGGAAAGTGAAGGCAGGCCCTCGCTAATCGCATCATTGTGTTTCATTCAAAGGTGGTCCAGATTTGGGTCTCTCTTAACAATTCACCGTTTTATTTGGTATTTCCCTCGTGCGTTTGGAAATGCCGTGGGATCGAGAGTGTTTAAGTGACCCGCTTTCCTTATTTATGGACACCGGGGGAATTTATCGATCAATGAACTGACAGAGTCGGATCCATGCAAAAAATAGAAACAATTCTCCTCTTTGGGTGTGACTGGCGTCGGGTACAGTGTTTAACGAAACTCAGTTCAGGATTCCGAAGGACATACGTTTGACGAACGCTCTTCGGCGTCGAGGTAGATATGCGTGTGAACTTTGTTTCAAAACCTTACTGAACATGGTAACATAGGGAAGGGGCACCTACGACGAGTACGTTTGACGTTTAAACGAACAGGCTGTCATCTTCAAAATCTTATTTAGATTTGGTGTGCAGAACACTAGTTTCTGTAAATACGTATGCATGTATTCATAAACACACATATCTATTTCTATAAATATATATATATATATATATATATATATATATATATATATATATATATATATATATATATATATATATATATATATATATATATATATATATATATATATAGGAGGTATTTGCCTGTTTCGTAGATTTCGAAAAAGCGTTTGATAGAGTGAATTGGGAAAAACTAATGAGTATATTGCAGAAAATAGGAATAGATTGGAGGGAAAGGAGGCTAATCCGCAACCTGTACATGTCTCAGACTGCTCAAGTGCGGGTGGGAAACGGGGAGTCAGGATGGGCAGTGTTAGGAAGGGGTGTAAGGCAGGGCTGCCCATTATCACCGTTGCTGTTCAACCTGTATGCAGAGGAAATGATCAAAGAGGCATGGGAAGAACTCGAGGTAGGAATGAAAGTGGGCGGGGAATTAGTAAAATCAGTTAGGTTTGCTGATGACCAAGCCTTAGTTTGTCAGTCAGCCAAGGGATTGCAGGCATTGCTGAGGGAATTGGAAATTCAGTGCGACAGGTATGGGATGAGAATCAATATTAATAAAGCAAAGGTTATGCGATTTTCTAGAAAGAAAAAGGCCAAGCTTAACATTAAAATGGGAGGGCAAAAACTAGAGCAGGTAGAACAGTTTACGTATCTCGGTAGTGTTTTGGACCAACACGGTCAAAGTAGTAGGGACGTAAGGAGAAGAATTGCGCTAGGCAAAGAGGCTTTCACAAGGAGGAGGGAGTTGATGACGGGGACTCTGAGTAAGGATGTTAAGAAAAGACTCGTAAAAAATTTGATATGGAGCGTAGCTATGTACGGCGCGGAAACGTGGTCATTGAAGTAGGAGGATAGACGTAGACTGGAGGCTTTTGAAATGTGGGTGTGGAGAAGAATGGAGGAGGTGAAATGGACAGAGAAGAAAACAAATGAGGAAGTACTTGGTATGGTGGGCGAAGAGAGGGGTTTGTTGGGAGCAATCCTATGGAGGCAGGAAAAGTGGATGAAGGGGGTGTTGACCGGCAGTGGGATGTTGAAGACTGTGATAGAGGGGAAAATGTTGGGCAAAAGAGGAAAGGGAAGGAACAGGATTGGGATGTTGGACGGGATGAAGGGAGGAAGAAAGTACTCAGAGATGAAGAGGGACCTGATATAGAGTAGGATGATGGATTTTGTGTTTTGTTAGGAGTAATAAAATATTTGTTTGGTAGTTGTGTCCATCGAAAAACCTACCTTAACCGGTAGATTACCTTAAAAAAATATATATATATATATATATATATTTATTTATTTATTTATTTATTTATTTATTTATTTATTTATTTATTTATTTATTTATTTATTTATTTATTTATTTATTTATTTATTTATTTATTTATTTATTTATTTATTTATTTATTTATTTATTTATTTATTTATTTATTTATTTATTTATTTATTTATTTATTTATTTATTTATTTATTTATTTATTTATTTATTTATTTATTTATTTATTTATTTATTTATTTATTTATTTATTTATTTATTTATTTATTTATTTATTTATTTATTTATTTATTTATTTATTTATTTATTTATTTATTTATTTATTTATTTATTTATTTATTTATTTATTTATTTATTTATTTATTTATTTATTTATTTATTTATTTATTTATTTATTTATTTATTTATTTATTTATTTATTTATTTATTTATTTATTTATTTATTTATTTATTTATTTATTTATTTATTTATTTATTTATTTATTTATTTATTTATTTATTTATTTATTTATTTATTTATTTATTTATTTATTTATTTATTTATTTATTTATTTATTTATTTATTTATTTATTTATTTATTTATTTATTTATTTATTTATTTATTTATTTATTTATTTATATATGTCTTGGGTCGCGGTATTCCAGGGGTTAAGCGTTGGGCTACAGACCGAAGGCCCTGGATTCGATTCCCGGGCTTCGCTTGGCACCTTTGCCTCCATTCAAGCTGTGTTTTTCGGGTTGTAGACCTTCCTGTGAAACCATAACCGGCACAGGGAAGGGAACTGCCCCTCTTACCGTGGTGTGTGAAATTCATGTGCCGTATAGGGTTTAGTACAGGGTGAACTCTATCATCGTCTATCAAATTTTCATAACAGACGCTGAAGATAGCGTAAAATGACGAAAATGGTCGTGTTATAAATCTGGTGGAAAAGTGTTATCATGTGTTCATTATTATTGCATTGGTTCCTCTGCTCAGCACCCCTTTACAAGTAACATGGAGCTCTGCACCGGGATCAATTTGGACGATCAGTTTCCACCCCCGAGGGTGCCAGTAGGCCGTGGTCGGCGGCATTAGGAAACGTGGCGAGTCCAGTTTCCAGCCTGCAAGCAAGCTTTTGTATTCTCTCTTGAGGAACCTTCTTGCGACCGCAAAACTATTCCATATTCCACCGCCTATAGTTTATGGGATACAGCTTTTGCAGCTATTAAAGCAGCACTTGCGTGTATTCATCTGCATCAACCTAATATCCCGCAAGCCGCCTCATGGGCGTGTGGCGGGGGCTGTCAGGTCACTTCGCGAGAATAAAACCACTTGCAAAACCCACAAAGTCATGCCAATTAACACCCACAAATTTTCATTACCCAAATATTCATTCAAAAACTTTTTTAAATCGAATGCATACGAATGCATATGCCATCAACTAAAACACACATGCTTCTATGTATATATAGGAGCGTCTTGTGTCTACGCGTCTCATCTTGTCCTAGATTGAAAATTTAATGTCTTTAATATTTCTTCTTTGGCTTCTTACTTTTATGATTCCTGATTTTATGGGGAAAGATCTGGTTTTTGTACCTATCTTTATTGATATCTATCTCCCTTATCTTTTTATCTTTGTGGCCTGGCCTACTTAAATAGTGTGGGGCCATTATAATTCCTTTGGTGTCATCGTTAAACTCGTTTGCTCTGAACCTTTCCGAAAGTCCAAGTCTCGCTTGTTCTCTTCCCATTTCAATTGGCTCCCAGCCTCATTGCCCCAAAAGGCCTGTCACTCTCGCCTTCTTATTGTTACAATGTTAGACGAATCTGGCGGATTTTATTTGTACTTTATATAATTCCTTTTGCCAAATTTTCTCCCACGGATCCAAAATGCTTGCGACGTATTCCCAAACGAGATCTAACAAGAGTGTGCTTACACATATCTTTTACCTTTTCATTACATTTCCCCACCACCCGTTTAATGAGAAATATAACATAAATAACAGGCTTCTTAAGATTACTATGTGAATTTCCGTGTCGCTACAATTTAATGTTTCATAAACTCGTTCAAAGATCATTTGTTTTTATTCCTGGAAGATATTGTTTAATGTGAGACCGCATGGAGATAACTTTTAGCCATTCATACCTGTTCCCGGAGGCCGCCTTTGATGATCTGGCGTGGCGCTGTTGGATTGCGGAGGACGGAAGAGTCTCCTCTTATCGCGACCATCACCGAAATTCCTAATTTCGTCTTTTATTTGGTTTTGCATGAGGTTTTATTCTCTTTTACAGTTGGTGACGTAACACCGCACTCCCTTGCGGCGGTTTGCGGGGTATGATGTAGATATAGTTAATTATCGGAATACTTTTTTGGAAGGTACAATTGTCGTACGTTATATATTTCGCAGTTGTAATAACGAATCTTGTTGGAATGGTGTGTGAATTGTAGAAATGATTACTTGCACACGCATCGCTTTGTTCGACAATCACCTCTCTCTCCACTTGTGGTCACTATTATATATATATAAATATAGAATCTTTCTCCCTTTAAACTCTAATAATTTTTCTTCGATGTCTACTGTTTATCAATGTTTACATGATTACTTGTGCTTTTCAAAGTCGTCACGCAGCGTTCTCGGAGACGAAACATGCAAATAGTGTTAAGGCTGAAAAATAGTGGTTTTTGATAATATATCCAATGAGTTGACAGTTCATCCCTAATCAACTTTGAATGATCGTATTTGAATAATTTGATTACGAAGGCAATACCAACTTTCCTTTCACTCCATACTTCCGTTCCTAATGTCATAAATATCCTGAACCATTCATTTGAGAACAAAGCATAATTCCATAGTTTTCCATCCCAATAGTTCTCTTCCAATGGGAGGCATTAAGTTCCCGCCCGCTCGCGGACATGAGGACTTGGAATAAGTAAGCTTCCATTGGCGAACCGGAGGCTTTTTTCCGGACAAACGTTACAGCGTGAGAGCATGGAGCTTCAAGTTACCACGAAAAAAATCGGCCGCAACAAAATCAAAGGGGGCGCTTGTGTGTGGGAGACTGGTGGCCTCGAGGAGGGAGAGAAAGGGGTTCGTTTTGGGAGAGAAGGGGTCGGCCGGGAGGGGGAGGGTGGGAAGTGGGGGAGGGTGCAATCCGCTAGCACAATGGGAAGGGAATCGTACGGTCAGGCGATGACACCGGACCTAAATTGCTGTCACGCAGTCACGAACATCTGCTGGATCAAGACGTACGCGGAATAAGAATCTCAGTTTCATGCTTGCGGTGGAAGCAATCCATATGATGGGAGAGTTGGAAATGAGCCCTTTTCCACTTCTTACCACTCAGTGAGCCGAAGCCTGCGTCGAATTGCAGTTTATTATCTTTTGCTTGAAGATATTTTCACGTGGGTAATCGACCTCAGTTTAAAGGCTGATTTTAGACGGTCCAAAACAGCTGTATTGCATTTATTCAACAGATTCAGGCTACATGTAATGGAAGCTCTTCATTATGAGGAAAACAAAATTTGCACTTTTCTACGGATCTATGTGTAACGTTCAGCGTGTTTCAGTTCATCGAACCATCTTCGGGTACAAGAACCTGGAGAGGGCTCCATGAAGTGAAACGCGCTGTACGTTTAATTTAATCTGTGGTAAAGTGCAAATTTTTTATTTCCCATAAATCTGATGCATTTATTGTCACGTTAACACTCTCTCGTTTGTAGTACTAGTAGTTCGTGAAGGCGACTGATTGCTGAGGTCATTTGCGCCATTAGGGATGGATGAGAAAAGAGGAAGGGTGGAGAGAAACCCGGCGTCGGCATTAACCTACTCTTAACGTCCCATCCGACGGACGGCGTGATCACTTGGAAGTACTCTCCACAAAGCAACTCAAGTAGGGATCGCGATAGCTTTGTAAAATACCTGCCACCTCGGGGATTCGAACCCGGACCCTCTGGGTGGGAAGCTAGGGGGTTAGCCCTCGCACCATCCCGATTCACGCATCATCTCGTTCGTCCTGTCCAGAATTCTCCTCCTTAAATTATTAATCTTTTGCGTATAAAAGAACCAGTGCAGATTTAGGGCATTGAGCGCATATGATCAGGGAACTTGGTCTTAAAATGGCCTCCACACGGTGCCAAAAGTAATCGTCAAATCTTTCCTGGTCCCCTCTATGCTAGACTCTCTTTTCTTCCTATTCCTTTCACGCGTATCAATCGGTCTCACCTCAGTGACGGCCTTAAGAATGCCTCCCACAGCCTTTCGCTATTTCGGTGTTCGCCGAACTCGGTCAACTCCATTAGTCTCAACTCGTACAGTAGTCCCTCAATCTTGTCTTTCTTATCCGCAATGCTCTGATGGCCCAGCGGCCTTCCTCAATGCTTTTAACTAATCTTTTAATCCACACTATGGCTTTCAATGCAACAATATCAGAGTCAAAAAATCATTCGCCTTGACTGGGATTCGAACCCGGATCCCTCGATGTCCGGCTGGGTGCTTTGGCCAGTTAAGCTATCGAGGCGCGCTTTCAAACTCTGAAATTTCTTTCAGCTTAAGAGGCTAAAACACTCAGCCGGACATCGAGGGATCCGGGTTCGAATCCCGGTCAAGGCGAATAATTTTTAGACTCTGAAATTGTTGCTTTGAAACGCATATTAGTGGATGACTCAGTCAAAAAGTTACCGTTGCGGCATCTCCCGCAGTTTCCTGGAATTTCACACTATTACTTAAAAAAACAATGTAACAAAACGTGGTGGGTCACAGGATTGGTTCTACGGAACTACAGCAAATTGATTAAAGCATCTGAAAACTCTCTGATATCCAAAAAAACAGAAACCAACAAATATTGGAAAAAATGCCGTAATACTCCACGTTGCCTAGCTTTTACCCAAAAAAACACGACCCCAATCAATTACTCTTCTTCCAAATGCTTCCATGAGGAAGCGTGCGAAGCTTTAATTTTCAAGCGCGTGGAATAAGTATTCTCCCGGCACTGTTATTAAGTGTCTGCGGATACTATTTACTCGGATGCGACAAATCGGTGAAGTGTGGCGTCATTCGATGAAATAACCAATTCCGGACAGTTTTCGCGGCGGGGCCACTCCATGGGCTGAGAGGATAACTCTCGCTCGTGCCATTGGCCGGTTGACAGCTTGACAGCCAATTTCCATCGAGAGGACGTGCGAACTGACAGGAGTGGTCAGCAGGGGTCAAGTTAAGGTGGTGGCTCTGACCTCAGCGTCACTCATCCCAGATATTCTGAAAATTTCACCATAGAATCTTTGAAGGGCGTTTTATCGACTGGACAATTAAATGAGGGCTTCCTGGGCTACTTTCTGCATACTTCCACCTTAAATTTGTCTCGTTTCATCTGGCCTCTCGCCGGGCACTCCCTACTGGCACCCAAAATACCTTCGTTTGAACGTGTAATAATATTCCAAATGAGAAGAGGAATTGATAATTAAATATCATGACGTTTCCTCTTCACATTAACGCTGGGCTCCACACATTCTCCATTCACCCCAATCATCCCCTGTGCTTCGTGACCAACCAGTGTTGTAAGGGGTGATTATAACCGTATCATATCACACTTGAGTGGTTCGAATTCATGCTATTGTGGTCAGGAATTGTGGCCGAGGGAATGAGGATCACTCATTCGTGCATCGTTCGGCCGTCAATTTCCCCGAACGTTCCTCGCTTTGGTCTCGCTTACGACTTTATATAACGTGCGTAGAACTAGAATTCGGGTCGTTTTAACTGTCGGGACAACTCCCAGGTTGATCGCCGTGGTTTTAAAAGAGAACTCGGTGCGGGCGAGGGAGGCAAGGCACGCGGGATTCGTTTTCGAGGTGGGCCCCTTGCTTCCAGTGATTGATGGGAGAGGCTCGTTCGATGTGTGGGGTTGATATTTAAGCTTCGGGAGCCCCATTGTGAGGGGCGGAAGGCTTTGGGGGTGGCGGCCGCTCCAGTTCCTTCCGCCGGTGGAGAAGTGAAGCCTAGCGTCGGAGTGTTGTGCGCTCTCGCCCCGACCGCCGTTGTCTGCCCCTCTTGATCGCCGCACGCCCCGAGTGCCAGCCTCCTCCTCGAGAAAACCCGCCCGCCCCACCTCCCGTGCCGTCCCCCGTTGCTCCCTTCCTTCGGCCATACTCATCCAACGGTCGCGACTGTGCTCATTCGGGAGTGGACGTCGACGTGAATACCCCTCGATCCACCAAAAAGGTGTGTGGAAGGGGGTGTGCAAGCACCAGCTGGGAAGGGTGAGTGGTAAGGGGGAATATGGGAGAGGAAGGGGAAAAATATATGAAATAACGTGCAAATCTGTATAAGTGCTGAAGGAAGACATGGGTTAGTTCACTTAATGAATTAGTTATTTGTTATGCGAAAAAAGGGAATAAAAATGAACCGCAGCCATTTATACGAATGGCCTCCAACCATAAGACGGGTCATGCAGAATCGAAAAGTAAGAAGGGGCAACTCCTTGAAAACAACAGTGTGTGCCTCTCTTGCTATTCGAGTTCAGTCCGCCGGTGCGAAAGCCGCGAGATTCACTGGTTTGGTCATGTGATGAGGCAGAATTGACGTGAGTCGGATCACCAATCAAACGGATGTCCATGCGAGATGAGAAGAGTTCAAATGTGTAGGGGGAGACAGGGTGGGACGAGGAATTCAAAGGAGGCGAAGGAAGTCTCGAAAGGAACAAGGGATACGATGTTAGGAGTCTGAGCAGGGTCAGGAGAGCACGAATGAACGAATACATGGACGAGGCGTGGCCGAAAGAAGAGTTCAAGGACACGGCAGAGTGGATGAAACTGTTGAAAAAGAGAAAGCCTCCTGAAATGACTCGAAATGAGGACGTCTTGTGACTCACTCCAAATCGCATGGTCGAAGTAAATGCGCGCGTGAGCTTGCAGGATGGCTTTCTCTGGTTGGCGTATCGGTGGACTTCTGGTGCCCGACCGGAGGTCATTTGCATCACCAATTAGTTCCATAAGTACTCTTAATCTGCGCCAAACATCTTTTTCGAATTCATTTCAAGGAGGAGGAAAATTTAACCTGAAATAACGTAATTGGAAGATAGCGGTTCAAGGTTGGAAAATGTCTGCCAATCCCAGATATCCGTCCTGTTTACGTCTTTTTACCCATCGAGCAGAAAGGCACCAAAAGCTTTGGAATACGAGTGTAATACGCGGCCCCAGAAGTGTGCGACACGATTTTCGGTCTTACCTATATCTACATAATACCCTTCAAGCCGCCGCAAGTGCGTATGGCGAGGGGTGTTGGGTCACCACCTGTAAAAGAGAATAAAACCACATGCAAAACCCGCAAATCCATGCCAATCCACCCCCGAAAAATTCGTGTATATTTATGCAAAAGCCTTATAACATAGATGCATTCGAATGCATATATTACCGATTAACATACACATACAACCAACAATGCTTTATGTCTACGTAACGTCTAAACTTGTCATAAATTGTAAATTAAATGTCTTTAATATTTCTACTTTGGTTTATTACTAATATGAATCCCTATCTTCCGGGGAAATAACGAGTATTTGTATGTATCTGTATTGGAATCAATCTCCCTCATCTTATTATATTTGTGGTCCGATCTACTCAAATAGTGTGGGGCACTAATAATAATTCCTTTTGTGTCGTTTTTAAACTCGTTTGCTCTGGAACTTTCCAAAGGCCCATGTCTACCTTGTTCTCTTATCATCTCAACTGACAGCCCGCCTGTAAATCCCCTCAAAATCCTCACTCACTCATCTTCTTATCATAACAAGTTTTGTCGAATCTGGCGGATTTTCTCTGGACCTTATCTAATTCTTTCTGCCAAGTTTTCTCCTAAGCATTCCGAATGCATGCAGCATATTCCAAATGAGGTCTAACCATTAAAAAATAAGACCTCTCGTTTACATTCTCATCGCTTAATCACCCGCCCCCACCATGTAGTATGTATAATCACTAAAAAATCAGTATACCTGGCAGGTTATTAAGTTATCTCAATCGGTTTACGGCGTACACGAAACTAATAATCACAAACTGAAATGTGGTTTAGCGGAAGCATTTCATCCCGGAGACAGACTCGGACTACACGCACGGAAATGTGAAAATCTGGCGTTTTGTCTCAATTTGAGTGATGTGGTCGTTCAATGAAAGAGAAATACCCAGCGCGGGAGAACGCTAACGAACACTTAAAATAGTGGGAACAAACGCTATGCGTGTTTTATGGTATCCTCTTCTTTCGTTTTCCCGTTTAACTTCCCGTTCATGCTCTCGTGAACTCTACTTTTTTCACGTGTGGACAACGAAGGGAGAGCTCCGTAGATGGAATGAATCAGGTTTTTCAGATAAGGCGAAGCAGACCGAAGGTGTGCAAAATTTATGTTGGATGCGAAACTCGGATTATTTAAGTCATTACACCATGTCGCGGATTAAATATCAGAAACATGACGGGAATGTTATCCTGGACTTTTCGTCAGTTCAGTTATGCGTGTGCACTTTCCACGACGAAGGTTCATTTCAAAAAATGAAACAAATTGCATGCCGTCGTTTCCAGGGTTGACGCACCTCGCCACCACCGAGCATATACGTATGTAGATAAATCATGTCATTAAGTACGGAGAAAAAGTTTCCCCTGCTCAATGAGTAATGGCTATGAGTAAATTTTAAAAATATACTTATTGCAAGGATTGGTACTTGGATTCAGTCGTAGATGATAAAAAGTGTATTTGCATACCCTAATCTATTCGCATTTTAAATACCGTTCCGAAATTCCAGATCTTCCACACTCGAGGCTCTGAATTTGTAACAGGAGAGGAGACCATCACATCCTACCTAAGCCGCCAGCTAGCTCTTCATTTCTCAGTGGGATCGCATTCGTCCGGACTCAAAACCCAATCCCCTTATATTTTTCTCTATTTATTCGATGTTATAGTTAATAATAATTTACATGAAATCAAGGCTGGAGACCTCTTTACTGCCTCACCAATGCATTCGTGAATGAATAAGGGTTTTTAAATATATGTAAATTAAACTGTCGAGGTAAATTTCTTTTCATTTTCTGTGGAGACGATCCACAAAGCCCAAAATACCATGGATTTGATCGCATAATATGGCAAAAGCAAGGGAGTAGGACTACACCGGAAAAAAGGAGGCGACATTAAAATAGATGGCGGGATCCCAATTAGACTACGATCGATCTGGAAACTCGGAGGCGTCGGCTCTATACGTATGTGTACTCTCGAATGATAAAAGGTAATATTGATTAAACCTTCGCCCACCAAAATCACCAATATTTTTATTTCTGTTTAACCTCAGCTAATTTGATCGAAAAGATAACGATTTCGCCTCCGTAATTGGAGCGGTCAACGTAGTGGTGTTGGAGCATGATGCCGTGGGCTTGGTGCTGCCCGCGAATCAGGCTACCGCGTACCCCGATACTCGCGACTTCCCATCGTCTCTTCTCTTGCTTACTGTATTTTTACCGTTATCTCATTTGTAAAAGCTTCCATTTTGTTGCCCTCCATATTCTCACGGGAAGGCGAATTTCTCACGGAAGGTAATTGCGAGACATTGTTATTAATTGCTGAATTTTTTCCCTCAAGCTCCGACGGATATTTTCCCTAAAATAATAGGATCGCCATTTCTGGACGGGAAATATCTCTCTTTGCTTAAAATAGCGTAAAACTTTCACTACACCTTACCGTGTCTTGCTGCGCTTGCGAATTTTATCGAGAAAGTACGAATGATGCTGTTGTTGTTAACGAAACACTCAGAAAGATATATATATAAATATAAATATAAATATATATATATATATATATATATATATATATATATATATATATACATATATATATAATAATTTGGACAGCAACAAACAATAAGGAAACACATAAAAAGATCACTCAAACGTTATTTCTTGATAATTTCGACGGAATTCTGCTCAGTCTTCGGACGGAGCAGAATTCCGTCGAAATGACCAAGAAATAACGTGTGAGTGAACTTTTTATGTGTTTCTATATTGTTTGTTGCTGTCGAAGTTATTATTCGACACTTTCGTGTTACGTCGACGAAATCATATATACATTATTATTATTATTAATAGGTAATCTACCGGTTAAGGTAGGTTTTTGGATGGACGTAGGTTCTAATTAAATAATTTGTGACCCCTAGTAAAACACAACATCCTACTCTACATCAGGTCCCTCTTCAGCTCTGAGTACTGTCTTTCTCCCTTCATCCCGTCCAACATCCCTATCCTGTTCCTTCCCTTTCCTCGTTTGCCTAACATTGACCCACTGGGGTCAGACGCCATTGCAGCCGCCTCACTGAGGAACAGACGCTGCGTGGACTACCTTTCGTCTGGCTCCTAACCTTCGACCATGGGTGACCCTACCAGGAGCAATTATTATAACTCCCACCAGCACAGCTCTAGGAGTTGTGAGAAGCCCTTCCGCCACGTCAAGGTTGTAGTCCGGGGAGGGCACATGTATATATACTCATTTATATAGAAACAGATATAAGGAAAAGGAATAGGAACACACATAAAGGACGAACACAGGAGAGGTGGGGAAGGCGGAATCAAGCAGATCACGAATGTAAAAATATTTCCTAGACCGGGACTTGAACTCCGGATCTTTCCACTTGCCGGGCGGAGGCTCTCAACCACTTGAGCTATCCAGGAAACGTAATTTACACTGAGATCTGCGATGATACATATATATATATATATATATATATATATATATATATATATATATATATATATATATATGTTTTTTTTAAGG
The DNA here is from genome assembly GCF_022747635.1 of Hetaerina americana. Classification (NCBI taxonomy): domain Eukaryota; kingdom Metazoa; phylum Arthropoda; class Insecta; order Odonata; family Calopterygidae; genus Hetaerina; species Hetaerina americana. The sequence continues at coordinate 238,666 of NW_027286819.1, read as the reverse complement.
TAATCTACCGGTTAAGGTAGGTTTTTGAATGGACACAACTACCAAACAAACATTTTATTATTCCTAAGAAAACAAAAAATCCATCATCCTACTCTATATCAGGTCCCTCTGCATCTCTGAGTACTTTCTTCCTCCCTTCATCCCGTCCAACATCCCTATCCTGTCCCTTCCCTTTCCTCGTTTGCCTATCATTCTCCCCTCTATTACAGTCTTCAACATCCCACTGCCGGTCAACACCCCATTCATCCACTTGTCCTGCCTACATAGGATTGCTCCCAACGAACCCCTCTCTTCACCCACCATACCAACTACTTCCTCGTTTGTTTTCTTCTCTGTCCATTTCACCTTCTCCATTCTTCTCCACACCCACATTTCAAAGGCCTCCAGTCTACGTCTATCCTCCTACTTCAATGACCACGTTTCCGCGCCGTACATAGCTACGCTCCAAATTAAAGTTTTTACGAGTCTTTTCTTAACATCCTTACTCAACGTCCCCGTCATTAACTCCCTCCTCCTTGTGAAGGCCTCTTTGCCTAGCGCAATTCTTCGCCTTACGTCCCTACTACTTTGACCATGCTAGTCCAAAATACTACCGAGATACGTAAACTGTTCTACCTGCTCTAGTTTTTGCCCTCCTACTTTAATGTTAAGCTTAGCCTTTTTCTTTCTAGAAAATCGCATAACCTTTGTTTTATTAATATTGATTCTCATCCCATACCTGTCGCACTGAATTTCCAATTCACTCAGCAATGCTTGCTGCCCCTTGGCTGACTGACAAACTAAAGCTTGGTCATCAGCAAACCTAACTTATTTTACGAATTCCCCGCCCACCTTCATTCCTACCTCCAGGTCTTCCCATGCCTCTTTAATCATTTCCTCAGCATACAGGTTGAACAGCAACGGTGATACTGGGCAACCCTGCTTTACACCCCTTCCTGACACTGCCAAACCGGACTCCCCGTTCCCCACTCGCACCTGAGCAGTCTGAGACATGTATAGGTTGCGGATTAGCCTCCTTTCCCTCCAATCTATTCCTATTTTCTGCAATATACTCATTAGTTTTTCCCAATTCACTCCATCAAACGCTTTTTCGAAATCTACGAAACAGGCAAATACCTCCTGGTTTTGTTCTATATTCCTCTCGATTAATAATCTCATTACTGCAATGGCATCACGCGTACCTCACCACTTCCTAAACCGGACTACAACCTTGACGTGGTGGAAGGGCTTGTTCGTTCCGATGACCCCTAGAGCTGTGCTGGCGGGAGTAATAATAAATGCTCCTGGTAGGGTCACCCATGCCAGATAGGTCGAAGGTTAGGAGCCAGACGAAAGGTAGTCCACGCAGCGTCTGTTCCTCGGTGAGGCGGCTGCAATGGCGTCTGACCCCAGTGGGGTGGCCAGTAAGTGATGGTGTCTCGTTAAAAACACTACTGAGGAAGGCAACGGGAAACCACCTCAATTATCATTCCCAAGAAAAATATGATGGACTATACAGATATATATATATATATATATATATATATATATATATATATATATATATATATATGTATATGTATATATATGTATATATATGTATATATATATATATATATATACACAGCATGTAGAAGAGAGAAATTTGATTATATACTGGCTGATTGATTTATCGATTGGGAGAAATGTGTTAGCGGTAACGGTGAATATACTGAAAAAGAAAAACATGTATGACTTTGAAAAGACAATGTAGAAAAACTCGACGAATGGGGGGTCGTCAAATTGTGGAGTAGTTACTGCCCGGCCACGTATATCGGGCCAACTGGAAGACATTATAAAGAAATGATTAAAGGAACATAAGTTATCGCGCGGCCCATTCGTTAGTCCCTGCCGGGCTAGCGAATGGGCCGCGCGACCAGGGACGCCGTGGGTCCGGGCTGTCTGCCGAACCTCACCCATCGCTCGCCACCTCCCCCCATCCGGAAGCACCCCCCTCCGCCCGGGTTGTACCCGAGAGACATGGGTGGACGTCGATCGCTCCATTTCCCCCGCGGTTCACCGCCGAAGCGAAGGGTTGACGGGTGTGGCAAGGAAATAATGAAGGAAACGAACGGTTTCTTAGACATCCTGTCCATCAGAGAGGGTTTGTTTGGATCCGTTTAAAGAAACTCGGCTTCATTAAACGGGTGGTGAGGAAGTAATGAGAAAGATAAAGAGTGGTGTTATTTAGGTCTCGTTGGACCTCATTTGGAATATGCCGCAAGTATTTGGGTTTTTTTTGACTGCTCGAGTGGGAGCAAACGCGGCACCCATTTTTCACACACCTTTCTCGTATCGCAATTTTCAGTTCATATGCTGTGGAATGCACTTTTTGAAATGCCTACTATGTCTGCTAGCTAGCGCACTTTCAGTCGATGGTCATCCGCTATCACTTTGTGGATTTTCTTCACCGTTTTTGGAGTCGTCACCTCATTTGGTCGACCAATGCGATGCTCGTCTTGACAGCTCGTACGGCCACGTTTAAACTCTGTCACCCAATATTTTACTGTTGTAAACAAAGGAGCAGACTCACCCCGAGTAGTTCTAGTTCAGCTTCCATAATGGTTGGCCTGAGGCCTTTCAAATAAAAGTATTGTATCACATAACGATGACCAATTTTCTCCATTTTCACAAATTCACTGAAAACGTTCACTATGGAAACTCCCCAGGATAACATTCCCCGACCACGGTAGGGGTGAAAATATTTGGATCGACAACATCGTGTGTTTTGACCCCTGTCTACATACAGCAGTGGTGGTATCAAGGGTATTAAAATATCCAAATATCAATATCTATGTATACATTAGTCCCACTGGTCATGAAATAATATTCAGCTAATTGCAAGGTAACATACCAAAGGAACTTATCTCGAGGTTCTTCACGAAGATGAAGTTGAAGTGGTAAAACCAGAGCGGCGGAGGGATGAAGGGAAAGAACAGATGGACACGGTAGCACTCTTGATGGTGTTTGTTAAAAAATGAATTGGATACTTGGTATCCACGCGTGAATTCCATCCTTTTGCCGATTTGGAGGTTGAATTTTCACCGGTGAAAAGGCTCATAATTTTATCGAATCATTTAAATAATATAAAATTAGTTAAATTTGTTGTTAGTGAATGGGTATAAGCGCATGAATAAACTGGTATGTTTTTGACGCCGGAGGTGGGAACGCGTATAAATGAATGAATGGGAGTCGCGCTTTCCTTTTCGGTCGGATTCGGGTCGCAGAGGGGTCGTGGCAGGGGGATGGGCGACAATGGCAGGTGACCTCAGGTGCACGGGAACGTGAAAGTCCGCCGAAGGCATGGACCCTTGGATGCGGACAAAAAAAACAGAAATGTAAATGTCGAGGGATGAATGAAAGAAATGAACGAATTGGAATCTGAGAATCGATAATCAAGGGAACAATGGAAGGAAAGGTATCTTTTATTTTCATAATACGTGTGTGTCCGGAGGGAGGGTAAACAATGGGAGGGCGGGAGAGAGGGGTGGCGGGTGGGGGTGGAAGTGGACCAAGGTGATGCCCATGCGTGTGCTCGTCGGATGCCCTTGGCCCTCGGGGGATCATATCCTGTTCCCCTCCTTCCCTTTCCCCTTTCTACTTATTCTTTTGCCATCTCAAGCAGTAGGATTTTGCATTATTATTTTTAGTTCATGTTTAGTGTCTCATTACTCATCATGTATTGTTAATGAAATCCATTTAATTTTAATTTCAATGTCATAATAATGTTTATGCTATGTGGGAAGTAATTCTTACGATGTATATGTATCTTTTTTCTAATTATTAGGGTTTTCGCAGGTTTTTTCAACCCCCCTTCTCTTCGTGGGTATTTTCCTGCGTGGGTCTTGCGGGTGTGGGTGAGCAATGCCATGCTCTCCCTAGCTTTTCCCAAAACCTCATTCTTTGCTTAGACTTCTCATTTCATTGTTCTCTTTCTTCACTGTCATTTACTTTGAGAATATGTTTATGTTTAGGTGTATACATAATTTTAATATTTATATGTCTGTTTATAAGTATGTACAAATATATATATATATATATATATATATATATATATATATATATATATATATATATATATATATATATATATATTTATATATATATGTGTGTGTATTTATTTTTTCTTTTTTAATGTGTAAATCTGTGAATAATGTATGTCTGTCTGTCTCTATGTATTTATGAGTAAGCATGTAATGATAAATTTTATGGCTTATATAACATGTCCTCTCCCCGGACTACAACCTTGACGTGGTGGAAGGGCTTGTACGGTCCGATGACCCCTAGAACTGTGCTGGCGGGAGTAATAAAAATTGCTCCTGGTAGGGTCACCCATGCCAGATAGGTCGAAGGTTAGGAGCCAGACGAAACGTAGTCCACGCAGCGTCTGTTCCTCAGTGAGGCGGCCAGTAAATGATGGTGTCACGTTAAAAACACTATTGAGGAAGGTAACGAGAAACCACCTCAATAATCATTCCCAAGAAAAATATGATGGACAATAGAGATATTTTGAGTCCTGGCAACCACGGGGCTCGGCCCAATCGGCCGTGTGTCGTGCCCGGCAGCGGGGGAGGCAAGGCTTCCGCGGTCGTCATCCCACGAAACCCTTGCAAGGGAAAACCAGCAGCAGCAGGACAGAAGACGCAGGAGAAGAAGACCAAATTAGTTAGAATAGGAACGTGGAATGTTAAGCGAGAGATGGAAAGGGGAAATATAGATATTTTATGTCTATGCGAGGTGAGATGGAGAGATAGCGGGGATTACTGGAGTGATAAGTATAGAATAATATACAGCGGTGGGGACGAGAACCAACGAGGGGTTGCCATAGTATTAAATGAAGAGGTAGGAAGAAGCGTAGTCAACATAGAGCAGGTAACGGATAGAATACTACTAGTGGAGATAAAAGCAGAACCGACGAACTTAGTTATTTTTCAGGTATACATGCCACCGAGCAACCATAAGGAAGAAGAGGTCGATAGGATATACGAGGTAGGGGGTATATATAGGGGGTAGATAACATTCCCGTGGAACTTTTAAAATGCTTAGGAAAATGTGGGAGGAAGAGGCTATATGGGCTGATCCGCAGTATTTATGAGGAGGGAATCTGGCCGGAAGACTTTGTGAGATCAGTTTTATTTCCTATTCCGAAAAAGGTAAAGGCCACGTCATGTGAGGACTACAGGACGATAAGTTTGATATCCCACGCAGCTAAAGTTGTTCTTGGCGCCTACAGTTCCACCCAAGCTATGTGAATTTCGGATACCAGATATTCCTGGGAAACCATAACCGGCACAGGAAAAGGAAGTGCCCCCCTACCCTGATGTGTGAATTTCACACGCCGCCGGGCTTAGTACTGGGTGAACTCTATCATCACCTACCGACCTTCGGGTTGATTACTGTGTTCATGGTTTATATATATATATAAATATATTTATATATATATTTATGTTTATATATAAATATATATAACTATATATATATATATATACTCATATATACAGAAACAGATATAAGGAAAAGGGGAGGGGGGCCAGTTCCTTTCCCTGCACCGGTTATGGTTTCCCAGGAAGATCCGGTACCCAAAAATCACATAGCTTGGGTGGAGCTGCAGGTATCCAGAGTGCCTTGCCCGGGAATCGAACCCGGGATCCTCCGGTCAGCAGTCCAACGCTCTCCCCACTGGACTACCACGACCCATATATACATATATATGTTACATATATATAACAAACTTTGACAGCAACAAACAATATAAGAACACATAAAAAGATCACTCACACGTTATTTCTTGATCATTTCGACGGAATTTGAATTCAGTCGAAATGATCAAGAAATAGCGTGTGAGTGATCTTTTTATGTGTTCTTATGTTGTTTGTTGCTGTCAAAGTTTGTTATTTAACACTTCCGTGTTTCTTCGACGAAATCTTAATATATATATATATATATATATATATATATATATATATATATATATATATATATATTTATAGACATGCGTATATTTCTGTATACTCCCATTCGCTAGAGTGAAATTGGGACACCTTAGAGCTTTAGAGCTTTACGAAACCTGAATCAACCTCAAAAAAAGTGAACGTGTGAATCAGGCCAAAGCTCCATTGAAAATGTTCAGGGCTAAGCCAATGCGATTGCACCGTTGGTGTACTGCTGAAAAATTATGCTTTGAATTCAGTCAATATATTGAAATGAAAGAAGTAAATTCGTAACTCCACACACACTTAATTTAATACACGACATGCATGGGTTTCAAAGGGGAAGCCTAACTCGTGTTTTAATACTTTTCTTCTGTAATTACGAAGTGACTTATTTATTTTTAATATACTGAGAAGTTATATTATTATATACTCCTTTAATTATTTTAACTTTCTTATGCATTAATCAACCTCTCGTGCAATTATCCAAATGAATACAAAACAGCATAAGCGATGATGCGATTCGTACATTGCAATGACACCAAGGGTTCTTAGATACTCTCAGAATGCACGACACATTGCTCTTTCGCATTTATTTCATGATGGTTTCAGGAATCGTAGAATATGTTTTAATCTCTGTCTTACCACAGCTGTAACAGCCTATACTTTTCTCATTGCTCACTTTTAGTATCCTGTTTTTCCTCGCCAGAGTGGCTGCATTTTTTCCGGGAAGAAAACAGTTATCTTGGAGAATAATAGTTTAAGTAAGTTTTTTTTTAAGAATGGTGTTCACTTGCCATCGGTGCGTTTCCAGAATAAAAAACAAAAATTCCCTGGAGAGAGGCGTGGGAGGGTTCAAAAGCGCGTGTCAGCACAATGCCAGTGCACTTCGACCACTTCCCGGCTCGAAAGTTCGTTCATCTTCGCTCACGACTGACTGGATGGGAAAGACCCAAATACTAACCGAGGATTCTCCCGATGCATGCGTAGCTGGGAGTTTCTGGGTCGAAGTCGGGCAGAAAAAAAATACTATCAGGCTCTTCGTATGTATTCCCTTCATCTAGATGTCTTGAGCAAATTAAAAGGAACGGAAGTGAGGAGGGGAGTGTGGGGGGAGCGATGCCGGGAAAGAGGCGGAAAGTCGCCGGGGGAGGCCTGGCGAGATGCTCTGCGGACATCGCATGCGCGTCCGGATTTTGTAATGGATCGGGGACCTGAATTCCATCGGTGGAAACGTCGTCAATATTTAAATTCTTTTAAGAAAAATAAATGTGTTCCATAATTAGCATGAAAATTACTGACGATTTAATATCGACTCAGCGAAGTTTATTAATTGAAATTTGATTTTTGCTCGAATAGAATTATTGCGTTTTTTGGACCCGAGTCACTTTTTAATTCCCAAATTTTCAAGGACTTATTGAATAACCTACTTGAATGTGTTTGACATGCATGCATATTTTATTTAAGTCCTCTCCTGAAATCATAAGTATGCCCTGCCTATATGTGGCAGTGTACCACACCCTCAAATATTAGGATTAATAACCACCGTGCTTCTTGCAAAGTCTTCCTCGTCTAGGATGCTCCCAACGCCAAAGCACGCTTCCCAACCTAACACTTCTTTCGATAAATGCTTAAGTGTCTCGATTCTGGTATCCCTCCCACCCTCCGCTCGTACTCAAAACAATAGAACGGGCATACATCTGGCTCATCGACTCCTGGAATGAGCCAGGCATGCCAAGGCGAACAATGAGGCAGGTTTTCGTTATTGAAAATGAGTATTTGTAAATGTGGCTCGTTTCCTACCTCTGGTTATGCGTGTCACGAAACGCTTTTTTCCTGTCCTTTATGACATCCTACGATTGCTTTCCCTAATATCCTTTCCTCTTTAGTCCTCGTCCATTTCTCCTTTGGTGCGTGAAACGGCCCCCTAACGCCATCTCCTTGCCAAAGGATCGGGGCACATGGTTGCATAAACCCCCCATTTAACCGATTTCAGAGTAATATACGTTTCCTCGATAGCTCAAGTGGTTAAGAACGTCGGCCGGGCAAGTCGAAAGATCAGTGGTCCGAGTCACGGTCAAGGAAGCTTTTTTGCTTCGTGATATGCTCGATTCCACCTTCCCCAACATTCCTGTCTTTTATATGTGTTCCTGTCCCTTTTCCGAATATCTATAGCCGTGTGAATATTGTTCACCATGTCGCGGGTTTTCGTGTTTGAAAACGAGCACCAGCCGATGATTTAGAAATATACGCAGATTAATATTCTTATCATACCCGTAAGAACGTTGAACAGGATGATGATATTTCAATCAATTCTTAAATGGTCTAAACCTAAAAGATATTGCTCATTTCAGTAAAACCGTAAGCAATCTGAAAGGAAGTGCTCAATTCCCAAAATTTGTATCCATGGTATTATTGAATATTCCATTAAATTAGGTGCCACAGTAAATCAAACCTTGGCATGAGGCAATCATATGTACCAACAACGTAAGTGTGCACACTTGATATTTTACTAGACTTGAGAATGCACAAATACGCTATATAGACATGGCGCAGTTTTTGGGCAAAAATGTGAAACGAATTTCGCTGTAAGTGCAAGAATTCGTAAAACTTCACGCCCATGTTTTTGCGAGTAAGTTTGTTTTGAAGATTAGTTAATGCCAAAGCGGGCGCCAACGGCTTTTAACTCGTTCGTTTTCAAAGACAGAAACCTGTATTTTTCGAAATTTCACTCTGATTCATTCGCACGCTTCGTGGGAACAGCTAAGTGGCAATGGAGGATTCAATTGGTCCTGGTGCTTGCTTAATGGAGGTGGTGCTCACTTCAAGACCTTGTTCGTGAATTGAACGTCTCAGCGCTAGCCCTGCGGGAGCGCCTGACTTCGTTTACGGCATTTATTGAGAGACCGGGGGCATTGAATTGACAAGAACGGCGAAAGAGCCCCACAACCTGATCCCTCCCTCCATTCGCGTGACGAAGAGACGCGAGGGGGTGTGCGCGCCCCTAAGTTACGCATTTTGGTCTGCGGGCGGCGCGCCCCGACGCGGCGGCGCCGGCACCGACGACGACTAGTGTCAACATGGCGCGCGAGAGATGCTCGCCGAGTTCCGAATGACTGTCGGGCGAATGGAAAAAAGTGTCGGCTGGCGAAGGAAGCACCTTTTAAGAAAGTGAGCGCGGAATGGAGGCGGACGAACGCCCTCGGATGAAAGGACTTGGGTCGTGATGTGCCCTTCCCATCATTCCAAAACCTCCCGCGCGCTTCGAAATCTCTCCGTGCACGTCGTGCGGCAGGGCCGGCCGAATGGGTGCCCCTGATTAAACGGCAAATGACCGGCCCCCTCGTAATTACGACCCGCTCGGCGATAATGCCTTCTCGATTGAATCTCAGTCACGGTTTTCGTTTATTTATGCTTTTTTTCTAGTAATTGACGACCCTAGAGAATGAATTGCTGGTGCTAATTCTTTAACTTTCCTAGGTGGTGGAGTGCCAATTTATTTATTTATATATGGATATATTTATATATACCCTGCGAACCACCGCCAGGGTGTGTGGCAGGGGGTGAATACACACCAGAATAATTTACCCGAACATGACCCTACCGCGGGCGAACAATGTTATTATGATCCCCTATTGGTCGTGGAAAAAATGACATAGCACTAGAACACGTCTCCATACTTCCGCTTCTCAAAGTACACTGGAGGAATGTAACGACCTCATACCTGCGCATGCGTGTTGAGAGGGAATGTTACTTCCACATGCCACCAGGAGTGCTTTTGAAGATCATTTCGTTTGTGGTCTACAAGCATGTGTGCGTTAGATTCCAGCCTACCCTCGTATTATGTGCTCTGTATCGCGTCAACCCCCCCCCCCCAACATTCCTCCCACTGTCTCCCTCCCTCTTTAGCAGCCTACTTTGGATTTCACGACGTGATCTCATCTCTTCACCCGCGATGCATTCAACACCATGACTTGTATCATTTGCTTTTCTCCATTCACACATTTCAAGGGGCATATCACTCATCACAACTCTGGAAATATACGTATTACAGCATTGGGAATTTCTCAGCGCTTTATCGACGATGTGAAACTTTACACTTTTTTGATTTCTTTTAACACTTAAAAATGGAGTTCCGCCAAGGCTTCCACAGTCAATTAATAAGATGATTGGCTAATTTTCTTGCCTCAAAGACTGATTTCGGGTGATTAGTGCGCCTGTCTTCCGACCACTGCCAATCAGAAACGAGCGCGTGTGTTGTGAATGCGCGAAAGCTAAAAAGAGCGCCGTTGCGAAAATCGTAAAAAAAGGCGATCTTCGGGAAAATCACCTGGTAACCAGATACGTAAATAAGGGCTGTCATAGAGAGTCCACGATGATTTTGATCGATGAGTAGCTCAGGCCAACTCATGCATAAAAGAACAGCCAATGTGAGTCCTTCCCATTTGTCCCGGAACGGGCGTCTCCGTGAGCGAAATGTTGTGCGGTAACTGTTCCCGTGCGACAGGTCGAGGCCTGTTCCAGTCCCGTCCCTCAACCCCCTCAGTTCAACAATAAAAAGAAAACCAAGGTTCTGGCTCTCCCAAACTTCTTCACCTGACCCTACTTGAATATCCAATATCCTAGCCAAAATTCTCAACCCAAACAGAGCTTAAAAACCCTAACCTTATACTTCCGCAGAAATTTCGTGTAGGCGTTTCCCAACTCAGGAAAACTCTTTAACGTGTCTCCCACGCCAAGATTTCCCGTGGTGTTTGGCGCAGAGGACTCATCACAAATAAGCGGCGATGGGATAGCACGTGGGAGATGTGGACGAAGGAAGCACGAAGCCCCTCAAAAGAGTTTCCCAGCGCCGGGACACGGGCCTGCGATGACTGCCTTCAATCTTCCGTTTGTCAAGTTCGCGGCGGCGTCATGGGTTTTCAGACTTTTGGTTTCATCGTGATTAAAATGAAAAACGGTGACATTTAAATTGAAAAAAAGGATTGTTAAAGAGAGAGTGAAATTCCGAAAGTGAAAGTAACCGTATGTGACTAGAAAAACTGTAAAAATATTTTTCTGGCAAAAAATACCGCGATAAAAAGTTGGGCGCTTATTGTTGCCACCAGTTCCACTGAGGAGCGACGCCGTGGTCGAGAAAGGAACTAGAGTCTACGGTGAGCGCATTAGATAATCAGTGTGAGGCAGTCAATGCTAAATTAACAAAAGGCTATCAGGTTATCACATAACAAGATAGATAAAAGTTAAATGTTAAAATTGGTAGGGTCAATTAGGGAAGAACAACTTTGCAGATTTCACTTAAATTGTTTTTGCACGATCATGACTTAGCTGCAAAGCAACATCATCAGGTTTCATTATGACAAATACAGATTGGTTGTGTATTAGTATATGTTAATGTATGTGTATGTAAGTATGTACAGGGTCGCACCCAAAAGTGGTAGGACTGATTTTCTCTGGCGCGAGCGGAGCGGTGGAGAGGGGTCTGCCTGGCAGGGTAAGGTGGACGTGGCTCTTAGCAATAGACCAACACCAACCTCAGTCGCCTGCGGGCTGTCGTTGAGTGAGGACACTGTTTTTAGTGAAGCAAGTTTTTTGTCCGCGTCGAAAAACAAAATGAATCTGAATTTAGAGCAACGTTATTCCGTGAAGTTTTGTGCGAAACTCGGGAAGACGGCAACTGAGACCCTCGATATGATCAAGCAGGCTTATGGGGACACTGCCTTAAGCCGTTCCACAGTATTTGAGTGGCACAAGCTGTTTAAAGAGCTCGTTGAAGACGACCATCGCTCCGGACGGCCGTCGACGGCAAGAACCGACACGAATGTGGACAGATTGAGGACACTGCTGAACACATACCGACGCTTAACCAGTGAAGAAATTGCAGACCATTGTTTGGGTCTGTCTGCATCCAACGTCCAACGCATTATTTCACAGGATTTGGCCATGCGCAAGGTGTGCGCCAAGATGGTGCCGAAAATTGGTGCCATGGCGCGCTCGTCGTCAGACAGCCCCTGGCCAAATACGGCGTTGCCACGTTGCCGCACCCGCCCTCTTCTCCCGATCTGGCACCACCGGACTTCTTCTTCTTCCCCCTGATGAAAATACAGCTCAAGGGACGACGTTTTGACTCGATAAAGTCGTTCAAGAGGCTTCGACGAGGGTCATCAACGGCATCCCCAAAGAAAATGTCCAGCGGTCGTACGGGGAATGGGAGCAACGTTATACTAAGTGTGTAGCAGCTCAAGGAGCATACTTTGAAGATTATTAAGTCGATGCAAGTATATCGTCAATAAAATTCTGGTAAAAAATCAGTCCTACCACTTTTGGGTGCGACCCTGTATACATAGATATAGTGGTTGTGTAGAAGAATGGAGAAGGTGAAATGTACAGAGAAGAAATAAATGAGGAAGTACTTGGTATGGTGGGGGAGGACAGGGGTTATTTAGAGAAATCCTATGGAGGCAGGAAAAGTGGATGAAGGGGGTATGTACCGGCCGGATGTTGAAGACTGTGATAGAGGGGAGAATGTTAGGAAAACGAGGAAAGGGAAGGAACAGGATAGGGATGTTGGACGGGATGAAGGGAGGAAGAAAGTACTCAGAGCTGAAGAGGGACCTGATGTAGAGTAGGATGTTGTGTTTTCATAGGAGTCACAAATTATTTAATTAGTAACTATGTCCATCCATAAACCTACCTTAACCGGTATATATACATAAACCATAAACACAGTAATCAACCCGGAGGTCGGTTTGGTAGTTGATGGTAGAGTTCACCCAGTACTAAGCCCGAGGGCGTGTGAAATTCACACATCAGGTTAGGAGGGCCAGTTCCTTTCCCTGTGCCGGTAATGGTTTCCCTGGGAGACCTGGTACCCGAGCAATCACAAAGCTTTGGTGGACTGCAGGTGCCCAGAGTGCCTTACCCGGGAATCGAATCCGGGACCCTCCGGTCAGTAGTCCAAGGCTTACCCCCTGGACTACCACGACCCATATATATATATATATATATATATATATATATATATATATGTATATATATATATGTATATATATATATATTTGTATATATATATATATATATATGCTTTCGTAGACGTAACACGGAAGTGCCGAATAGTACAATACACAGTAACACACAATGTAGAAACACAAAAAAAGAAGAACACTCACACGTTATTTAGTGTTCTTCTTTTTTTGTGTTTCTACATTGTGTGTTACTATATATATATATATATATATATATATATATATATATATATATATATATATATACACACACACACACTCTGTATTTCCCTTAGTGTCACCTTGCAACGAAACCTTGGTTGTCCAAAGTACAAATTCTGGTGAAATCTGCATTAGTTAGTTGTCCCTCATTTGCGCCTAGTATGAATGTTTTCGACCAAGTAACGCCCGAAACAGCTTCATATGCTAAAATTGTAAACCAGATGAGTGGATTAATTTACGTATCTCGAAAGTGTCTTAGAAGAAGATGATCCCAGTTATGGGGATTTGAGAAGAATTGAGTTAGGCACAAAGGATGCAAATAGGAGGGAATTTGTGGCAGGGGCACTTAGTAAGGATGTGAGTTAAGTGGAGAAAGGACTAGGGACCAATTGTTGTGGAGCGTGTTTGTACGATTCGGAAGCTTGGTTGTTGAAGCAAGATAATAGGCGTTGATCGGATGGCTGGTTTTTAGATGTCGGTTCGGAAAAGGACGGAAAAGGTGAAGTGGACGGTTTGGAAAACAAAGGAAAAAGCAGTAGGCTTGATGGGGGGAGGGAGTGCTTATTTGGGTGACATTGAATTGGCAGGAAAGATGGTTTTCATCGGTGGAAGCATTTTGATATGCGATGGCATGGTGAAGACTGCGATAGAGGGGAGGGCCTTAGGCAAGGTAGGGGAATGAAAAGGTTGTGGATGTTGGAAGAAAATCGTACGTAGCAGTTCAGTGGGTATGGTGTTGGACTGCTGACCGTAGGGCTCGATTCCCGGGGACGCCTGTGAGCCACCTCAACTTCACCTGAAATGTGTGATATTTCGGGTGCCAGGGTTGAACGGAATGCAGGGAGGATGCATGCAGAATAGGAGAACAGTTTATTGAAGTGTGGGGTGTCAGGCTTTGTCTTTTAAGGCGATGCCATGAAAGGATTATGTTGGAGAGTCTTGTGTCCGTTCAAAACGTATTCGACGGTAGATTACCAAATATATTCCCCTTCACATTCATCCTCATTTCTTTCTCGATGCTTTTCCCTTTCATACACTGTCCCTATCTTGCTCTTCTGTTATGAAATACATTGATCTTCGTGTCTTGTCGCGCACATCTTCATTGATTTCTGTCACTAATGACTGCATATTATTCTTTTTAATTAATATACCCATCTTTTTAACTGTTCTGCAGCATGATTTGAATGTATGTATCGTGTAATTAAATATTGTTGCATGTAAGTACTTTCTATCATGTGATTAAGGTTTGTTGAGTGCATGAACAAACTAATATTTGTGTAGAGTTAACATGATTTGGTTTTGCATGTGGTTTAATTCTTAATTTATGGTGGTGACCTAGCACCCCCCGCCACACGCCCTTGCGGCGGCTCCCGGGGTATTTTGTAGATGTAGATGACTTACTCGGTCTTGGCCCTTCCCCTCTCCCTGAAACCATTTACGCTCTTATTCTCTGGTATTCGTCTCTCTGGTGAGATTTGGATTCTCGTCTATTTCCTCAACAAGACCAAACTAGCGTGGAGTACTTCTGGAATATTCCAAGGTTGACTCGTGCCTCCATTTCTCATTTTGCCGTCGGCCATTTATTTGGGGGCGGCTTAGTGAAGTGTTTTGTTGTCTTCCGCACGCGTATTCAACCTACCGTCTACTTCGTCCACACATTGACCCTTTTTGATATCTTGTAGAAGAGAATATTGTTTATCCCGCCTGTCGTGCTCGTTTTTCTTTCTTTCGCCGCTAAAGAGCACTCACCGAATGACTGTATTCTTATGCCTTCCTTAAGTGGCGCCAATGAAACAAGCTTGCTCCGCAATGGAGCGTTGATGCATGGAAACGATCCGCGGCGAGCGAGGGAGAGAAAAGGGGGGAGGGCATTCGGGTGGCGGTGGAGGTGCGTACGAGGCCCAAATTTCAGGTCAATCGTTCGTTCTGGGGCCCGGGAAAGATTCAAGGCCAACTCCCCGAGTTCGGCGCCAATTTAACGAGCGCCGGCCGCTCTATGCCTCGGAGTCCCCCCGCGCGAAGAACCCCTAAGCGGTGCAATCTGTTCTCGACTTAGCGGGCCGTATTTAGGGGCCGCATCGAAAGCCGGCCCAACTAGGCCTCTTCATCTACATTTACATCATACTCTGCGAGCCACCGCTGGGGCGTGTGGCGGGAGGTGTTATGCCACGTACATTCATACATGCAAAACCGATATATTCATGCGAATTTACACCCAGAGAGGCGTATATATTCATGCCAAAACTTTTTAGCATACACGCATACAAATATATACACTTTCAACTAACATACACATGCGTCTACATGTATAGTAAAAATGTATCCAATAACGTGCAAATTACTACCATGTTCAATAAATACGCGAACTGAGGCCATAAAAAACTTTATTTTGAAAAATGTAGTCTATGCATCGATTCTGTCCCCTTCTTCAAAGTACTCTCCATTCGTTGCTATGCACTTATTCTATCTTCTTCTTTTCCACTGTTTAAAGCACCCTTGGAAGTCCTCGGCATCATTTAGGATTTTTAGTTTTCTCGTCGTTTCTTGCTTTATTGTGTCTTCCACGTCTTCCCAGTGATATGTCCCCGCGTCACATTTCTGCATTTTGGGAATAGGAAAAAGTCGCAAGGGGCGAGATCTATAAGAATAAGGAGAAGGATGATCAAGGTGATTGAATTTGTTGCCAGAAACTGGCGAACAATCAACGCTGAATGTGCAGGTGCATTGTCATGGCGAAGGATCCATCCATCATGTTCGGTTGATATAGTAGTGTACACTGTTGATTTCCCTAAATTCAGTTCAACAGCTATCATTCGGACAGTTTTTCGACCATCGGTAAGGACAAGGGACCACACAAGATCAATGTTGTCGTCAACACGGGTGGTTGAAGTTCGTCCCGGCCTTGCATCATCATCCGTGGCGTCTTTTCGGCCATCTTTAAAACGCTTAATCCACGTGAAGACGGAATGTTTTCTTCAGACCATTATAACCGTAAACAGCTGTCAACGTTTCAGTAATTTCTTGATAATTTGGACCGCACCTCACCAAAACACTTAATGTTGATTCGTTGCTCCGTGATTTCGTCAATTTCCATTTTCGATGGCAAACAGTAAAAACAAGGACAACAGGAGACACTAACACAACTGGCACCATGCGCAAAGCTCGACGATCCGCCACGCACAGACGGCTCATTGGGTCTCGGGCAACTGGCGCCGCTTGTGGGCGGGCAGCTATGGTCCGCATCAGTGCCGCTAGTTTGCACCAGTTCGCGTATTTATTGGCCAGACCCCTTAGAATCGAAGCAACTATATTTGTCATGGCAGTTGGATTGAGATTACGTTGAGTTAACTCTTATCGCAAGTATTAAGCCTTAGAAATACGATCGCACGAACTGTTTCTTGCCAGGATGACCTTTCCCCGGGTACCCGATGAAAGGTCAACGCCGAGGGAGTAGCCTACCCCCGGGCAATTTGAATCAAATCAGGGTCTCTTGGATTGCCTATTTAATTAAGGGATGTCTACCGGCAGATTTCGGTTGCGATGAAACCCTGGCCTGCTCCATTGCCAAGACGCACTTATCACGACATTAAATAAATACCGTGGCAGAATGCGTGCGGCCAAATACCCCGCAAACCGCAGGGGAAGCGTGTGGCGGGGGTGTTACGGGGGCTCTCCCTTTTACGTATGTGCATATATCAACTTTTTATAATCACACGAAAAACTTGTACTCAGGACTAGATTTGGACGGAAGAAAGTAGTGCTGGCAACGTCTGATTTTGTTATGAATAAGATTCCTGCGAGTTGGGAACGATTTTATGAATCTATCCGAGTCTGGTAGAGTATACCTTTTTCATCGGGATGTAAATACTACCCCTACCTCCTCGTGGTCTGATCATTCAATGCAATATGGGGCCAAAACGATTCTCTCTATAGTGTCGTCAGCGAACCCGGATTTCCTATGCCTCTCTACGTAAATCTTTCCATGCTGCCGACACTCTTCGTGAATAAATGGGCTCCTCTGAGATCTACATCTACCCTCTGCGATCTACATAATACCCCGCAAGCCACCGCTAGGGTGTGAGGTGGGGAATATTAGGTCAACACCCGTAAGATAGAAGAAAACATATGCAAAACCAACAAGTTGATGCAAATTTACACCCACAGAGGCGAGTGCGATATTTATTCTTTTATAACTTACATGTATGCAAATACATGGATTATCAACTAACATGCACTTGTACCTACAAATATGTCTGGTGTATTTGACTTTGGTTTTTTAATATTATTAGCCTTGTCCGGGGAAAGAACGGCTATTTGTATCTGTCTGTACTGGAAAGAACATATGGGACCTATTTCTTACGAACACACCGGAACGAATTATTAGTGTATCAACTGACGAGGGCTTGAGTGACCATAAATCAGTTGATGTCAACTTGGACTTAAAAATAAAAAAGATTGTAAAACCAAAAAGAAAATTTATAATTACCATAAAGCAGACTTTGAATCTTTTGCCAATCAATTAAACTCTTCACTACCCAAGTTCAAAACGCGCTTAAGACATGCCAACGTGGAAGAAACTTGGACAGAATTTGTCAATATCATGCAAAAAGGAATCGTAGATTTCATACCTATAAAATACGTTAAAGCAAATCGCGACCCCAGGTGGTACAATAAAGACGTTAGAAAAGCCCTTCGAAACCAGAGAATGCTACACTCTAGGGTAAAGAGGGCAGGCGTGAACACATTATCCCCTGAGAATAAACAATTATGGGACACATATAGATCCTCTAAAATTGAAACCAAAGCACAATTACGTAGCGCTTTACTGAACTTTAAAGGCAAAGTACTTTGCGAGCACTTGGACACTGACCCCAAAGCTTTCTGGTCATATGTTAGGGAAGTAAATGGGAGTAAAAAAACCGTGGCTTGCTTAAGGGATTGTAGTAATATAATTCTTACAGACAGCGAGGGTAAAGCTAACATCCTAAATTCATTCTTCCAAAGCGTTTTCACGAACGATGTTTGCACCGCATATCTCCAAGAAACATTACATACTCAACCCATGGAAAAAATAACAGCGGACTAACAAGGAATTGTCAAATTGCTCAAAGAGATAAAACTCAACAAATCCCCAGGTCCCGAAAATAGCTAGGGTGATAAAACATTTTGCTCCTGACATCGCCCCGTACCTCGAAGTTATGTTTAACAAATCCCTCTCAGAGTGAAAAGTCCCTAAGAATTGGAAAACCGCGCAAATGACGCCTATTTTTAAAAGTGGTGACAGGGAGGACCCCAGTAATTACATACCTATATCTCTCACTTCTATCTGTTGCATAATTTTAGAGCACATAATTA
Organism: Hetaerina americana; assembly: GCF_022747635.1. Lineage (NCBI taxonomy): Eukaryota > Metazoa > Arthropoda > Insecta > Odonata > Calopterygidae > Hetaerina > Hetaerina americana. The sequence goes on along the minus strand of NW_027286819.1, from coordinate 220,137 downwards.
TCGGTTCAATTATGAGATACCTTGATGACATTAACTTTTTAAGTTTCAATAAACATGGACTCCGGAAAACCCGCTCATGCGAGACCCAATTAGGATTATTTATACATGACTTTTATCGGGGGAAGGATATAGGCTTCTGGATACGACCTTTTAAGATTTCCAAAGGCATTTGATAAGGTTCCCCATTGTAAACTAATTCATAAATTAAAGGCTACAGGTATAAACAAGGGCGCAATAAATTGGGTTGAAGACTTTTTTTCATAGCGGGAACAGAGGTTAGTCCTTGTCGGCGCTAGTTCCGACAGCGTTCGAGTCACGTCGGGGGTACCTCAGGGAAGTGTAATCGGGCCGTTGCTTTTCTTGATTTTTGTTAACGATTTGAACCGCGAAGTGAAAAGTAAAATTAGGATGTTCGCGGATGACATGGTGATCTCTCGGGAGATATTCGGAGATGAGGATCGTTTTATTCTAGCGCAGGATTTAGATTGCCTTTCTAAATGGGGATGTCATTAAATTATAATAAATGTTCGGTGGTAAATTTCTTTAAAAGATCGACGGGATTTGTTTACAAATTAGCTGGAGTTGACCTAGAAGTAGTAGATAAACTACTGGGGATTTGTGGTTGATAAATTTCTTACTGGATCCTAAGGAGCCATTACTTGTTAGATGATAGTATGTGCGTTTGCATGCGTGTAGAATGAAGGGATTTTTGCATGAATGTATGTGCCACCGTGGGTATAGTTTTTCGTGTGGTGGTTTTGCATGTGGTTTGTTCGTCTTAACGGTTGGCGACCTAACACCCCACTCCCGTGCAGTGGCTTGCAGGGTATTGTGTAGAACGTTTTTTCTCATTAACCTCAAATATTTGCCAAACATTATCCCAAATGCGGCGTAACTAAAACGGAGAATCTCTTGCGTTTTCATTAAGTTATCCCACAACCCGTGTAATGAAGCATCGCTTCTTTAACGCTGACCCGCGTATTTTTCTGATGTTTTTACCACATGAGCGGTTTGATATAAGTACCGAAGTACGTCTTGTTTCTCTTCTCTTTTTTTCAAAACTTCAATGTTTGTATGCTGTATTACGAGGGTAAGCTGTAAACTGCTGCTATGTCAACGCGAGTTAAACAGCGAGCTGTCATCGAAATTTTAACTGCTGAAAACGTGGCTCCTACTGAGACTCATCGTCGTTTAAAGGCTGTTTATCGTGACGATGCTATTGATAGGTCTACTGTAAATCAATGGGTTGTAACATTTCGTGGTTGCGAGCCTGGAAAAGCCATAATTGTTGATGACACCCTCAGCGGACGTCCGATCCCTGCGACAGACGGTAAACATCGAAAACTCGTCGAAATTTGATTCAGAATGACCGGCGAATCACTCAAAAGCGCATCGCAAACCATGTTGGAATATCCAAGTAACGTGTCGGCTTCATTGTTGAACTATCGGCAACGTTCGTCCACACATTATCTCGCGTGCAACTGGAGAGGCTATGCGAAACCTGAAATTTGAACCGATTCCACACCTTCCTTATTCCACCGTTCTTGCGCCTTGCGATTTTTATTTATTTCCTCAAGTCGAGAGACACCTCAAAGGCAATAATAATTACACCTCGGACGATGAGGTGAAGGCAGCTGTCAATAACAGTAACTCGCGTTGACATAGATACTGGAACACGTTTCGATGCTTCCGCTTCTCGAAATACACTGGATGAATCTAAAGACCTCAAACCTGCGCGAGCGTGTTTCTCTGGGGGATTGTTACTTGCACATGCCACCAGGATTGCTTCTGAAAGTCATTTTGTTTGTGGTCTACATGTGGTTTGTGGTCTCTTCTTTCCACAATCATTCCTTCACGACGCTCTCCCTCCTATACCCAACATTCTCGTATCCTCCGAGTCACGATTTCCAACTTGCCAATGTCGTGCAATTTTCCCGGCATTCCTGCCTTCTTCTTATCTCACAGCAACCCTCCATGTTCCCTTTCCACCCATCCTAGCATTTTTACGTTTTCTTTCCTTACTGTCCATTTTAATTAACGGACGACGGGTAAGTGACCATGTACACGCGTAGTCAAAACGCCAGACCTCGTGTTTCTGGTATTAAGAAAAATAATGATTTACGTTCAGCTTGTAGTGGTGTTGATTGTAGTCATTTACTTTGTTAGTCATGTTTATGGTTGGTTTCGAAATTTCCGAAAATGGCTTCATTAGACAGTCGGGGGGGGGGGGGGAAATGTATTGCAAAATTAAATGAGCGGTGTTGTTTCGCTCTAGTTAGGCCTCATTTGGAATACGTCGCAAGTAATTGGTGTCCTTGGGAGAGAGAAAGTCCGCCAAATCCGTCAAAAATTGTTACGATAGAAAGAAGAGGAGTGTGAGAGGCCTTTTGCGGGAATTTAGGCTGGGATCCACTCGAGATGCGAAGAGAACAAGCGAGACTTGGATTTCGAGAAAGGTTAATATGAAACGGATTTCACTATGACACGAAAGGATTTATTATGACCCCACACTATCGAGGTAGATCAGATAAGGGGGATAGATTCCTGTACAGATAGATGCAAATAGTCGTTCTTTCCCCGGATAATTAGGAATCATAATAGTTAGAAACCGATGTCATTTCAGAAATTTTCAAGTCATTCGATTTACAATTTAGGACAAGATGCGTAGACATAAGGTATATTCGTAGGTGTATGTGTATGTTAGTTTATGGTTTTATGTAGTTTAATGCGAGTAAGTTGTTAAGGTTTTCGCATGAATATCGCCTTCGCATCTGTGGGTGTATATTTGCATGAATTTTTTAGCACTCAATGATGTTTTATTCTTATTTACGGGTGATGACCTAACACCCCCCACCACACGTCGCTGCAGTGGTTTGCGGGGTATTATTATCGATGTAAAACATTATTATTAGCTGGGCCGGAGGAATAATGAGCGAAGAGTTTCCGGTTGGTTGCGGTTTGCCGTGTGTCGAACAAGCGATACTCTTGCGCTCTGGCTCCGATTCACGGCGACGATGCGTGGGGGGGAGCGGACGTCTGGGGCAGGATCTTTTGCGATTCCTCTTCTCGTCCCTCCGCTGCCCTGTCATTGAGCCGCGGGCACTTACAATGTCCAAGGGGACATCACTTTTCCAGCAGGACCATGCCGTGTGGAATTTAGGGCGACGGCGAATGTCAGGAGCGGAGGCGGAAATGCATTTATCCGATCTTCGGCCAGAACTATCCCACTAGCAATCGGGATACTCTCGGTAGATTGAATAAGCACTTTGATTATTATGAAATCTAACCCGGAATGATGTCACGGTGTGATCGCAGAAGTCGTTTAAGTGCACTTATGCCACTTTCCTCTGAAATCAAGACCCAGAGAAAAAATTGACCCGGTGCCCACTTTGAAAACAGGTCGACTAATGCGTGGCTGTGGAAAGGCGGAAGCACTTAACGGCACCTTGCGTGTCCCGTCCCTCCTTTGTTTTCTCACCCCTCTCCCGTTGCGTGCTCGGCCCAGCCACCGGACGACAAATGGTGAATGGGGGGGGGGAAGAGGAGGCCCATCCCCACCCACCCCTGACCAGGGACGATGCAGGAAGGCGAACGGAACGCAATGGTGGGGCCGCCACTAAGGCCACGACGGGATGTCAATTTGTTAATACCCGTATATTTGAAATTTGTCATTGATATTCATTCTCAATCGCTGCATCGTTTATATTGATTTTATGTTCTCTAAGAGAGAAGCTGAAAGCAGATATCACAATTCGAGGGGTGAGACTAGAGCAAGTGGAATCCTTCATCCACCTGGGCAGCAGCAGCATAACATGGGATGGAAGGAGTTCGACCGCAATCAAGCGAAGAATAGGCCAAGCAAAGACGGCGTTCATTGAGAGGAGGCAACTATTAGTATGTTCAAAGAACATCGGAGTACAAACATGGAAACAATTCGTCAAAACGTTCGTGTGGAGCATGTCACTCACTCTACGGATCGGAGACAGGAAATATTGGGCAAACGAAGAATAGAAGCATTGGAAACATCGTGCTGATTAGGAGAATGCTGAAGATTAAATGGAGAGAAAGAAATGAGGAGCCTTGAAGTATATAGAAGAGCAGAAGAGGAAATGACCAAATGGAGAAAAGAAACGGAAAAGAAGAACTGGATGGATGGGACGCACATTGAGGCACAGTGGATTGATTGGGGTTGTAATAGAAAGAATAATTGATGGAAAGATCCCGCGGGGAAGGCCAAGGGACAAGTACTCGAGGCAAATTAAGAAGGACGTAAAACAGGGAACCTATCAGAGGGTGAGGGAATTGACATCAAATAGGGAAGAGTGGAGGGCTGCAATAAAATCAGTCAGGATTGAAATACTGATTATGATGATATAAAATATATTTTGGGAATGTCACTTTATACGCACAAGTATGTAGTATCGAGGTGGTGATAACATTCCACCATTACTTGTAGATGTTTCCAGAACATCGCCCAAATCGAATCTGGTCAGTCGACTTTGTGGTCTAATGCCATACTATTGCTATCTCTGCTTTCGTCCCGTGGATTGCTGTCTGTCTTCTCTTCCTTTCGCTCTCCCAGAATATCGCCCAAATTGGAGACACTTGGAATCCTCTGCACCGTACACATACAGCACCGCGTATCCGTCTATCGTCAAATCAATAGCATCGTGGTGTCGGCGAGTTGCACATCGGTCCTGGTAAACGGTGCCATGGCGTCATGTTCAATATGAACAAGTGTCGCTGACGTTTCGCTCGGTCACAGCGGCCACTCCGCCCGGCAGCAGACCTTCTACCCGTGAAGGGGGTGGGGTCGACGAGAAATAATCTATGCCCAACACAAATCGCGAAATTTCGGTGCGGAACTTTTCCTGCGGCGCCATTAAATGCGATATCATTTCGTCATTCTCCGTCTCTGTTTGCTCCCTTTTCAGTTCCCGAGCCATACAGAATTGCGCTCCGCATTCAAGTGATCACCAATCTTTGCCTAAGGTGCTCCCATCTCTTCGTCAAACGCTTCCTTGCTTGACGACAATCTTCTTCTAATGCCCCTTCTAATGCACACCCTCCTCCAGGACACTTTCTAAACAGCTAAACTGCTCTGCTTTTTCTAGTTTATGTCCCCCAACTTTACTCTTCGTCTTAGCGTTTGAAGTTCGTGAGAGAATGAGTACCTTCGTGTTCTCATGAATGAGTTTCATCTTATACCTATCTCACTTATTCTCATCGCCTGCCCTTGTACCAATGAGAAGCATAAAAATAGTGTAAAATATTGAAGATTACTTGTCAAAATGTAGAAATTGATCTTTTATCTCAAGACAGAATATATCGTACGTATCTCTTTTATGCTTCATTTTTAATTTTTCATCGTGTGTTAAATTGGTTGAGTATTGGAAAGGACAAATTGAAACTCCTCCGGCCCCCTTTCACTCTGACTATATGAAATAATATTGCATAAGCCGTAAAGGGGTTTTTGCACCACTCTCAAAGTAAAAAAATGAGAGGAATATTGATATTGGTGTAGTGATTTACGGGGACAGTTAATCCCTCGCCAGTGATCAGACGCGCCAATCTCAATATTTCCCTCCTTTTTAACATTTATGGTGGTGTAAAAAGATCACTTACGGTTTCAGGAAATGTTATTAAATTTAGTCAGTCTTGGTTGACGTATTTTATTTCAGTGATTACTTCAGCTGTTTGAAGTACCCAAGACGATGACAATGCAAAATGCATTTTCGTAGATACCAGGGAGTTTTCGAACATTCGGTTTAAACTTCGGACGCCGTCAAAATGAAGGAAGGAAGGAAGGAAGGCAGTGGAAGACTTCCGAATTCTGACCAACGCAAATTTCTGGCAGACTCTACGACGGAGATTTTTGTAGAAAAAGGAGAAGAAGGAGTTTCCTTGTTTGTCATGCCGGAACCATTTTGACATATTGCGAAAGACGTCTAGCCAAAAAACAGCAGACAAAACAGACAGCAACAAAAGAGACAACTTTGAGAGTTCTACATCTACATAATACCCCGCAAGTCGCCACCGGGCGTGTGGCAGGGGGTGGTAGGTCACCAATCGTAAGAGAGAATAAAACCGAAAGCAAAACCAACATATTTATGCACGTCCACACCCACAGTGGCGTATAATACATTCTTTCAAAAACTTTCTCAACCCACACACATGCAAATGCATGTACTATCAACCAACACATGCACGCCCAAATGCAGTGTACATCTATCCAATGACGTGGAAATTGGAATTAAGAAGCAAGAAGGGGAAATTGTACTACAACATGGAAATGTAAATTATAGCCTCCGCCCCCAGGGACACCAGGGGCAGGGAACGCGACACGCCGCCGCAGGCAGGCAGCGAAGGCGTGTCCCCACCCCACAGAGAGAGAGAGAGAGAGAGGAGATGGAAGGAGAAAATTGAAGACAAATTGAACGGGGCAAGCAATACCGTGGGGAGCACTGCATTATTAAACGGCAGCCCAATGTGGTCATGCGGGAAGAAAGGGTTTTGAAAGCAAAATACGCCAGATTAGGGAACGTGCATGCAATGAGTGGAACTAATTATTCCGCTGTGGTAGACGAGTGAGATTTTTGCTATCTATATAACCCTGCAGTTGCTATCCCGTATTAGCCGTGGGAAGACGGAGTCCTTGAGTCGTCTAGTTCTGGCATCTATTTCCCGATTTTTATATGCATGATCCAAGCGACCAATGTATACAGGACTGCGAATAGTTTGCGAGAACTCTGTGCTGAAACATGCGGATCTGAATTTATTTAGTTCGTTCAAACTAGGATCGAATCGTCTTTCTCTTAATGCCGGCCCGGTGGCGGCTGAGTAAAGTCCTCGTCTGCCGACCCAGAGGTCGCGGGTTCGATTCCCGCATAGTTGGTTTTTCCTCCACCTAGGGCTTGGGTGTATGTAATTTTCGAATTATTATATCCGTTCGATGTATAGGTCGAAGTGCTGTTTTCGGACAAATGCAAGATAAATAAAGTAATGATTCCCAACCCAACCCCAGGAGTATTTCTGTTTTATCGTTTCATTTTTTAACAAAACGGGCTGCCCTGTGTTGAACTAACCACGTTGAGAAATCTGTTGGATGACCTCAGAGCTGGATTAATACTTGGGTGTAGGACCGATATTAAATTTTTCATGGCTTGCTCACTTCAGAAGAGTATTCGGGTCGTCATTTAAGGAGCTAATTTTCACGTGATCGCAGGAGATTTTAATCAAATAGTAAGGCAGGAAGTGGCCTCTCCAGCCGAGGTATGCCACGTTTTGTAGCCGTCGTCCATGCCATTGTCGCCAGAGGGGGTTCACCCCATTCGTTGGCGGAAATGTTGCCGTAGGGCGAAGAAACTCTCTTGGCTTGTGGTTTGTCGCGCCAGCTATAAGGGGGGGGGGGAGGGGAGAGGAAGGAAGGAAAGTGTGCTGGTTCCGGCATGGGGTGGATAGGTGCAGAGGTGCTCTCTCGAACGGCAATTGGTTATTGGTTCATAGGGCAAGATAATCAATCTCACTTCCTCGGGTCCGCTCTAAGAAATACATATCTTCAAGAGTGTGGCACAGATCAACGGAGGTGTTCGGTAAATTTTTAATACATCACCTATTAATTCTCGTATTTTTCAATTGTTAACAGCCATTGCTTCAACTGATGTATCCCGTTATTAGTTTAGAATATTGAAAATGGAAGTTGTTGTCGTTGTAAATGCAGTCGGTGACAAATGGATCATTATGTAAAATTCTCAGTTATATGTTTACTTTACCGTAGGAGGTCCCCACGTAAAGAAATCGGATACAACTGGCCGGATAAATTAGCGGAATAGCCAAAAAAAGTTAGGATTAATAAAAGGAATACTTGGGAATCGTAATCAAAGGGGCAAGGAGATATGTTATTTCGCGTTAGCAAGGCCCCACCTTAAATTGTTCTGCAAGTTAATAGGGATCCTCATGAAGTAGGCTTAATTTTGGCACTAGTCCGAGTGCAACGAAGAGCAGCTAGGGTTGTGAAAAGTTGTTTAATGAACGAGGGAGCAGTGTCAAGACACAATCAGAAGAATGAGAATGGGAAACTCTGTTTGACCGTAGGCTTGAATACAGGTTACATTTACTGTGTAAATTTGAGGTAAATAACTTATCTGAAGATACTAAGGACATATTAAAGGCCACGGCAGATCAGATCACCAACGTAAAACGAGGGAGATAAACTGTAGAACGGATAGACATAAAACTTCGTTTTTTCTTCGTGCCATTCAAAATAGAGACGACAGAGATTGCATGAGAAATAATTAGAATTGGTAAAGAATATATTTGTTGGTATCCTGCATGTTTCTTCCTGCATCTTATTATTTTTATGTAATAGACTAATTTTTTAACGGTTTTACAGCATGCTATGAATATTCGCATTCCTGTTATTGAATATTGTTGCATGTAAGCACTTTCTTCCGTGTGATTACAATTTATCGACTACATGATGAAACTAATATTTGTTTAGAGGTAAAATGATTTATTTTAGTATGTGGTTTTATTCTATTTTACGGGTCGTGACCTAGCACCACCTGCCACACCCCCCCGCGGTGGCTTGCGGGGTGTTATGTAGATGTAGACGAATGCACTCATCATTTCAAATAGTCATTCCCAGATTGAAAGATATCAAAGAACGTCCCGAGAGAATTGGACCGCGTTCAGAATCTGATGACGACGGTCGAGACGTCGAAATGTCAAAACAACATATTGTGAGTGTCCTTTCTTTTTGTCTCTATGGTTTAAAAATCTACATTTGTGTTTTTATATATTTGTGCGTCGCCGAAGAGCGTGCCATTTCGAAGATATATATATATATATATATATATATATATATATATATATATATATATATATATATATATATATATATATATATATATTATTAGGTAATCTACCGTTTAAGGTAGGTTTTTTTGGATGGGCATAATTACTAATTAAAATAATTTGTGACCCCTAGCAAAACACAACATCCTACTCTACATCAGGTCCATTTTCAGCTCTGAGTACTTTCTTCCTCCATTCATCCCGTCCCTCATCCCTATCCTGTTCCTTCCCTTTCCTCGTTTGCCCAACATTCTACCCTCTATCACAGTCTTCAATATCCCCCTGCTGGTCAACACCCCCTTCATCCACTTTTCCTGCCTCCATAGGATTTCTACCAACAAACCCCTCTCTTCGCCCACCATACCAAGTACTTCCTCATTTGTTTCCTTCTCTGTCCATTTCACCTTCTCCATCCTTCTCCATACCCACAATTCAAAAGCCTCCAGTCTACGTCTATCCTCCTGCTTCAATTACCACGTTTCCGCGCCGTACATAGCTACGCTCCATATCAAAGTTTTTACGAGTCTTTTCTTAACATCCTTACTCAGAGTCCCCGTCATCAACTCCCTCCTCCTTGTGAAAGCCTCTTTGCCTAGCGCAATTCTTCTCCTTACGTCACAACTACTTTGACCGTGTTGGTCCAAGACACTACCGAGATACGTAAACTGTTCTACCTGCTCTAGTTTTTGCCCTCCTAATTTAATGTTAAGCTTGGCCTTTTTCTTTCTAGAAAATCGCATAACCTTTGTTTTGTTAATATTGATTCTCATCCCATACCTGTCGCACTGAATTTCCAATTCACTAAGCAATGCTTGCAGCCCCTTGGCTGACTGACAAACTAAAGCTTGGTCATCAGCAAACCTAACTGATTTTACGAATTCCCCGCCCACTTTCATTCCTACCTCGAGTTCTTCCCATGCCTCTTTGATCATTTCTTCTGCATACAGGTTGAACAGCAACGGCGATAATGGGCAACCCTGTCTTATACCTCTTCCTAACACTGCCAAACCGGACTCCCCGTTCCCCACTCGCACCTGAGCAGTCTGAGACATGTATAGGTTGCGGATTAGCCTCCTTTCCCTCCAATCTATTCCAATTTTCTGCAGAATACTCATTAGTTTTTCCCAATTTACTCTATCAAACGCTTTTTCGAAATCTACGAAACAGGCAAATACCTCCTGGTTGTGTTCTATATTCCTCTCGATTAATAATCTCATTACTGCAATGGCATCATGTGTACCTCTCCCCTTCCTAAACCCAAACTGATTATCACCTAAGTAATCATTTGCCCTACTCTCTATCCTTTTGTTTATGATCCAGAGAACAACTTTAGCTGCGTTGGATATCAAACTTATTGTCCTGTAGTCCTCACATTATGTAGCCTTTACCTTTTTCGGAATAGGAACTAAAACTGATCTCACAAAGTTTTCCGGCCAGATTCCTTCCTCAAAAATACTACGAATGAGCCCATATTGCCTCTTCCTCCCACATTTTCCTAAGCATTCTAAAAGTTCCGCGTGAATGTTTTGTACCCCCACTGCCTTATGTAGTTTCATCTCCCTTAATGCCCTTTCTATCTCATCGTATAAAATGCCTGGACCTAATCTGTCTTCCTCTACGTCATATTCTTTTTCAATGTCTAACTTTGTTGGTCGGAGTTCTTTACTACACAGTTCTTCTATATACTCCTTCCATCTCTCTTGGATCTTTCATGCGTCAACTATTACCTTACCCGCCTTATCTCTAACTGTTAGCATAGATCTCCCTTTCTTAATTCCCGATAACGATTTAACTTTGTTGTACAGTGCACCAATATAACCCTTCTTCCGCAGACTTTCCATATCCTCGCACTGCGTCTTCCACCATGCTTCTTTTGCTTTCTTTGTTGCCCGCCTCAATTTATTGTTCAATTCTTTGTACTTCATTTTGCCTATCTCTGTATTTACATTCTTCAATTTTCGCCGCTCATCCATCTTTGTAATCACCTCATCCGTGATCCATGGTTTCCTAGTCCTTTTAGCGTTAACGGTTCCAATAGTGTCTTTTGCGGCTTCAGACAACCCTCTCTTGAAACTTTTCCATTTTTCTTCGATAGTACTTAGCTCTTTACCATCCTCCATGATTTTCTCCACCGCCTGTTTGTATTCCTTCCTTTTCAAACCATGTAATGCTTCTACATTCCATTTTCTAAATCGCCGCTCCATTCCTTACTCCCTGTCCATAAGAGGACACAGAATTTGCAATGACCCTGATTCCCTTGATAATTTCCTTTCAAGTCTACACTTCCCTCCTCAAACGAGGTTATCCCGAATCCCTCCTAAACAAAAGAATCCGAAAAATGCGTACACTCCCAAACCTTCCTCCACCTTGGAACCCCACCCTCTTTCAATTTGCACCACATACTTCCCGGGCTTAGAATCTCTACGATCAATCCTAAAAGACCTCTACTCTATCCAAAAAAATCATAATGCCACCGCCAACCTTTTTTGCAAATGTCCCTCAGTTACTTTCAAACGCCCCACCAACCTATCCGATCTCCTCGAATCTACCAACCACTCCTTAAATCCCCAACCCGTCCCAAAACCACTCCCACGCCATGCAATAAACCCAGATGCAAAACATGCCCTATTTTCAAAACCAAAATCCCATCCCTCTCCCACCCGCTTTATAACTCTCTCCCACCAATTTCCTCCTCTACTAGCACATCTAGCAATGTAGTGTACCTTCTGAAGTGCCAACTTTACCCTGGCTATTATATTGGACAGTCTACCACACCTTTTAATATTAGAATTAATAACCACCGGGCCTCATGCAAGAATTTTTTCCTAATTGATACGCTCCCTATCCCCAAACACGCCTCCGAACACAACACTCCCTTTGATAAATGCTATAGTGTATCCATCATAGCATCCCTCCCACCCTATGATCCTCCTCTGAAACTGACAACATTAGAGCAATCCTTCATCTGGCTCTTGGAGTCCTGGAATTGGCCAGGAATCAATATTAGGCATTAATTACCTTGCTCCAATTATATTTTCATCCCCCTTCCACCCCCATCACCTTCTACATTTTCCCCACCCTTCTAACGCTGCCCCTCCAAACCCGTCCCTTCGGAATTCTCTCCCCACCTTCTCCTTCCATCCATCGCTCCAGCCATCGTGATCCCTTCAGTTCTGTCCCTCTCTTCCTTGATAAAGGTGGTCACGACCACCAAAAATTCGAAAAATAGTGAGTCTCCTTTTTGTGTTTCTGTGTTTTTGTCTGTGTCCACTAGTGCTAAGTGTTATACATTATTATTCACGTCCGTGAGACTTTCAAAAAGTGTTATATATATATATTTATATATATATATATATGTGTGTATGTATGTATATATATATGTAAAAATATATGTATATATATATATATGTGTATGTATATATATATGTGTGTATGTATGTATATATATATGTGTATGTATATATATATGTGTATATATATATATGTGTATATATATATATATATATATATATATATATATATAAACCATAAGAGGGGTTGCCATAATATTAAATAAAGAGATAAGAAGAAGCGTTGTACACATAGAAAAAGTAACGTTTATAATTGTTGAAATGTGATGAAATAATTGACTTTGTAATTCCACACACTTCATTTAAAAACACGACCCAGGTTTCGACGTTGAACGTCATCATCAGGTGGTCCTCGTCTTCTTTTTTGCCAAAACGTTCCCTCTTGACGCTTGGCTTGCAGCTGCCCGATGATTTAATCATTCAGCTGCTGTGTTTGCGGCTTCTTAGCCCGTCGATGAAGGAAGGTCCAATCAACTCCTTTTCCTTTTCAATGGTGGTTGGTCGTCGTCCCGTCCCGTTGCTGCTCTTGGGCGTTTGTGCCTTTCCCAGGAGACAGGTTTTAAGCCGCCGATCGACCGCAAGTGCTCTTCTTTTTTGCCTTCAAGCTCCTCGTAAAAGGCCGTCGCGCGAGTCTTGATGACATCTCCAATGGGCGCAGTTTCAGTTAAGGCGTGGAGAATTTCTGCGGCATAGTTCCAGCCAAGCCCAAGTACACTGTTGAGTGCCCCTCTTTCCGTTACCTCCAAGTGGTGGAAGGCCGTCTGAGTCATTCTGCCACTCCATGCCGGTGAAGCGTACATCAAGATTGGGCGAATTGCCGCCACGTACAGATACGTCTTTGTCTTGATAGAGAGGGACGGTGAACGCAGCAGCGGCGAGAGTTGTAGTCGTCTTCCTCTTGCCTTCCTGGTGGCAGCGAGGGCGTGACTTTTGAATGTCAGTCTTTTATCCAGTATCACGCCTAGATAGGTCACCTCTTCCTTCCATGGCGCCTCCTCGGTGCCCACGAGGATTTCTCCTGGTTCTCGCAGTCCTCCAGGTGAAAAAAGAATCGTCTGTGTCTTTGCGCTGTTGACGCTGATTCGCCACAGGGCGTACCACTCCAGCAGTTTGTCTACTGCTCGCTGTAGGTATGTTGCCGCCATGTGTGCTCTCCGCGAAGTGGTCACTATTGCTGCGTCATCCGCATACAGGGCAACCATGGTATGTCGTCCAAGGTCTACCGGGAGGTCCGCCGTATATAGATTAAAAAGTATCGGTCCGAGCACCGATCCTTGCGGCACGCCTGCGTGGACCTGTTTCGGCTGTGACAGCGCGCGTCCCCAGGCGACACGGAAAGTCCTTCCTGTCAGGTATGATGTTAGCAAGCGGCGCTGCCAATTTGGAAACCGCTGTATTGCAAGTTTTCGCCTGAGACCAGCGTGCCATACCCGGTCGAAGGCTTTCCTGATGTCAAAGAACGCCGCCGTTGAGCAGCATCGCCGATTGAATCCGGCCGTCACCTGTTCCACGAGACGGACGAGCTGGTGTGTGGTGGAGTGTTCCTCTCGAAAACCGTACTGTGATGCCGGCAAGATTGAGTAGGCCGCGATGTGCTTCAGGAGATGTGGCAGCAGTACCCTCTCAAGCAGCTTTCCCAGGGTCGCTAGCAGGGCGATCGGGCGGTAGTTCTCTACGTTCCTAGCGGACTTCGGCGGCTTCGGCAATAGGATGACTTTTGCCGATTTCCAGATGGCCGGAAAATGTCCCATGGAGAAGCAGGCCGTAAAGAGCGTAATCAGGTGAGTTGCGAGCGAGACAGGCATCTGTCGAAGGGCCTCGTTCGGGATGTTGTCCTCTCCTGGTGCTTTCTTGCAGCGTAGTCGTCCAAGGGCTGCTCTCAGGTCGTTTTCGGTAACCTTCGTTACCGTCATGGTGCCCTCCTCCGTTGTTTCATCCTCTTCAGGAAAGTCGCTAGGATCATCCGGTACCAGTGGATCCGGAGTCGACGTGAAAGTGGCCTCCAGCGTAGTTGCTGCAAATTCAGCCTTTTCGTCTTCCGTGATAAGAGGGCCACCAGGTGAGTCGATCGGTGGGTCGATCCGAATGCTGTGGCGAAGAGAAGCTGCCATTCTCCAGATGCTCCCATCTTCGGTTCGGAGGGAAGCAACCTTCCTTTCCCACGTCGTCTGCCTGTAGTCCTGGATGAGCTGCCTCACTTCGGCTCGTTTTCTTCTAAACCGTGCCCCATCCGCGGGACATTTGGTTCTTTGAAATCGTCGTCGAAGCCGATTTCTTTCGCGGATGCGGCGAAGGATGGAATGAGGCAGCGTCAGATGTCCAGAAGGGCGGATCAGTTTTATTGGCACGGTGTTCTGTAATGCTTGGTCCACGCCAGCTGTTATGACAGAAGCATATTCGTCCAGCATAGCTTGTGACGTCAGTGATGGCGGCTGTTCCGGTAAAATGTCGGACAGGATCTGCCTGTACCCTGTCCAGTCTGTTTTGTCCAGGCATCGCACCGGCCGTGGGGGAAGTAACGTTGGGCAGCATCCCAGATAGGCGCAGACTGGGTAGTGGTCGCTGTCCAACGTCGGTGTCGCCACGAGAGAAAGCGAACTCGTGAGCCTACGGTGCAGCGCAATATCTAAGACGTCTTCGCTCCTGCCGTGATGCTGATGCGTTGGCCCATGTGGACCCGCGACGCGTACTCCGTTGTTCTGAGCCCATGTGAGTAGCGCTTCACCCCGAGGGTTCGGTGTAATTGAATGCCATGCAGCATTCTTTGCATTTAGATCCCCGAGAAAAAGCGACGGCCGTGACCCGGAGAAGATGACTTCGAAATCCTGTGTGGCTAGAGGTCGTTTTGGGGGGAGATAGAGTGACCCCACTGTGAGAGAGCCGATCGAAGTATCTACTTCAATGGCTGTCGCCTCAAGATGCAGTCGAGCTGGTAGGTCAATTTTTCTCGCAGCCAGGTCAAGCGAAACGAGGACCGCCGTGCCCCCTCCTCTTGTTTGCCGGTCATCCCGGTAAACTGCATAGCCTGGAACGCCGTATGAAGTTCCAGGACGGAGATGAGTCTCTTGCAGACAGACGATTGAGATTCTTGCCTTCCGTAGAAAGGCAAGCAATTCAGGGGTCTTTCGCTTCAATGCGCCGCCGACATTCCATGTGGCTAGGATGATAGATTTATTTAATTCTCGCCTATGGTCCATTTTGGTTTGGGAAAATAGTGGTAAGGGCGACAGTTAAAGCTTGCAGCTGTTGTTGCAATAGCGCAGCAGAGGACGTCAATGCTTCCAGGATGGAAGAGAGGGATGTAGCCAAAGTTGGAGTCGGCATCTGCGAGTCTGCAGCCCGCCTCTTCTGGAGAAGAGGAATTTTTATTTCTTCTGCTGTCTCCCTGGCGACCGGAGCCGGCGTCGAGAGTGGAGGAAAGTCAAGATGCTTGCACATGGTCAGACGTTGGGTTGCGTTGGTTGGGTCTCCCGGCTTCGACGCGTTGAAGGTACCAAGCGTCTTCTGTTGAGGAGAAGGCAGCTCTGTTTCAGCGGCGGTGTTCTTCGCCCCCTGGGTTGGTGCGCCTTTCCTCCGGAGGCTAGCCATCTTCATCTCCTTCTGTTTGGCGTAGACAGGGCAGGTCCTGAAAAATGCAGGATGGTTTCCTCCGCAGTTACAGCAACAAGTCTTCTTCCTTTCCGTATCCGGACATTGGATGCCTTCATGTGCACCAGCACACTTGTAGCATCGCGGGGCTGCCGTGCAGTTGGAAGATGCGTGTCCGAATCGGGTGCACCGGTAACACATTTGTGGCTCCCTGTGCTGATATTTTGCCACCCTGACACGGGAATTGCCCATGTATCTTATGGCAAGCATTTCTTTTGTTTGCCATTCAGGGTTTTCCTTGACAACGACAAGGAAGAAGGTTCCCTGCCGCACCAGATGCACTCGTTCCACCGGAATCCCCATGGCGTCCATATCTTCTTTCAGTAGCTCAACTGGGTAGGTGCACGGAAGTCCACGAACCGCGTAGAAATTGGCTCGTAGGGATTTCGGGCCCCAGGTCGAGAATTGTGCATTTGACTGCACCAACAGCTGCTTTATGGCCGCATAATCAGCCGCAGTCTTTAGTTGAAGTCTCGTCGAGTCGGTTGTATGGATTGCAGTAAAGGACTTGTCCGTTGCCTTGGATCGGACAAGTTTCAGCAAGGCCGCGTGGTCTACTACATCGTATATGATGAGTGCCGGGGGGCGTGGTTCCTTTTTTCGGCTTGCCGGGGATCCAGATGGTGCAGATGAATTTTCAGCCTCCATCGCCACGGGAGCAGAAGAGTTGTCCGTGTCCGGATCCGTGACGAGCGGTGAGAATTTATTACTCGTACTTACCGGGCGCTTATTAGTTGCTTCTTCAATGGAAAGGAATGGTGCGCTACGCTTCCCGGCTCCTCTGGGATCCTTGACGTGTCGCCAGTTGTCGTTGAATTTCGCGGCAGGGGCAGACGGCCCGTTCTGATGCATGGAAACGTCCATATTTAGAGCGCCGGCAGTATGAACAGGGTTTGAAGAAGTATTTTCCAGCTGCTGGTCGAGAGGAGTCCTTATAGTGTCCGCTGGCAGCGGCACGATGTCCATATTGGGCGCCACCGGCGCCTTGCTTCGCTGTCCCTCGATTATTTAATGATGTCAGCAACCAGGGTTAGAAGTATCCAGTAGAATATTCCAAGGGAGGCGTACGTCGAAATTTCTGTAGGTATATCCAGGTCTGATGGTCTATCCTCCGTCTCCAACGTTCCGAATCCAGGTCAGGTCCCAACCAGGTCAGGTCAGGTGGTCCTCATAGAAGCACGCTGGCTATATATACCTTCTGATCATAGGAGGGGGGGTTGGTCAGAGAGGGAGGTTGGAGGGGTAAAAAGGTTACAATGTACCTGGGAAGAAAAGAGAATTACATTTTTGATTTAGAAGAGTGGTAGGTCTAGGAGTGGGGAGTGGGAAGGATACAAAATTTCGTTGGCAAGATCATCTTTCCAACGGACACATTTCAAAATTTCTAACTGCTCCAAAGCATCGAGCCTTTGACCTTTTTCTTCAAAATGAATAATTTTTGTCACCAAGTCACTTTTGTGGTCACTTTCGATGAGGTGTTTTGCAAAGAGGGATGTTATGTTCTTATTTTTTACACATGTTTGGTGTTCTTTAATCCTTTCTTTAAATTTCCGTCCTGTTTGCCCAATATACTTTGTGCTACAGTCCGAGCACTTTAACTCATACACTCCACTCCTCTCGTTTTCGGGGACTCTGTCTTCAGTGTGAGAGATCAGGTTCTTAAGGCATGAACGACTGTAAAAGGCACATTTAATTTTTTCTTTAGGAAAACTTCTAATTAATTATTGAAAAATAGTCCCAAGATATAGTATTCTCCGCCATTTGGCAGTGGGATCTTTTACATGTTCCGGGTTGTAAATTTGGCTTAAGGCTATTTTTGTAAGTTTATTCCGGTAAAGTTTATTTATTAGATCTTCTGAATAACCATTGTTCACTGCTAACGTTTTAATTACATTAAGTTCCTTATTTACATTGAATTTTGATATAGGGATAGCGGTTAAACGGTGGATCATTGCATGAAATGCCGAAAGCTTTTGGGTGAAGCAATGACTTGAAGAGGAATTAATTAATTGGTCTGTATACATTTCTTTCCTAAAAATGGAATACTGTATCCCGTCTTTGTCTTTAGAAGTGGATAGGTCGAGGAAATTCAGGGAACCTTTTTCCTCTTTTTCACACGTGAATTGTAAATTAGAATTGATAGAATTTAGATGTGCTAGAAACTGATCTAGTTGCCTATCAGAACCTGTCCACACACAGAAGACATCGTCCACATATCTTAGCCAACAAAATACATTATTAATGAGAGGGTGAGCTGAGGAGAACAAAACTTTTTCAAAATTGTCCATATACATATCGGCCAGGAGTGGGGACAAGGGCGAGCCCATGGCTAAACCATTGGGTTGTTGGAAATAGGTACCATTAAAAATGAAATAATTTTGGGAAACACACGTCTTAAGTAATACACAAAGTTCACTTATAACTGGCACTGGGATGGATTTCCGGATGAGGAAGTCTTCGGCAAGGTTCACCGCTTCCATGGGTGGCACGTTGGTGAAAAGGTTGCGTACATCGAAGGAAACAAGCATGCACTTTTTCTGGATGATCTTTTTCATAAGTTTGTTGACAAGGTCCAAGGAATGCACTACACCATATTCCGTGGAAAATTTGGAAACCTCCCTGAAGAGTACATTAAGCCTTTTCGCTAGTATGTGGTTGGGAGCTGACATATTTGATACTACAGGCCTGATCGGAATCCCATTTTTGTGAACTTTAGGTAGCCCGAAAAACCGTGGTGCTGAGGGATTCTGTTAGAAATTTAAAAATGAGAAATTTTGAAATGTGTCCGTTGGAAAGATGATCTTGCCAACGAAATTTTGTATTCCTCCCACTCCCCACTCCTAGACCTACCACTCTTCTAAATCAAAAATGTAATTCTCTTTTCTTCCCAGCTACAATGTAACCTTTTTACCCCTCCAAACTCCCTCTCTCACCAACCCCCCTCCTATGATCAGAAGGTATATATAGCCAGCGTGCTTCTATGAGGACCACCTGATGATGACGTTCAACGTCGAAACCTGGGTCGTGTTTTTAAATGAAGTGTGTGGAATTACAAAGTCAATTATTTCATCACATTTCAATATGTTATGCAAATTCCACAAAGTTACGCCTGAGACAACAAATTTTTTTAACGTTTATAATATTGCTAGTAGAGATAAAATCAGAACCGATTTCAGGTCATTGTTCAGGTATACATGCCACCGAGCATGTATATAGAAGTTGATAGGATATACGATCAGTTAGACGACACAATGGCGTATATACCTGCAGGGAAACATTTGATATTGATGGAGGATTGGAATGCATTGGACGGTAGGCGAAGGAAAGATGGGAAATTAAGGATTACGGATTTGAAATGACCATGGGTCATTTCATGGCCCCCAAAGGGGTCATCAGGAATCGAAACCGTTCAACCAGCTCCTAGCTACACTCACACAAGGAGGTGATTTCCCTTCCTGATAAACCAAACGGCTGCTTACTGAAAGAATTGCACCCTGAACCCCTTTTCACCCTAACCCTACCCCCCTTACATGGTGTGTGTGAATTTCAGTGGTCGCAGAGGGCGTGGGTGTACGTACAATTGAGGCGCCCTAGCCTCCACCTCCGTCAAGCCAACCTCCAGGCAGATTACTGCGGCGGGCATTGAGAGAGGGAGTTGGGCTACCCAAAGCGAGGCGCGGGCTGCTCCGGGGGAGGAGCGGCGTCGGATGCAGGCGGGTGAAAGTCTTTGTTTCCGAGGGGGAAAGACGCCCGCGTAAAGACATTCGCTTCCGGCCGCTTCCTTATTTCTTTTTGGAGAGTGATGTGGCGGAAAAAAATAAATTTCTTGGGTCGTAGAACATGTGTCGTTCATCGTTCCGGGGGATTCGGGGCCAACGTTCTACTGTTTCTCGTTCGCGTCTCCTCCGTCACCCTCTTCGGTGGCGCCGCCTCCCCGCCGAGGGCGCTCAGAGAATGGCGCTGCTGCGTCCGAACTAGGGGAGCAAGGCATCTGCATCGGAGGCTTGCTTTTGGGTTGGGTGGGCGCCCAATGGAAAGGCAGCTTCAGTTTGGGCACCCATGCGCAGGAGTACTCACATCTGTGTATGTAGTTAAGAATAAAGAATAAACATCATGTAGGAATGTAAATACGTTGACATTTAAGATACATTTTGCAAATTTTTTTACGTCTAATTGCAAAAACCAAATCATGGTTTTGTGGAATTTTGGGATCATTTTACAATTATTTGTTAGTTTTTTAAATAAAAATTTTCCCTTTCTCTGTTTTAATTTAGTAACTTGGGCGGTATTTGGGACATTTTTCGTATTTATATGCTTTTCTCGGACTAAATTTACTCTTTATAGGTTTACTGAATAAGTGAACTTTGTATTTTTTCACGAAGCCTTTACTTCACTTCTGCCGGTTTCAACTCATGTGGAGCATCATTACCGTCTATGATTATCCAGTTGGATGAACGTGGACGGTTATATAAATTACAGATTCAGTTGTGATGTGATGGAATGCTGTTCCATGGTAACAGAGACGAAGAATATTACAATTTTCCAATTGATTAAGATTGATTCCCGACTAGTTTCGACGCACGACGTCATTTGTATGCAGTGCATCAAAACTAGTGGGGAATCAATCTTAATCTAGTGGAAAATTGTAGTAGTCTTTGTCTCTGTCATTGTGGACAGATATAAATTTACTAAGTGCATACACTATCGAAAGACAACATTACGCTTGAAGATCATTTTTCGTTTGGATGCCAAAATATAGAGTCAACAAGCACGCAAGCCAGGCATGGATACAATTACAGTGATAACCCGGTTAATCGCGAAAATATATGAGAACATGGGTAAAAAATAATTTCAAAAAATACGAAGTTCCTGTCATTAATTTAAGCACCAAATAAAAAAAGGTATCGACCCCTCCACTCAAACATCTGTATTGAATAACTTGATAAAATAAAGTTTTTACAGGAATTAAAAGTACATCCATGGGGAAGAACCTTGCTTGGGATAAGCTCCGCCTTTTCCCACCTCGCGTTAATAGAGTTCTCCGTTTTTTAAACGCTCCCCGAGTAATAATAAGTGTTCTCTCTGAAAGAGAGAAACAAGGTTGTTCTGACCCACATATACAGGTATGTAGCATACATTCCCGCCATGGCGAGTATTCTTCTGCTGGTTGTCTCGCTTCAGGCGATTGGAATTGTGGGATTGCAATATGTCGTATTTAGGATACCCTTATTCTATCCTAAATCCGGGGGCCGAAATAGTTGCCTAAATTTGCGCCCTCTTGTTACTTTACGAGTTAGGACGACCGTCAAAATGGCGTCCTCCCTAAATTTGAGCGATTTAGGCGACTAATTGCTCGCAGCTCAGAGATGGGCAACTGAAACGTTGTTGGTACCCGAGTATCGATGTATCGAAAGACTTATGACTTGATATGTGTGATTGAATTTTATTAATGCGATGTCATGTTGTATCAAGTACTTTCTTGTTTGGAATGCGAAATTGTTTATGTTAGTGGCATACATGTGTCCTACGCGAATAGATTATAGTATCAATTGGTCAAGGGTGGGTTGATCCGTGGTGAGCTGAGCGGAAGGGTCCGGTTCGATTCCCCGTGATGACTCTCGTCACTCCCATTATCAGCTTCACCGTGAGTGATTTTTCGGGTCGACTGGTCCTTTCAGGGAAACCGCACAAGGATTAAGGGACTGCCCCTGCCCTATTGACCCCATGCGCGACTTACACTTGCGATGAGGAGGTTCTTCATTATGGAAAATAAATTTTCATTTTTCTGCAAGTTTATTAGTAGCGTACAATGCGTTTCGGTTCACAGCGTCATCAGGTGTCAAGGCATGTACCTGATGATGGTTCTGTCAACCGAAACGCATTATGCGTTACCTGTACTAATAGAATTGCGGAAAATTGCAAATTTGTTTTCCCATAAAGAAGCATATAATGTTGCAGTGTGTCTTAGTTAATTACAATTAGTAGTGCACATAGGATATATTGCAAAACGGAGGGTGAGGTTTTCCTAAAGCTCTAATATTTTACGGCTTATAGAATTATATATAATGTTTGATCGAATTGTTTTTATTTTCAATAAAAATTTGCATGTGTATAGTGATCTAAGTACATAAATTATATTCTAAACGGTGTCGAAGAACGGCGTACCCTCACTCTATGGTCATAAATTTGGCAAATGTTTCTCAGTCGTAGCTTGGATGTGAAAAATTTGGAAAGCCTTTCGTTTCCAATCGAACATCTAAGGTTATCGAAGTGAAAAACGATCGAAAACAATTCGATTCGGTGATAATGAAATGCTCATCGGGCGTAAATTGTCGATGTGCACTTATGTTAGGGCGCATATCGCGTGTCTCAATCAAGGGCGCGCGCGAGTGTGAGGCCGACGACCTCTGGGCCCGTGGGGGGGGGTGGGGGGGAAGGGGAGGGAGGGGCGTTTTACTCGAGGGTGCACTCCACGCAGAGAGAGTGCTCCTTTTTTTCCGTCCCCCGACGGTGCAGGTTGATTGGGAGGTGAAAGTGAAACGGACGTGTTTCTGCGCCACACTCTCGCCCGGCGAACGGACTTTCGATTCGCGAGGAATGCAGACCGGGGGGTGGTTGGCGCTGCAGTCGGTCGGCGGCGGACAACCCCAACCCCCCTCCTCTCGACACCGCCGTCCCACTTGAGCCGGCACCGTCTAGCGGAGGGCCCACAAATCACATGCTTGGGCCCTGGTTTCCTTTCTCCTTACTAAGTAGGCCTCTCATGTCTGGGCGATGGAGGAAACCGCCAAGCGAAGGCCTCAAAGAGTTGAAACATACACGAAGACTATGAACTCATCGTCGTTAGTATTCCAATCCCAAGATTGCTTAACTGCTGCAGCCCTCTACTCTTTTCCTCCACGGGGTGCGGCGCTTAAATCCGGACAAGCACGCGTTTCCTCGAATGAGATTTCCTCGCCGGGTTAGCGAAACCTTCCCCAGACTTCTCCGAAGCATTAAACTTTGCCACAATATCGTGAACAGTTGATCTGGAGTACCACCGGAAGAATCGAACTATTTCGAAATATAAGGCCCAGCGATAACACTTTCGATAATAGCGTCTCTCCGATTGTACTCAGCACTTGTGCCTAACATCTCGGCCATTTTGAAATTATGACTGTTTACTAGATGCCTATGGCTTTCAAGAAGGCCATCCGTGACCTCCAGTGGAACTACGATATGGCGGTAAATTCAAATCTAAATTTGTCCGGATTTAAGCGCCGCACCTATACATGATGCCAACTCTCTCCGATTTGGGTCTTCCTCCTTTTGGCGCCTTCCCTTCTGTCGCACGCATGTACTGAGCCCATTCCCTCTCCATTTCTAGCTCCTTCGTGAATGCCACATTTCCCGAATTCCGTTGGGAGTCAAAAGAACCCTGCTGTGTTGGGGAAGTCCCATTATTCTGGCGTTCAATGACGTCATGCACCTGGGCGACGCACGCGTCCAACTCCCGCCCTCTCCAGACATTCTGCGACAACGTGAAATAAGCGGTGGCTTTCCCCTCCGTCCCATTCCCGGCCGCCCCCTTGACTCCCTGCAGTCTGCCCAGCACGTTCCCGGTCTCCTTTGGCCCGCCTTGGCTCTTTTGTCTCTCATTTGGTGGCGCCTTCCTTCCAACGAGGATTATCCCAAAAGTAGTGGGACTGAGTCGATTAAAAAATATTATTGCCATGGTTGATGCATTCACTCAAAAGTCTTCGAAGTGGCAATACCCTCCTCCGTCCATACGCCGCTGCCAGCGGGTTATCCACGCCTCTTATGCCTTGACAGTGGCGCCCGGAATGCTGCTAAGCTCCCTCGTCACGACCTGTTGTGACGTTTTCACCGAACCGTGGTCGTGTCATTTCTGGACGGATTTAAGGCGGGGGAAGAGGAAGAAGTCTGGTGGGGCATTGTCTAATAAATTTGGGTCCTCACTCACATGGTCGAGGAACTCTTGGCGGATCCGCGTGCGAGTCTCCTTTTGTTCGTCCGAGAGCACTCGCGGCACCAACTTCGCACAAACCTTTCTCATGCCCATGATTTCGGTCACAAGTGGATGCACATCACTTATATGAATGCCAAGTTCACCAGAAACCATGTGAACACTAAATATGAGATCCCTGTCCCACAAAGCCTTCACTTTTGCTAGAGTCACTTTTTGAGGTCGAAGGGCGTACTGAACTTCGGCGTCTTATGCATCTTCTCTACCCTCCCGAAGCATTTCGTGCCACCCAAAAACACCCGATCTACCCATGGCGTTAACACCATTACACTGCCTTGAGCATGCCATGAGTTTCTTTCCCGGTTTTGCTCAGTTTCACACAAAATTTGATGGCGCAGCGAAGTTCCAAAATCCGATTCATGACGGATCGTAACGAGGTCACGTTCTAGAGGTTTCGCAAAAGAACGAATCACACGTCGCAAAGGCTGGGAGCCAACCTTCACCGGCCTCCAGCCTTTACTGAGACTCCCCTCCCTCGAACCCAGCCAGAGAAACCTCCACCCGTCCGTCCGGGGAAAAATAAGTCCTTCCACTTCTCAGCCCTTGTATGTTCCTATGGACGATTCCGGCGCCTGTCTCATTCTGTGGAATAGGCAAACAGTGTTCCCCGTGCGTGCGATTTGCTTTTCCATAGAATGTGCTCCATAGTGCCCTCCCCTCCTCCACCTCTTCATTTCTCTGTCACCTTGCCCTCGTGTGATCGTCAGCATCAGTTTCCAGCGCCAGGTTTCTAAAGATTTGGTTCTTCCATCTCGCCTGCTTTGCCATCGGCCCTTGTCTCTGGTCCATAGGCGATCCATCCGGGACTCAATTTATCCCAACCTGTCTAAATCGCACGGAACGAGATTTTGTTTCTTACTGCTGCGTTTTCAAATTGGCATTGAATGCGGGAATAGTAGAATTTCCCCGTCCTGTCTTGACCTGTCTTGGTATGGTGGTGGCCCGTCGTATAAACGGTAGTAGTTCATTTTTATGCCCATTTTTACACAACAAATAACTAATTTATTGGTTAAATTGAATCTCCCTCCAGCATGAATACAAATGTGCACGTTATTTGAGGTTTTTTACGAAATATTTGTTCCCTTTTCCCTTTCTCTACCAACATCCTCCGTTATCCCTTCCCACCTGGCCACACACATTGTTGGTGGATCGCGGGGTATTTGTGTGGATGCAGATGACTGTGATGTATCTCCTTTTTTTAAATTCATTTCGATTTCTTCATGGCAATCGCCAAGGCTGCGAGAACAGGAACACCAGCAAAAGTTTCTTTATTTATTTTTCAATTTTGAGAATCTCTAAGCAGTTGGTTCCCTCAACCTGCACTTCAGTTACCTTACAAATTCAGGTGAAATGCCTGCTGCACGTCGCAGTAATATTCTGCAGAGTGTGGTTGACCTGGGAAGTGAAACGCTGAGCCGCTTCGTGGAGAAACTCTGGACAAGTAGGCGTAAGTAGTGAGCCGTTCAGTTTCACGGGAATGAGCAGTGAACCAAAGGAAATTGTTCTCTTCCAGACCGAACGTAAAGTGCATTGAAGTCATGCCTTAAATTTATGAAGCTCCAGTGACCCATTCGACCTCTTTGGTAAATGGGGACGCTCTAATTTCGCCTCGGTCGTTTGTTTTGTTTTCAATTTATAATAATTCCTCTCTGCTCTTATAAACTTGTGAACCTCTTGGAATCAATGAAAAGTGTTAAACCTGTAGGGACTGAACGTTGGTTCAAAATGCCTCGTAATCTTTTAACAAGACCGTGGAGAATTTTTTCTGCATCAATTATTTTATAATAATGCATTTAAGGCCTTTTCAAGCAAAAAAAATATGCCACTCTTTTAATTGTCAGGTTTTTAATGTGGAATGAATCTAAAATGTGACTCCACTTACTCTAGGACATCTTTGGTGTGAATTGTTATTATTATTTGTACTATATTTTATTATATTATATTTATGACTAATATGTTCTCAAATAATTTCATGGTAGCCATTAGATTGACGTGGATCGCCGTAGCTGGGCCGGTCATTCGGCCGGTTATTCCCTATCCCTTGGTCTCTCGAGGCATTATTCTAAAGCCTCCACTCGCAGCTATTTCTTCCCTGCCAATTCCACGCTTCACAGAGCGGAATGTTTTCTTTCGCTTGAAAGTGAAACCCGTTATCTCATTCAGCTGTCGCACGTTCGCCAAATTTCTGGATTTCACTCTTTCCTGCGCCAATAAATTTACAGAAGCATTCCAAATGTATCCTTGGCCACGGGGCCTCTAACGTACGATTTCGCTACATTTTTATTCCTTGATTAGTGTTGACTTCGTATTCAATGAAATATTTTTGTGTAGTTTTTTCTGTTCTGGAGTTGTGTTTTTATCAGTTGTGTAAGGGTTGCGACGGATTTATTTGGTGACGGGCGATTTGTCCTCGCATTCCATTTCCGTGTCTCCAGCAGTGTTCCGAATAAGTGGGCTTCTAACTAAGAGCATGCATTTCAATTTGAAAAGGCAGCGGACTCTGCTATCCATTTGCTTTTCAGAAGGGGGAGGTTAAGAGCAGAAATCGCCCTTGACGTTGCCTCGAAATCCGCTGGGCAACCATCCTTTTTCTCATGTTTTTCGGTAAAGACCGTCTTTCGTGAGAAATGATTGCATCGGCATCCACGAAACGTTTTGTTTTTTTGTAAGGGAGAAACTGGTTATGAATTTTCTCATTCATCGTGTTTCTTCTCATTTTTTTAAATGTGAGGGATGATATTCATTTTCGTTCCTTGTCGGTGAGTTTCGGTCGATTGCGCTTAATGGAGACGTGCAACGGTCAGTGAAAGTGGGAAATATTGCGTGAAATGACAACCGCTTTCACGGCACTGTAATCTTCTCCCCCTCAATCATATGGCACGAGCGTCGAAATAAGTGTCATCTTTCTCAATTTTTTCGGTTACCCCGGAGAATACGTTTCTATTTATCGTAATCTTTACTTCTTTTCCTCTAATTCCGAAGCTTAACAGTTCAAATTGAGCTCTAGATAATAAAGGGTTTGTGCGTCAAGAGGTCTGCTTTCGTAATTAATTTGCCTCCATCTTATACATTTTTTAAGGATATTTTATTTCAGCTCATAAATGAACCTCCGTATTAGCCGTCCTACCTGAACTTTTTCCCCGTTTGGGTTTGCAAAATGGGGTTTCCATATTCCATGGGTTATATACGCGACGTAAGCTCTAAATTACAAGTAAATTCGATTTCACGTCGATAATGAGAAAATTATCCGAATACCCAGAGATCATCGCGGCAGATATTGGACCCGTGGCATACGATGCTAGTGAGCGGGCTCTCAGGATTCCTTTCTCGCAAAATTAGCGCTTGATTGAACGCAAAATTAAAGGTTTGATGCGTCCGCAAATTAAAAACAATATCCTCATTGTAAGTTTATCCGTCCTTCCCCTCATTAACAGGGCACGGTGTCATCACACCCCGTCCCTACGAACGACCCCCTTACCCTCCCAGGGGTATATGTCGAGGACACTTCGGCGGAGTCCCTCGTCTCTCCCGCCAGGGAGCTTGAAGGGGCCTTGAGACGTTGGAATGCAAAACGGCCGACAGAGCGGGCGCTGCGGAAGGCCATCGCCCGATGCGTCAAACTGGGGCGGGGCGGGGGTGCCGCCGCATGGCGCGATCGCCATTGGAGTCGTTGGACGCTTTTTCTGCCTCATCTCACCATGGAAATGGAGTGGGCCATGTTTTCTCCTTCGGGACATTGAAGGAGAATACTTGAGTGTGAACGGCGAAATGATGGAGGGAGACGACGATTTCGAATCTACGAGTGCATATGCGGCTCGTGTTCGAGAGTTGCTAGGACGGGCGAAGGAATTGAAAAGAGTTCGAATATTGGCATAAACTATAAAGGTGTGTGCAGTATATGGAGTACATTAACGTTTTGTCTGGCACTAAAAACATTGCAGTAGTTCAACTTTACCCCCTCCCCGTGACTTCTCAACTTTAATTGAAACTTTAATATGCCCGGATAACATGAAATGCCGACTGAATGAGGTGGGCATGAATTAAGCACTTAAAGATAGGAGCGGGTAATGTGTATTGGAAGCACCGGCGATAGGGAAGCGTGCGAAAGGAGTGCCTATCCTTCGCGGGTTTTGCCCTTTGACGAGAGAGATAATGGGTGAGGGTCAAATTACCGACCAAGTACACACAGCATTCCTTCCTGGGCTTTGACTTCCTCACTTTGATTCACGCTCTGAAATGTGAGAACGTGGCGCGGTGCTTGTTTTCGCGTTGAAATTTTTACTCAATTCTAAGGTGCATGGAATTAGGGTTGCCCTTATTTTTCAACTTTCTAAAAGTTTAGCTCCCACCCGCCTCTTGTGTTAATCAGTAAAAAACCATATGCGCAAACATTAGCTCCATCGAATAACTGCGAGGTGACCCTCATCGACCTTGAAGTTTTGAAATTTTTGCTCCGGAGGTCATATTATCATTTCATGTTTTAGCTATTTTATTTTCTGGAAGAGTTGCTTTGTCACTTGTTATTTCGTCAGTTTTTAACAATCGATTAGTAAAGGAAATGAATGTGAATCAGAGTTGAACATTTTTTTTATCCCTAGCATGCGATTTTCTAAAACTAAGTTGATAGAAAAATGACTAAATATTAGCCGTATGAATTATGTCATGTGTTTTATCATTATAGATATCCATACACATTGTGTATGCTAGTTGTTGGTATTTGTATGTGCATACGTGTAAGTTATAAAGGTTTTTGTGTTGGCTTTGCATGTGGTTTTGTTCTGTTTTACGGGTGGTGACCTAACACCCCCCACCACACACCCTTGCGGCGGCTTCCGGGGTATTATGTAGATATAGAGCGTCTAGATATCACTCTGAAAGTTGTTGTCAGTGAAACGATTTTCGGTTACTCTGAGTCAACTCCGTCGAAATATTCAAAATACAGCGGAAGTTCGTTGTAAAGAAGTCGTACGATGATGATGTTGATAACGGGCTCCGAGAGCGCTTTAAACAAGTCTTTTAGGTGAAACTGTAAAATGGAAGAGTGGAGTTAACGTATAAATGTCGATTCATTTGAATAGGTTCCAAAAAAACCTTAGCCTCGCTGGAAAAATAGCCTGATGACGAACCTAATGAGCGCTTTTTTTGTGCATTGAAGGCTCTTGGGAAAATATTCGCCAAACAATAAGCGAAACCGCGAGGCGTCCACAAATTGACCGCGACACCCGAAGGAGAACTCATAAAGTGCTATACATTTTGATGACGCAATGTAAAACGTAAATCCACTTTCGCGGAGATGGCTGGAGAAAGAAATCTTCGTCACTGTTGCAAAGCAGTGTCGATACTTGTTTCACTAATATAAGTTAAAATTTTTCCCAAAACGTGTTTCCTGTGCCTTATATACTAGAAAATAAGCAATGCTTCTTAGGCGGGTTAAATTCAATAGGATCGCTCGAAATGAACACTAATAAACTTATCAATAATTTCCTAAAGTATTTGGTTCGAGACGCCATTGTGCCATTCAGGGCGAGGATTCCGAGCAAACAGGGACATTTATAACAGTGCTCAATTTTCTCCGAAAGTTACTCAAAGAAGGTATTTGCGTTATTTTTCAGAAAAAACGAAAAATATACCATAATCAATTTAATAACCATTTAATTCACCCAAAGGAATTCTTATCTATTTAAAGGTGCGTTTCGGGCGGCCGCAAACGATTACTCACTGCTGAGTATTGCGAAGAGAGCATCCTCTTTCTTTGCCCTGCATTCTCTCTCGCTCTTCGTCATGACTACCTGCCTTCATACTGCATATCATCTCTCCATATTTCCTTCACCCACTTCCTCTTTCTTTTTCCTATTTCCTCCGAGATCAAAAATTGATACTTGAGGAGTTTTCTGGACAAATTATTTCCTCGTTAATAATCTGTAAAAGTTCAGAGAAGGCCTTCCTCTCCTGTTTCCCTGAACTCATCAGTAATTCTTCGGAGGTAGTGTTTCTCCCTACACTTCCTCGTTCGACCTCTATCTCCCGTCTTATTATATCTTAGTGATCCAGAACTCAAGTTATCATCGCCCACGTCCATCCTCATTTCTAAATTGGCCGGCCTAAGGTCCTTGCCTTCTTCGTATTCTTTCCACCGTCCCTGAATCTCTTCTGTCGCTATTAATAACTCTCCTGTCTTATCTCTTACGCTAGGTATAGTTTTTCCCGTGCTACTTCCTGGTAGTTCGAATATACTATATCCTTCCTTCTATAGCGCTTCTACGTTTCCTTGCATCTAAAATTTCCCCGAAGCCTCGCATTGATCTTTCCATTACATTCCCGTGACCCTATTAGTTTCTTGTCAACAACTTCATTGTTTGGGTCTCTAGGGGATCGGGGTGGTGCGGTAGCTAACGTGCTGGCTTCCTTCAGAGAGGGCCAGAGTTGGAATCCTGGAGGTGGCAGATGTATCAGGTGGCAGGTTTCAGTGGTATCCCCATCCTCCCTCGAAGTGCTTTATGGAGGGCACTTTGAGTTCGTACGCCATCCGTCAGATGAGACGTTAACCTTGGCGTCTTCACCTTGTCGCCTTTCGTTAAGAGCCGACGCCGGGTTTTTCTCAATCCTTAATCCTTTCCTCTCCAACCCTAATGGCGCGAATGGTCTCAGCTGTCGGTCGCCTCCCCTAAATACTACTACTAATACTAAATTCTCTTTCAACTCTTCTCCTCGTTTCCATGTTTGCGTCCCTCTTTATCTTATTCTTTCGTCCGTCTTCTTAAGAATTTCAAAATAATCAATATTAATTTTTAAAACCCTCCCTCATACTTTCCATATTGTTTCATACAGAAGACACCATCAAAGCAAGTTAGGGTCCATGTTCAACTAACTTCTCGGGCTACATGCTACGGGAAGACTAGCTAAAGCAATGCTTGCTTCAAAATCCAAGCCGGGGTATTTCAAATTCCCATAGCGAACAACTTTGAAGGGTGTGTTTAGAGGAATACGCTCTGGTTCACTCTTGGCCGCGTGCCTTGGAGTATTAGACGCCAGGGTGCGGTGTGGGTTTTGCACCCGGGGAAGGGGGCTCGCCACCCCTCAATCAATCCGCCCCGAGGAAGATCCGAGCGTCCTTCGGCGCGTCCAACCCTGGAAGGTGGAGGGCGAGCATTGGCGAGACTGCCCTCGGGAGGGAGGGAGCGAACGGGGTGGGAACTGGTTTACGCGGGTCATTAGGTGGTGCTGGGTATATTTCACGGAAAAAGTATGGTTGACCCAATAAGCGATAAGCAGTTTGTTCTCAATTGCATAACGCTCGGGAAATGGTTCCCCGAGTTAAAGCCCAGGCCCCCTTCGCTGGCGCCGAAAGCCGTCCCCCATAAGGCTTAATCTATTTCATCATTCGCAGACGCAGCCCGTGGGGCACACAGAAACACAGAACACTGTTGTATGTTCCGGACACCTGCCTTGCCTCCGCTTTCATTTTATTATCCTCTGCCGTGCATTGGCCCTTCACAATTTCGTATTGCCGTGCCCTCGGAAACTGACCTCTCCAACTGGAAGTTGATGTTTGTGATGCAACGCGTTCCCCTTCGGAGGGAGAAAAATCGTGGACCAGCGATCTTTCCACGAGGGCGCTAATCTTTCGAAGGGATCGCCGTCCATTTGCACTCGCTGTGCGCGCATGCGCCGTCGTGCTACCTTCTCTTTTAAAGTCTGGATTTATGTGAAGGGCGTGTCTAAAAAAGGCAGTGGAGGTAAAGTACGCCTTGGAAACTTCGGTGAAAATTATCATATTCGTCGACGTACGACATTCTTCTTCATTGAATTTCGACGCGAAGCCTGGTCGACTTCAACACGAATCCCTTCACTCTTCATTAAGTTCTTCACGTGGCCGCGTCGGCCCTACCTTCACATGGGAGTCTTAATTTGGTCTGCTTCCCCTCCCGCTCTCCCTTCTCTTATGCTTGCGTCATAATAGGACTGTTGTTTCCCTGTCTGGGCCCAGAGTAATTCATTGGGGAGGAGGGAGTAGTTCATAGGGAGGGGATCGAGAGAATCATAGAGGATGAGCGAGCGGTGAATAGTTATTTCATAGCCAACAAAAAATAGGTCAATGGAAAGTTTCCACTTCCTTCATTTGATGAATATATCTCGGAATAAATTTTAAGAAATGGGTGTGCATATATATATTACACATATATTGTCCATCATATTTTTGTATTAGGAAAAGTGGATGAAGGGGGTGTTGACCGGCGGTGGGATGTTGAAGACTGTGATAGAGGGTAGGATGTTGGGCAAAAGAGGAAAGGGAAGGAACAGGATAGGGATGTTGGACGGAATGAAGGGAGGAAGAAAGTACTCATAGATGAAGAGGGACCTGATATAGAGTAGGATGATGGATTTTGTGTTTTGTTAGGAGTAATAAAATATTTGTTTGGTAGTTGTGTCCATCCTAAAACCAACCTTAAACGGTAGATTACCTTAAAAAAAAAATATATATATATATGTACATACATATATATATGTACATATATATATACACACACATATATATATATACACACACATATATATATATATATATATACATATATATATATATATATACTACCTTGATCAAAAAGTTCCCGGAATAACCACCGTGTGGCGCTCCCATCGTTCCGATTTGAGTTCTGTTTTTTTTTGTTAAATTGGTACATCTGTTGTTGATATTCCCTTTAAATCTTAGTGTCATAACTTGACATTTGCAAAAGTTACGGTCGGTTTTCGGTATGTCCATCAGTGCTTCCTGCGATTTTTCCATTACTTCCTCTCGGCTGCTAAAACGCGTTCCCCGTAATGGTTTTTTAACTCGATTGAACAGAAAGAAGTCACAGGGAGCCAAATCAGGTGAATTCGGTGGCTGTTGGATGGTATTTGTTGCATTTTTCGTCAAAAAATTACGAATAATGATAGCACTGTGCGACGGTGCGTTATCATGGTGCAAAATCCACGAGTTTTCTGCCCACATTTCTGGTCTCTTTCGGCGAATTGCTTCACGCAAACGTCTCATAACGCCCAAATAATACTCTTTGTTTACTGTCTGGCCTTCTGGCAAAAATTCATGATGCACTACACCGTTGTAATCCATGAAAACCGTCAGCATTGCCTTCTTTTTTGACTGAAAACGACGTGGTTTTTTTGGTCTCGGCTCATTTGGTGAACGCCATTCACTTGCCTGATGTCTGGATTGCGTGTCGTACTCATAAACCCACGTCTCGTCTCCAGTAATGATCCTTTTGATGAATGTGGGATCGGATTCAGCCTCGCAAATCATGTCTTTTGCGACGTCAACACGGTCTCTTTTTTGCATGAAATTGAGGTCTTTTGGCACCAACTTTGCTGCTACACGACGGAAACCCAAATCATTAACCACAATGTCTTGGGCGGATCCATAGGCAATGTTCAAGTCCTCCGCTATTTCTCTGATGGTTAATTTGCGGTTATTGACCAACATTTCTTTTACTTTATCAATTTTTTCACCGACTTTCGATGTCGATGGTCTGCCACTGCGTTCATCATCTTCGATTGACTCACGACCACTTCTGAACCGCTCGTGCCACTGGTAAACGACCGTTTTTTTAGAGAATCGTTGCCGAAACACTTTTCCAACATTTCCAACGTCCGTGCGCCACTAAATCCGTTTTTTACGCAAAATTTAATACAAGTTCGTTGTTGCAAATTTAAATCAATTTCTGAAATTGTAAAAAATCGACAACACACACAGAGATAGATGTACTCTTGGCTACGTAACTTTTGCAAATGTCAAGTTATGACACTAAGATTGAAAGGGAATATCAACAACAGATGTACCAATTTAACAAAAAAAACAGAACTCAAATCGGAACGATGGGAGCGCCACACGGTGGTTATTCCGGGAACTTTTTGATCAAGGTAGTATATATATATATATATATATATATATATATATATAGCGTCTCTCTTGAAGAAGGCCCCTGTGAGGGCCGAAAGCTCGAACAATTTACCGTGTAAGTGTTCTTTTATATGTGTCTATTCTGTTCTATTTGTGTTATGTTGTGTCAGCCCATTATTGTGCCGCTCGTATGAGTTTTTCCGTACAATCGTTATATATATATATATATATATATATATATATATATATATATATATATATATATATATATATATATATATATGGGTCGCGGTAGTCCAGTGGGTAGAGCGTTGTGCTGATGACCGGAGGGTCCCGGCTTCGATTCCCGGGCAAGGCACCTGCACCTCAACCCAAGTTATGTGATTTTTCGGGTACCAGATCTTCCTGGGAAACCATAACCGGCACAGGAAAAGGAACTGGCCCCCTTACCCTGATGTGTAAATTTCACACGCCGCATAGGGCTTAGTACTGGGTGATCTCTACCATCATCTACCAAACCGACCTTCGGGTTGATTGCTGTGTGTATGGTTTATATATATATATAATAAACTTTGACAGCAACAAACAATATAAGAACACCTAAAAAGATCACTCACACGTTGTTTATTGATCATTTCGACGGAATTCAACTCCGTCTTCATCGGAAGAAATAGAAGTAATAATCATTACTTCTATTTCTTCCGATCGATGAAGACGGAGAGTAATTCTGTCGAAATGATCAAGAAATAACGCGTCAGTGATCTTTTTGTGTGTTCTTATATTGTTATATATATATATATATATATATATATATATATATATATATATATATATATATATAGCAAAGTTAAATCGTTATCGGGAAGTAAGAAAGGAAGAGCTATGCTAACAGTTAGAGATAAGGCGGGTAAGGTAATAGTTGACGCATGAAAGATCCAAGAGAGATGGAAGGAGTATATAGAAGAACTGTGTAGTAAAGAACTCCGACCAACAAAGTTAGACATTGAAAAAGAATATGACGTAGAGGAAGACAGATTAGGTCCAGGCATTTTATACGATGAGATAGAAAGGGCATTAAGGGAGATGAAACTACATAAGGCAGTGGGGGTACAAAACATTCACGCGGAACTTTTAGAATGCTTAGGAAAATGTGGGAGGAAGAGGCAATATGGGCTCATTCGTAGTATTTTTGAGGAAGGAATCTGGCCGGAAAACTTTGTGAGATCAGTTTTAGTTCCTATTCCGAAAAAGGTAAAGGCTACATAATGTGAGGACTACAGGACAATAAGTTTGATATCCAACGCAGCTAAAGTTGTTCTCTGGATCATAAACAAAAGGATAGAGAGTAGGGCAAATGATTACTTAGGTGATAATCAGTTTGGGTTTAGGAAGGGGAGAGGTACACATGATGCCATTGCAGTAATGAGATTATTAATCGAGAGGAATATAGAACACAACCAGGAGGTATTTGCCTGTTTCGTAGATTTCGAAAAAGCGTTTGATAGAGTGAATTGGGAAAAACTAATGAGTATTCTGCAGAAAATAGGAATAGATTGGAGGGAAAGGAGGCTAATCCGCAACCTGTACATGTCTCAGACTGCTCAGGTGCGGGTGAGGAACGGGGAGTCCGGTTTGGCAGTGTTAGGAAGAGGTGTAAGGCATGGTTGCCCATTATCACCGTTGCTGTTCAACCTGTATGCAGAGGAAATGATTAAAGAGATATTGGAAGAACTGGAGGTAGGAATGAAAGTGGATGGTAAATTCGTAAAATCAGTTAGGTTTGCTGATGACCAAGCTTTAGTTTGTCAGTCAGCCAAGGGGCTGCAAGCATTGCTTAGTGAATTGGAAATTCAGTGCGACAGGTATGGGATGAGAATCAATATTAACAAAACAAAGGTTATGCGATTTTCTAGAAAGAAAAAGGCCAAACTTAACATTAAAATAGGATGGCAAAAACTAGAGCAGGTAGAACAGTTTACGTATCTCGGCAGTGTTTTGGACCAACACGGTCAAAGTAGTAGGGACGTAAGGAGAAGAATTGCGCTAGGCAAAGAGGCTTTCACAAGGAGGAGGGAGTCGATGACAGGGACTTTGAGTAAGGATGTTAAGAAAAGACTCGTAAAAACTTTGATATGGAGCGTAGCTATGTACGGTGCGGAAACGTGGTCATTAAAGCAGGAGGATAGACGTAGATTGGAGGCTTTTGAAATATGGGTGTGGAGAAGAATGGAGGAGGTGAAATGGACAGAGAAGAAAACAAATGAGGAAGTACTTGGTATGGTGGGCGAAGAGAGGGGTTTATTGGGAGCAATCCTATGGAGGCAGGAAAGGTGGATGAAGGGGGTGTTGACCGGCAGGGGGATATTGAAGACTGTGATAGAGGGTAGAATGTTGGGCAAAAGAGGAAAGGGAAGGAACAGGATAGGGATGTTGGACGGGATGAAGGGAGGAAGAAAGTACTCAGAGATGAAGAGGGACCTGATGTAGAGTAGGATGATAGTTTTTGTGTTTTGTTAGGAGTAATAAAATATTTGTTTGGTAGTTGTGTCCATCCAAAAACCTACCTTAACCGGTAGATTACAAAAAAATAAATAAATATATATATATATATATATATATAAATATATATATATATATGTATATATATATATATATATATATGTATATATATATATATATATATATATAGCTACTATTCGCTCTCTTGCTAATATACCACCACGTTATTTCTGCAAGCCTTTTTTTATTAAGTAATGAATTATTACTCTATTTAGTTTACATATCTTTAAGACTCTGATTCATGTGAAAGTCAATATAGAAACTTACCAATTAAGATCTAACACCCATAACTACTCAAGAAGAGGTAAATCAAATCTTAATGCTACTTATTGGAGATTGTCATCAACTTACAACATATTTCATAATATTAACATACGACTGAATAACTATCTGCCTACTCAGTTGAAATTGGACTGTAGCCAGAGTTTCAAGAATATAGTAAGCTATAATACCTGGTTACATGCTCACCCACTTTACTTTTA
This sequence comes from Hetaerina americana, assembly GCF_022747635.1. Taxonomy (NCBI): domain Eukaryota; kingdom Metazoa; phylum Arthropoda; class Insecta; order Odonata; family Calopterygidae; genus Hetaerina; species Hetaerina americana. Next base: position 183,321 of record NW_027286819.1, on the reverse strand, counting down.
CTTTTGTGATAATCTTCATCACATTTAAGAACTTATGCTTCTCAGTCACGTGATATTTATGTTGACGATATTTAATATGGTTGTATCATTTTTCAAAATGAATAAAGTATTATTATTATTATGTAGATTTAGACACGTTATAGGCACCGACTTACATGGTAGAATATAACGCGTACATAAAATCAGGGAGACACCAGATAGTAGAACGAATAGATTTAAAATTTCTTTCGTTTTTTCTTCGTAACATTAGAGATCAAAATAGATATTTCCGCAATCGCTTGGGAGATAATTAGAATCGGTAGTGTGTGAACATTTGTCAATGTCCTGCGTGTTATTTTTTTTAATAGACCCATCTTTATAGCATTTATACAACACGATTTGAATATACGTATCCTTTTATTGAATATTGTTGCTCTTGTAAGTACTTTCTGTCGTGTTATTAAAATGTTTCGAGTGCATGATCAAACTAATATTTGTGTAGATGGGACGTGATTGGGATTGTGCATGCATGGCTGGTGACCTGACATCCCCCGCCACACGCTCTTTCGGGGTGTCGTGTAGATGCAGATGCATGCGTTGCGTGCGACGCCATAGGACGTCGTCCATGGGATCCCCTTGGGTCGCGCACTCGCGGGGAGTTCCGATCCGCTATCCCCGCGGTCGCCCCGAGGAAGATTCCCGGGTGGCGACTGCTTTGTGTCGGCGGGGCTCTCCCCTGTCTGCGTCCGCCGCTCGCTCACTCTCGAGAGTGTGACCAGTGGACCCGAGCAGAGCGGCCGAGGCGGGGGAGGGAGTGGATCCGGCCCAACACCAACCTCTCCTCTTTCACCACGACCGCGGAAATTTGAGGTTTGACTTCGGAATAATTATGTAACGAGCACCTCTCCGCGTCCGCCTCAACCTTGAAGACTTCTCCGTTTGAATTCCTTGCGCGGCGAGTTGCCTTCTCGACTTAACCTTTGGCTCCCTTTCTCTCTCTCACTCTCCCTGCATGAGTGAATCATCCTCAAGCCTTAGCAGTTGATATAAAGATTAAGGATTTCTGAGATTAGTTCAGCGTTACAGATCCTTAAAAGGCACTGTAAAGAGTTGTTGGGGTTTAATTTACGTCATTTCTACCTCCAGTCACAATTCTTCAATTTCCTGTATAAGATCCGAAAACTTGACAGATTTCCCCCGTTACATTGGTAATTTAAGGTCAAAATGTATGAGACGGCGCATTTTAAATAAACATCACCATACAATGGCATTGCTCTTTTAAGTTAAATTTGAGTTGAAAGGACATCACTTTGGACTCCAGTTTTCGTAACTGCGTGTGCCGCGTATGCACTAACCATACTATATATCTCGGTACTGCGATGGATGATTGTTTTCCTATATTGGCCGAAATCCGCCGTGGGAAGTGGCCGATGATACCCGTCGCTTCAGGCGCAAGGCCCTCTGGGAATCCATTCATTTTGAATCGAGAAACGAACTCTCAGTTGGCGAAGCAGCATGTCTTCATAATGTCGGTTGCACCACGCCATGATTGAATGCAGTTGATGATGACACTTCACGTCGGCCGTCACTAAATGTATATTTTGTTGGAATGGCCTAGTGTCTTTTGTCTTCATTCAGCCGGGAATGAGATTTTGCCGGAAGGCGGTAAAACCAAGTGGGCCGGGGGGGATTGGATAAAGGTTCATGTGAACAGTGTGGTTCTCGTCTTACCTGAAGACTCCAGCATTTCATTCAGCAGCTCATTCCATTCATTCGGCCGTAGTACGTTCTTTATCTATTTATCATTCCAGCATTTATGCGTGTAAAATTGTTTTATTACAACTTGTTACAGCGAAGAAGCTACCTGATAGGCTTCATTTTCAAAATGAACTCTCGAAAGTGAGACAGATGATGTGAATCTCCATTACGGGTACTTGTGTTGCCATAGTGTTACTCTTCAATCTGCCAGTCCATGAGTAGTCCACTGTTGCGGCGACGTCTTGCATAATTTCAGTTTTTACTACCAGAAATATTTTATGTAGTTCAATTTCGATCGAAATTAGAACTATACTGTTTTGTGATCCCATAATAATTTTAAGATTATCGCCATTTTATCTTATGAGTTTATTATTTCCGTTTTCCCTGAGTGTGTCTCACGGCGACGGATTCGTTTTCCCTCCAACTACACAAGATACAAGTTAACCGAATCATCAAATTTAAGTTGAACTTAGTTCGCTGCAGTCGAATCTTTTGGATTGAGCATCGAGGTGAAATTGGTAATACTTTCGCGTGAAGCAGGCCGTGAAGTATTGGGGTCATCAATAGTTATGACCTCCATATCTCTGTCCTTTTTTCGAGAAAAAATGAATAAGGAAGCATTCAAGTCGTCTCGGTCTCTTCCCAATTGGCGTTATCTTTCAGCATGGGTGTTTCATTGAACACAGCGATGGAGAATTTGGTGTTTTCATAGCGTGTAATGTGTGAATTATTCCACCAGGTGCCATGTTGGAACGTTTCAATGGCTGGCATCTATCATCGTCAGTAGTGTGACTCAGGGTATCCCCCACGCCCCGGGAACCAAGACTTGGACCCTGCCTTCGAAACGTCGGCGGCCGATTATTTCCCAACCTGCTCGGACGCCCTGCGTGAACTTCTCCAATTTGACCGCGAAGTTGGAAACTTATGGAATACTCGGGAGTGTTATATGCTGGATTAGACAATTTTAATAAATCGTGTTTAAACAGTCGTCCTGGACGGTGTATCATCCGATACTGTCAAGGTCACGGCGGGTGTACCACAGGGAAGTGTCATAGGCCCCCTCTTGTTTCTTATTTACATAAATGACCTCAGCACCGTGGTTAATAGCAGGCTCCGTCTTTTTGCTGACGATGCGGTGATTTATGGGGACATTCGAAGTCGCGAAGACAGAGTCACGTTAGCTAACGACCTAAATGCAATTCAGACTTGGTGCGATACGTGGCAATTGGAATTAAATTTGAAAAAATGTGTAGTAATACATTTTTGGGAAAAGAGTAACACCCTTCGATTTAGTTACAAAGTGAAACAAACAGAAATCGCGAGGGTAGATTCCTTTAAATACTTGGGTGTAACAATTACTCACGATCTGTCCTGGAGAAAGCACATACGGGAAATATGCGGTCGTGCTAATAAAAAATTGGGATTTGTAAAAAGAGTGCTGGGTAAATGTGATGAAAAAGTGAAGGAACGATGTTTTCTTGCCCTAGTCAGGCCCCACCTAGAGTATGCTGCCAGTATATGGGATCCTCAAGAGATAAATTTGATTTCGGAATTGGATCGAGTTCAGCGGAGGGGGGCTAGATTTGTCAAAAAGTGTTATGACCAACGCAGTAGCGTAACTACTTTGCTAGGAAATTTAGGCTGGGATTCCCTTACACAGCGGCGTTTACAATATAGATTAAACTTATTAAAAACATTTAAAGATGGGTCCTTTTCCGATGACATCAAGGACATGATACGAACCCCAACGTATTACGGGCGGAGGGATCACGAATGAAAGATTAGAGAGATTGACTGCAGGACAAACAGATTTAAATGGTCATTTTTTCCAAGAACAATAAGAGACCAGAATGCTTGTAATCGAAATCTCCCAGGAGCCGGCTCGACATAATAAGTATTAACCTACAAGGTAGCGACTGCGCATGGTTATACTAGTATAGTTATATAGTTCTTTTGCAGGTTCCCCTCACCTTTCCCCATCCATTTGAAAAACCCTAACCCCCTCATCCCTTACCCTTTCCTCCTGGTGCCGCACCCCCTTTTCCACACACCTTTCTGGTGGTTTCCAGGGTATTGATGTAGATATAGATGAGACCGCGCTCCCTTTTTAGGTGTCCCGCCAAGCAGTCGACGAAACCTCGCATGCCAATCAACCAGTCTGATATCGTGGAAACATTTACTGTACTATTTCCAGAGTTCAACCATTTTAAGAACTGATTTTTTATTTCAAAATTCAAAATATGAGGTTGAGCTTAGTTTAGTTATGTTTTGGAGAAGTCGTTTGATGTGATGGATGGGGTCATTTTCGTTCTCGGACTCAGTTGTATCGCTCTCTTCCCCTGGCGCCCCCCTCGGCCTCGTAGAACGCCCTCGGCGCCACCCCTCTCACGGGAACTTTGACGGGCGGCACTTCTCGGTAGGCGCCATCCTCGGCACCCTCCTCCCGGCGCCCGGGGTAGAGCGCCTCTTGGCGCCTCTCTTGCGGCTGCCGCTGGGCGTATTGGTGCTGCTGCGGGGGGTGGTGCTGGAATTGCTGCCGATGCTGTTGGTGATCCACTCCCCTGTCGTCCTGGTGCTCGGCGAATCGCCCTGTGTCTCCGTTGTAGCCGGTGCCCGCACCCTGGTGCCGACCGACCACGACCCCGACGTAGTTCGCGTCGTCCCCCCCCTCGCCTCGGCCCACGTAGTACACCCTCCTCTCCCCGGGCCTCCTCTCCTGCTCCCCCCTTGTCTGTATCTCCGGGCTGTACCCCAGGGGTCCAGAGCGGGCCGCCGCGTTGTAGACGTAGGGGTACCCGCTGGTCCTGACGAGGGTGTAAGGGACCGCTCCGTCGGGAGGCAGGTGTAGCGGCTGGCGGAAGACGTAGGCCCTCTCGCCGCCTTGCGCCCCGTTGTAGTCGCCTGGGAACACGCCGCCCCTGATGGCGTACACCCCAGGCTCCCCCTGGTAGTCCTGACCGTCCTCCCGGATGCCGGCCCTGCGGACTATACCGTTGTAGCTGGCATCAAAGTGAGGCGCGGCTTCTTCCCAGCGGTAGCCGCCGTCGGCTTGCCCGAGGGAGTACCCTGGGGAAAGAGAACAAATGAATCGGGGCGGAGCGAAGTCGCCCGGTGACTCTCCCCCCTAGCAAACACTGAAATGGCAGTGACCGCAATCAGAGGCCAACGCCGGACCGGCGAGCACCAGATGCTGACCAGATTGGATCCCCGGGAGTCACCAACTAACATCGAACATAATCGAGCTCGTTAGGGACGCGTGCGGTGCTGCGTTAAGGAAGAGACATCCCATCTGCAGAGGGGAAGTATTTGAATGAAGAATTGAGGAGAGGTGCTATTTGGTGTGTTTGCCCGACCTCACCCGAAGTGGCAGTTAGAAGTAGTTTTAGGGGAGTTGAATCTGACAGCTGAAGTCAATTGATTAGGGATGAATGGGAAAGGAGGAAGGGTGGAGAGAAACCCGGCATTAGCCTACTATTAACGAAAGGCGCCTAGGGGTCCAGAGTTTAACGTCCCATCCGACGGACGGCGCGCCAACTCTAAGTGCTATCCACAAAGCACTTCAAGTATGGTTTGGAATACCCCTGAAAAGTATCTGCCGCCGCCGGGATTCGAACCCGGGCCCCCTCGGTGGGAAGCCAGTACGTTATCCATCACACCAAACCGATCCCTACCCCACCTGATAAACGAATGTTTCAGACTCTGTGCAGGATGGCAGTTTGTCAGGATGCAGAGAAATTGATTTTTCGTGAAAGAACGTAATGTAGAAGGAGAAATCGTAGCATTATTATTGGATAACATGGAGTTGGACAGAGTGAAAGCATTTAGACTGCGTGCGTGGCATAAATCGATAGTGAAACGGAAGTCATTCGAGTGTAACGCTGCATTGATAGGCTCCTCGTGAAATTGATAAACCACGAGGAGAAGTTGAAGAAAAAAAGAGGGACGCAGCGATCGATATGATTAATCATTTTCCCCCCGCACACTTTGTCGCCGCGATAGTAAGATACGTTGCATACGCCTATACTTGAGCCATACACATTTAAATAATCCGGAATGCCATTGGTCACTAATTTAGTTGGTAGACTGACACCCCCTGCCTCATGCCCTCGTGGTATATTATTGGAGAAGTTTTGGATGTTCCCTGTCATCAGCCAGGAGAGGTATTTTTTCCGCCCCGCATCGTGAATTGTGATACAAGATATGAAGAACGCAGTTGGGTTTGCGTGTCGTAGGGTGTAAACTGGATGTACCTAATTGAAATTTTCGATTATGTAATCGTTGAATTTTGCTTTGACTCCCCCTTGTGTCAGCCCTATCTTAGTACACCTGCGTCGGTTGCCTAGCGTTTTCCCTTCTATCGCAGTCTCCAGTATTCCATCGTCGAGAAAAATACTCTGCGTGCTTCATCCAAAACTTCTTCAAAATGATTTCTAAGGAACTGTTCCAGTGACAAAATAGCGCATCAAATAAAGAGTAAAGTGATAACTTAGAGAAAAGATTGGCGATTGATTGATATTCATAACTTATTACAGATGAAAAAAGTTACTATGATCTCTCTATTGACAGACTCCAAAAATATGTAGGACTTTTCTATTTTCCTGTAAACAATAAAAAAGTAACAATGGCATTAAATGATGGCCAAAGGATAAAACCCGACGTGGAATTTTGAAATGAAATGAATAAAACCGTTAATTAGAGCGGAAGGCACTGAGAAGAGCAAATTATAACTCTAAGGAGAGTAACGTTGATTTTGGTGTTAATAAAAGATGAAAGACTTTAAGACTTTTGTAGCTTTTCAAAAATTGAAAGATTATCTTCATATACGTTATTGTTCATGTCTTGTATTATTTTTATTTACCCAACAATACTCCGTAAACAGCACTTTTTGGCCTTTGCTTCGGACTTTTAACAATGACATGTGTAAAAATGAACGCAATTACGAACACCTTGGCAGGCGAGGACGATTCCCCACCGCTACCAGGGTCGAAAAAATCACATCATATCACACTCATTAATTCACGTTATGTCGAAAACTTCCGAATACAAATTTATAAATTGTATTCTTTACGAAGGGCCGGTATTATGACTCGTCATTAAACGTCTCGGGTAGCCAGCGGTACGCAGATGGATATTCACTTGTTTACATCTCATTTCACCGAATTCATCGTTTTATTTTGATGATTTTATAAACATTTGAAGACTGTGAAATATCAGGTATTGGCAAAGCGCGCAGGAGCATCAAACTATTCTTGTTTAAAAAGCCGTGATCGTCTTTGAAGTGGCTATGAATCATTAGGTGATAACAAAAACATGTCGACAAGATGCCTCTTTTCCTTGATGTAGAGGATGCAGATTATGCTTTGATAAGTAGTTTTGAGGGAGGCACTTCACTGCTCTAGTTGCATCACCATCTCTTAGTCTTGATATACGTAATCCACTGCTTCTACTCACTCTTGTGTATACGCAACGTTGGCAATGTCCTGATAACTCGTATAGTGATATAATCTATTTTGTTACTGATTACCTGCTTACTCTTTGTAATATAGTGTATAACTAATTCATTGCAATAACCCCATTTACGGCGACTATTGAAAATGTTCAAGCTGTAAGTAATCTGGAACGTGACGCGCTCTTAAAAAAATACATTTACCCATCTTGCAACAAATGGAAAATTTGTTTGGAAATGCTTTTGAATAAGTTTTAAGGATTTACATTGGAAAGACCTTAATGAAACTTGCAATGCTGATCCTTTAAAGAAAATGCACCTGGCCAAGGTGAGCCGTTATGTTCAGATGGGAGATAGGGAAGAAGTGACTGACGGCGAGCGTCGCTTCTCATTCTCTCTCTCTCTCTGTTGCTCTGCGTTCCAATTGATCGCACAGTGAGAGCGAAGGCGACGGGTCCCCCTTCCCCCACTCACCCCTGCCGTCGCTGCTGCCTCCCCGAGGGACTCCCGCCCCCTCCTCCGGGCGCCTCGCCGCCTCGGGCCCCACCGGGTACCACCGCGGGGGGAGGAAGTAGCCGGCCCGCGGCGGGCCGCCGTCGCGCTGCAGGAGGGCCGTTGCCCGCAAGCCCTCGGCCGCCGGCTGCTGCTCCGGCGCCGTCCCACCCCCCTGGTACTGCACCACGACGGGCTTGGGCTCACCCCTGGCGGCGCCCATCAGCGCCACCTGCCGGCGGGAAGGTTTGGCTTGATGATGGCCGGTGGACTGCAGGAGGTGGCCCGGGAGTGGTTGGGGTCCCCCGCCCGGGAAAATCGGTGTCGAGCACGGTGCTCTGCAAGCCACCGCTAGGGTGCGGCACGGTGTGATTGGGCACTAGTGACGCGACATCAAAATTGATTGCACCTCAAATGTCACTTCGACACCGTACTATCCAACTCGAAGAATTGTCTAATAGGTGACCTCAGGGTTTAATTAATACGTCATAAGCCCAAACGCGTGTGAAATTCACTCATCAGAGCAATCAGTACCTTTCCCTGTCCACCAATGGTTTCCCAGGATGAACTTGTATTCGAAAAATCGCACTACGAGATTGCCTCATTTTATTGAACCCGGGCCCTCCGGTCAGTGACCCCGGCACTCTTCCCAGTGATCTATCTTGCCCAGTTTCAATATTAATATTAAATAATTAAAATAATGCAAAAAATAATTTTCATCACTTCTACGGTATCCTATGATACACTACGCTTATGTTATCATAGTTAAAAAAAATGCATCTCCGCGCAAGACAAGTATGGAAGGGGTTAATTAATAAGTACTTAGCACTTTGAGGGTTATTCTGCTCCCTTGTCCGTTCGTATTCAAAAATATTGTGAATTATTCGGTTCCGCAGTTTTTTCTCGTATTTTGTATTCATGATCTTTCTCTGCCCCAGTATAACGGCGCTGGTGATGCCTACAGTTTTAACAATATCGCATCAGATACTTGAATTAATAATGCAAGATATTAAATGACCTTAGTTATGTGAATCTCACCCGAGTTCCAATTCAAGAGCACTTTTGTGACCCCTTCCCCCCTCCCCCCTCCTTTCTCTGACGCCCAATAGAAAAGGCCGTCTGTAAGAGCATTTAATCGAGTCTGTTCTTACGTACTACTTCGGTCTTTTTGATAGAGCAGGAGTTGGAGCAAGCATTTTTGTATTCCCCGAATTGATGAGTTGATACTTTTAAAGTTAAATTGCCATTTCCATGTGTCCCATTTGCGGTCTGCGGAATTTATGTCATCTCGTCGGGCGATAGAAAATTTACGGCTGCGGGATTTTCCGGAGTGTCTTTGAATGAGGCAAGCCTCTTTCTTGCCCTTAGAATTTCACGAAAATAAATTGCCGGGTAAGTCAACCGATTTCCCGCCGTTTCCTAGACTTTTTTAAGATTAGGATATTGTTTAAAAGTTTGCCTTTCAACTTCGCAGACATTGACGCTGTTACAGTGCGAATACTGGTCGATATTGTGCTCGTAAATGACGTGGTTATTCGACAGGTAATCGTTTTCTGTATTTTGCCCAGGAAATTCACTGAGTGAAGGGAGACGAGGAGTGTGAAGAGAAAATTCGATCGAAAATTAAGGGTTCCGGTTTCGAATCCCGGTACAGACGATTGATTCACCGACTCGAGACTTTTGTCATTTTAGGATTCCTCAACAATTTCTTTACGCTTGATAAAAATCGTCCTGCTTTGGAAGATGCATTTAAGATTCTCCAGTGGAGAGGAATATTGGAGACGTCTCTGGAACAGATTTTGATTAGGCCTACTCGGAAAGGTCTACCTGCCAACTCTTGTGTCTGAACACTGCCCTCCATTTACTTCTACACAATACCCCGCCGGCCGCCGCAGGAGCGTGTGGCGGGGGGTGTTAGGTCACCACCCGTAATGGAGAATATAACCGCATGCAAAACCCACAAATTCATGACAACCTACACTGTCCAAATCGTATTTATTTATGCAAAAACCTTTAGAACTCATAAATATGCAGACATACATGTGTATAAATAAATATAATTATAAATAAATGTATTTATATATAAATATATTATATATATATATATATAAATATTAAATATATAAATATATATATATATATATATATATATATATATATATATATATATATATAATGGGTCGCGGTAGTCCAGTGGGTAGAGGGTTGGACTGCTGACCGGAGGGTCCCAAGTTCGATTCCCGGGCAAGGCACTCTGGGCACCTGCAGCTCCACCAAAGCTAAAGTGATTTTTCGGGTATCAGGTTTTCCTGGGAAAGCATAACCGGCAAAGGGAAAGGAACTGCCCCCCCTACCTTGATGTGTGAATTTTCACACGCCGTATAGGGCTTAGTACTGGGTGATCTCTACCATCATCTACTAAACCGACCTTCGGGTTGATTACTGTGTTTATGGTTTTATATTTATAGCATATATGTATTACTCCTTACTTCTATATCTTCCGATGAAGACGGAGCAGAATTCCTTCGAAATGATCAAGAAATAACGTGTGAGTGATCTTTTTATGTGATTCTATATTGTTTGTTGCTGTCCTATTTATTATTCAACACTTCCGTGTTACGTCGACGAAAGCATCTATACAGTATGTGTATATATATATATATATATATATATATATATATATATATATATATATATATATATATATATATATATATAGCATAACACAAAAAGAAGAGATCAACATTTAAAAGGACCCTCTCACGGTAAATTGTTCGAGCTTTCGGCCCTCTCAGAGACTCACTTGAAGAAGGCCTCTGAGAGGGCCGAAAGCTTGAACAATTCACCGTGTGACTGTCCTCTTAAATGTTGCTATTCTATTTGTGTTATATTGTGTCAGCCTATATATATATATATATATATATATATATATATATATATTTTTTTTTAAGGTAATCTACCAGTTAAGGTTTTTTTTGGATGGACACAACTACCAAACAAACATTTTATTACTCCCAACAAAACACAAAATCCATCATCCTACTCTATATCAGGTCCCTCTTCATCTCTGAGTACTTTCTTCATCCCTTCATCCCGTCCAACATCCATATCCTGTTCCTTCCCTTTCCTCTTTTGCCCAACATCCTACCCTCTATCACAGTCTTCAACATCCCACTGCCGGTCAACACCCCCTTCATCCACTTTTCCTGCCTCCATAGGATTGCTCCCAACAAACCCCTCTCTTCGCCCACCATACCAAGTACTTCCTCATTTGTTTTCTTCTCCATTCTTCTCCACACCCACATTTCACAAGCCTCCAGTCTACGTCTATCCTCCTGCTTCAATGACCACGTTTCCGCACCGTACATAGCTACGCTCCAAATCAAAGTTTTTACGAGTCTTTTCTTAACATCCTTACTCAAAGTCCCTGTCATCAACTCCCTCCTCCTTGTGAAAGCCGGGGGGATCGAGATGGTGCGGGGGCTAACGTACTGGCTTCCCGCCCTGAGGGCGCGGGTTCAAATCCCGGCGGTGTTGAATATTTTTCAGAGGTATCTCGATCCCTACTTGAGGTGCTTTGTGGAGGGCACTTTGAGTGAGTACGCCGTCCGTCGGATGGGACGTTAAACTGCGGACCCTTTGGCGCCTTTCGTAAAGAGCAGGCTAATGCCGACGCCGGGTTTCTCTCCACCCTTCATCCTTTCCTGTCCATCCCCTATGGCGCAAATGACCTTAGCTGTCGGTCGCCTCCCCTTAAAACTACTACTACTTGTGAAAGCCTCTTTGCCTAGCGCAATTCTTCTCCTTACGTCCCTTATACTTTGACCGTGTTGGTCCAAAACACTACCGAGATACGTAAACTGTTCTACCTGCTCTAGTTTCCAATTCACTAAGCAATGCTTGCAGCCCCTTGGCTGACTGACAAACTAAAGCTTGGTCATCAGCAAACCTAACTGATTTTACGAATTCCCCGCCCACTTTCATTCCTACCTCCAGTTCTTCCCAGGCCTCTTTGATCATTTCCTCTGCATACAGGTTGAACAGCAACGGTGATAATGGGCAACCCTGTCTTACACCCCTTCCTAACACTGCCCATCCCGACTCCCGGTTTCCCACCCGCACCTGAGCAGTCTGAGACATGTACAGGTTGCGACAGTTAAGTTTTGTGACAGTTAAGGAATTAAGAGCATTGACCTGATGACGGAATTAACTCGAGTTGCTCGTAAGCCTGGCATAATCTTGTAATTGCCGGATCGGTGATAACAAAATGACAGTCTTTTGTGTTATAGGTGACAAGTTGGCGTCATCTGGCGCTCTAGTACTCTGGCCAGTGGACTTTGAGCGAGTTTAAGTTGATGGGAAAACGGTCAAGGTAATCAAGAGTGACAAGGAAAGGAGGTTTTTAAGACATAAATTGGCACATAAAGGCCTCGTTTGAGAGTTATAATGTGGTTTCCGTGTTATCTTCCCTTCTCGCGACAAACGTGAACTGTGCCCATATGAAAAGTCAATATTCGCAAAGCGTGACGTGTTTGTGGAGCTGTCTTCACTTCTGGGTGCGTGCGAAGAAGTTAATCGAAATGCGAGCGGGCAATGAGGGAAGACCGAGCGACGGTCGAGCGTCGTGGAGGAAGGGCAGGAGGGAGTGGGGCCCTTTGCGGCAGCCAACCTTCGCGCCGGGAACCATTTCACGCTGAAATTTTCTTCAATTTAATGAATTGCCGATTTCAGCATCCAGATATATGCCGCTCGACGAGAAAGCGGCATCCGCCGATTGACCATTCTTCGTTTAGGAGCGGCTTAACTCTGCGAATTGCGCGCATCATTTGTTATCTTCGCCGCTCTCCAGCACCAAATTAAAGAGACGTTGCTGTGACCCCCACGTGGGCACTGTGACCACCCGTCCAAGCGTTGACCCACGTTGGCGCCACCTCACTCTTTCCTTTGTGAGGCGCCTTTCGCCATCGCTCTACGCACGCATTTGGTGGTTGGTTCTCAAAGATTTATTTTTGCCTGTATCGCGATCAAATATTATAATAGGCTTAACTGTAGGGGCCGTCATGTTTTTGCCGGGAGGCACTGTAAAATCGACATTGTTCCGCATGCGAAGGTAACACTTATAAAATATTAAGACTCAGTTTTATAATTTCATGTTTGATCCAATCTCTAGTTAGCGTGGGGGTTATCAATGTGTGCGAATTTACCGATACTATACCGACCATTCTCTTCTTAACGTGATATTTGTAATAAGTTAATGAGCACTTTATTGACCGGTTTTGAACTTAGTTATCGATTATAAAACTGATTTTAGCCTTTATGCGGATGTTAATGTGAAACAATAAAAAGAAGTTATCCTAAGATCATACTTCTGTATTTAAAGGTATGATAATAATGAGAATTTGAGATTATGTGGTAGTCCAGTCGTTTGAGCGTGGGCCCACTGACCTGGAGAGCCCGGGTTCGATTCCGGGTGATGTCTCTTGAGCACCCTCAGCTCCCCCAAGCCGTTTGAATAGATTCTCCTGAAAAACCGAATGTTATGGCACAGGGAATGAAGAAATAGCTGATACCCTTTGAATAATGCGGGAATACACTGCAGAAGTGTAAGAGTTTCTGCCTTCGTACAGCCTTTGCATATTCTCAGTGAGCTCTGCTCTCGTCCATCTAACCCGCGTGCGTGCGTGCGTGTGTGCACATTGGCGGAGGGTTAAATGGCAGAAGGTACCATTCTATCTTCCTTCGGGTTGATAATTGCGGGGATTACTTGGAATCCGCATTTTATCCTGGCAATAGGTGTATTAGCAAATTGGGGAGGCTTTTGAGATAAGGCCGTCCACGTGATGTCACGGACCAGTAAAACCCCCTCATGCGAAGCATCCCCTCCCCACGTGACCACACACTCTCCCGGCCGCCGCCGCAAGCCGTGGAAGCAAGCCTTCAGTCGCTCAGGCTTGTGGCGATTTCGGCGAGGCGTAGGCCATCTAGGGGCGAATTGAGGAACCGTTTTGGGGTTGGCAAATCTTATCTCACTCTTTTTGAAGGGATATCGAGAACGTGTATATTTAATGGACTATTTAACTTAGATATCGATTTCCTATCTTCTAGGGAATGGTTTCAAGAGATGAGCTTTGTGGTTTCTTTCAAAATATTCCTCGCGGTTTCCTCATTTCCTTTATCCATCTCGTTGCTTGTTTAAGTTTTAGAGAAAGTTCACATCGAGCGTATTTTCAAGTTGTATTGGGGGTTTTTAGGGTGCATCGACAGCTATGGTCATTTTGCACCACTGTCAAAACGTTTAAAACGTCAATTCAGCGCTAATAAATCGGTAAATATATACATACAAAAATATTTTAAAGAAGCATTAAAAATCAACATACCTCTTCTAAAGTTGCCTCATTAGACCAGTTTCCCTTAAAAATGTTAAAACTCTATTCATAGAGTTGGGATCATCCCTTAAAATACATTTGATGCTTAAATTTCACCTTGTTAAAAACCTTTCGCTGGCCCTTTGGATATTTATTGCATTGTGTCGGGATATGTTTCACCGTCAGGGGCGGGGTACAATCATTGCAGGAGTGGGGCAGAGTGCACTATCCTCAAGCGTGAATCCTTCCTATTTTTCAGGATGGAAGAGGGTCACGCCGAAACGACCGACTTTATGGCTCTGAATATATTATAATGAAAGGACCGCCCCTCAACTAGTTTAATTACGAATAAACTCTGACCATCCTGACGATAACCGCTACTCTGTTTCACGATCAAATGAGTCTTTCCACCCTGATTGGCAATCTTTGTTCAACAACGGAGCTCCTGTTTTTTCCGCTTGCTGTGATGTATTTGTCTGTACGTGGCATAAAAATAATTATATTTTATGACCAAAAGTTTTTACGAAATTTGCCTGATATTAATTAAACATGCCCCAATTAGGCACTCAAATATTCAGTTTACTGAAGTTTTTATAGACCAAGAATACGTTTTTTAATTTTTGACCGCTCGACGGAAGGGTAATTTCCTCTGAATAGGAACTTCGTTATAATGTTTTGTAGGAATATCATCAATGCCATAGTTTTGACTCTGGGGACTGTCTTGTGAATAATTGGAAATTAAATGAATCCTAATTTAGCTTCGGTAAAATCTGTTTTCTTAAAAAAAACGCGAGGACTGCCGAAAATTAATAAAGACATTAATAATTCGCCGTCATTTCAGAAATACAATGAGTCCGTTCGTGTATCATTCAGCATGTTCAGTGAAAATTCCTTAAAATTGAGTTAAATGTGTATTCGTTGGTCTAAGTCACGTATTATTTACTAACTTACATGTTAGCAATTAGAGTAAAGGAGCAATCGTAATTTTAAAGTGGTTTTATCATACACAAAATCAATCTTAGGCGTGCTTTGATCTATGCTTGCGATGCCTCGTGTACTTAAACAATATCCTTTTTCTAAAGAACGCCAGCTCAGCCCAGTTGCCAGTAGCGTTCAGCTCGATAGCATTGTTATTTGGAGTGGTGTTCGTGATTTATTGTAAGAGGGTAGGAAGCTGGTGTGTGAACCGGAGATCCCAGATCCGATACCCCCTCCAAACCCCCAAAGTCTCATCTTTCCGGCTTTCTGCTTTTTCGCATCGTACCCCTCTGGGAAACTACGAGGTAGATCGCGCTATCAATCAACATGTTGAAGGTTTACACCAAGTGAGTCATCTTCGTTTAAAAAACCCATGGCATAAACCCATTCTTCCTGAAAGTTGCAGAATGATCCTCATATGTAGGGCCTGTCCCAAAAAAATATGTAAAACGATTTTTTCGGGCGAAGCGGACGACTGGATTTGTGGCGGGAAAAATTATGGGAGGTATTGGGAAAGCAACACGACCGCCGTCAATTGTCTTCGGCCCGTTACATTCGGCGGATCGCTGCTAAACTGAACCCCTGTTCGAGGGTCGTGTCACGACGCCACTTTACATGGAGCGATGATACGCGATAAAATGTTGTGTTAAACCCGGGAAATCGGGTTCGGAGACCATGATCATGGTTAACGATGCTTATGGAGATGGAGAAATGTCCCAAGTGATGTTTTTCTACTTGCACAGGATGTTCTGGGAGGAGGATAAGGAGGAGGTTGACAATGAGGAATGCCCTGGACACATCCACAAACAACTCAGTACGATGAAAACGTACACAAAGTGAGGTACATACTTTAATATGATTGACCCCCAAAGGTCAGGATGTTAGCAAAAGAGTGCAATACTCAGAAAACTGCATTGTATTTCATTCTCAGAGAAGATTTGGCCATGAGAAAGGTGCGCCAAGATGGTTTCAAAGGTGCTGTCGGAAGACTGCTTGTGTGACAATCTTGCGCTGGATTATGTCAAAGAGGCCGCGACGAGGTGATTGAACGAGTTTTCCATCGACGCCTTAAAGGAAGCTTACCAGAATCGTGACAGAGGCGCTGACATCGGTGCGTTGATGCACAAGGGTGCTCTTCTGAAGAGTTTTAGCAATTGGTACTTTGATCTATCTGCAATTAAGTCTTATCCCGATTTATTCTACTTATTTTTTGGGACAGGCTTTGTAGTATGTGGATAATTTTCGAGGATTGGCGGGGATTTGCGCCATCATCCGAGGGTCAACGAGCGAACGGGGAGAGTGGGCATGGAAAGGGGAGCGATGAGGAGAGGGATCGGAGTGAGGCCAATGAAAAACACTTTTCGTCAGAAAACACAATTGCCGCTCGGGCTGCTGTAAGTCCGGGAGATGTGAGGAGCACCGTGTCCGAAGTAATGTCTCTAAAATTCGCACCGGCACTTGTGAAGATTTGCATACGTAGCCGAAAGTTGGAAGGGGACAACGCGCAGATGGACTATTCAAATCTACATCTACGTGAATACCCCGCGATTCACCAAAAAGGTTTGTGGTATGGGGGGTGACGCACCAGGTGGGAAGGGTATGTGCCAAGGGAGGGTATGGAAGAGGAAGGGAAAAGTGAAAAAAAATTCAGTGAAATGCCTCAAAAAGCGTGTAAAATTCGTATACATTCAGGAATTCGGTTACTGCAATGGAATTGTATGGGGACAGTGGTGAATTCGACGGGGCAAATTTTACGCATCATTTGTGTAAATGTTTCGCAATCATTGTGTGCAGGGCGCTTCTAGATCTGGCAAAGGCGTCTGTCAAGAGGAGGCAAATGCCCCAATTGACTGAAGACGCCCCGAGCCCTGAAATTGATAGAAGAGTGAATTTTATAAATACCCGCAACCCTGAAGTTCACTTCGAGGTATATCTGGTGTAAGAAATATTTAGTAAGTTGAAGGCCGGACCTTTGAAAATATTTCGCAAGGGTGGAAAGAGACTCATTCTCATGTAAAATAGTGTCGGAGGTTTCATAGATATTATCATACTCTGTACACTTGATGAAAACATTTTACCACAAAGGATTGTCGCTTCAATTCTCGAACCGTGCTAGTGAATATGAGTTTAGGTGATTACAAGGGAATATCTTTGTAAACTCTGCGGAGAAGTACGTAAGTTGTGAAATACTCATTTTCCTCGTACGGGAATGAATGTAGAAATAGGAAGTTTGTGAAGGTGAGGAACTGAATATTTTGTTGCGGGAGCCGTTTGTAACTAAGCAGCCGTGACCCGTCTGTGTACGTACAATCCCTCCGTGGGGAAGACCGCTCCGCGCCAGGACACCTCGTGGGGCCAACAGCATGTGTGGGTGTATACATTATTATTAGGTAATCTACCGGTTAAATTAGGTTTTTGGATGGACACAGCTACTAAATATTTTGTGATTCCTGTGTGTGTGTGAAAATATATAAATGTATATATTTTTTCACAAGTTTTGCTGATGACTAACCCAAGGCTCCTGCAGAACTCAACTGCTTTCTCCCCGCGGTCATTCCTCTTGCCTAATCCGTAGTCCCCGACCTCGTCACCATCTCTTCCTTCGCCTACCGTCGCATTCCAATCCCCCATCACTATCAAATGTTTCCCTGCAGGAACACACGTGATTATGTCCTCTAACTGATCGTATATCCTATCGACCTCTTCTTCCTTATGGTTCCTCGGTGGCATGTATACCTGAATAATAACCAAGTTCGTCGGTTCTGTATTTATCTCTGCTAGTAGTATTCTATCCGTTATTTGCTCTATGTTGACTACGCTTCTTCCTACCTCTTCATTTAATACTATTATGGCAAACCCTCGTTGGCTCTCGTCCCCGCCGCTGTATATTATTCTATACTTATCACTCCAGTAATCCCCGCTATCTTTCCATCTCACTTCGCATAGACCTAAAATATCTATATTTCCCCTTTCCATCTCTCGGTTAACATTCTCCAATATCCCTGTCCTCATCATTGTCCTAACATTCCACGTTCCTATTCTAACTAATTTGGTCTTGTTCTCCTGCGTCTTCTGTCCTGCTGCTGCTGGTTTTCCCCTGCAAGGGTTTCGTGGGATGACGACCGCGGAAGCCTACCTCCCCCGCTGCCGGGCACGACACACAGCCGATTGGGCCGAGCCCCGTGGTTGCCAGGACTCAAAATATCTGTATACAGGGTTCGTCCGGAAAAATAAGTGTACTGAGCTCAGGAAAAAAGTGTATTACACTTTTACATATCTTAAGCTAATATTCCTCAAAATAGGACCCTTGTGAGTCGATACACTTGTTCCAGCGGCGTTCCCATTCCTGGAACGCTCCCGCGAAGGCATCATCGGGAACCTCTCGAAGACACGTCGTCACGGCCTCTTTGACGGCGTCCAAAGTCCCGTATCGCGTTCCTTTCAAACTCCTCTTTATCTTCGGGAACAGAAAGAAGTCCGGTGGTGCCAAGTCCGGGCTGTAGGGCGGGTGCGGCAGCGTTGCCACGCCGTGCTTGGCCAAGAAGTCCGACACGACAAGCGCGGTGTGAGACGGCGCATTGTCGTGACGCAGCTGCCAGATGTAATTGCTCCCTAATAATCTCGTGCACTATTGTTTTTGGCACATTACACTGCTCTGCTATCATCCGAACACTAAGACGACGATCAGAGTTCAGTACATCGCGAACTTTTCGCACATTTTCGTCGGTGAGTGTCGTTGATGGGCGTCCAGGCCGTGGTTCGTCGTCGACCTCTTCTCTGCCCTCCACGACCATCTTGTGCCACCGAAAGATCATGTTTCTGGACATGGCTGACTCCCCGTAAGCCTGGTTAATCATACCGACAGTTTCGGTAGACGATTTCCCAAGCTTTACCGCAAATGTGATGGAATAACGCTGCTCCAAAAACTTCGGCATCGCGTTCCGTGACGTGGGTCGAGCGTGGAGGTTCGCGTTAACAGAGCTCCTCACTACACCACAGCTCAGAGCCGACTGCCTTTTTCAGCGTCGCTTGCCAACATACCCCCCTCCAATCGCAGCCCGTCAGAGCGGTGCTGGGCGTGCCTGGAGCGGCGGGAAAAAATCAGTACACTTATTTTCCGGACGAACCCTGTAGTCCCTCATGTTAATCTTGGGAATGATAATTGAGGTGGTTTCCCGGTACCTTCCTCAATAGTGTTTTTAACGTGACACCATCACTTACTGGCCGCCCCACTGGGGTCAGACGCCATTGCAGCCGCCTCACTGAGGAACAGACGCTGCGTGGACTACCTTTCGTCTTGTTCCTAACCGTCGACCTATCTGGCATGGGTGACCCTACCAGGAGCAATAATTATTACTCCCGCCAGCACAGCTCTAGGGGTCATCGGAACGCATAAGCCCTTCCACCACGTCAAGGTTGTAGTCTGGGGAGGCATATATATATATATATATATATATATATATATATATATATATATGTATATATATATATATATATATATATGTATATATATATATATATATATATATATATATATATATATATATATATATGTATATATATATATATATATATATA
The DNA here is from genome assembly GCF_022747635.1 of Hetaerina americana. Classification (NCBI taxonomy): domain Eukaryota; kingdom Metazoa; phylum Arthropoda; class Insecta; order Odonata; family Calopterygidae; genus Hetaerina; species Hetaerina americana. Next base: position 163,725 of record NW_027286819.1, on the reverse strand, counting down.
TGTATATATATATATATATATATATATATATATATATGTATATATATATATATATATATATATATATATATATATATACACATATAGAATAGAATAGCAACATTTAAAAGGATACTCACACGGTAAATTGTTCGAGCTTTCGGCTGTCTCAGAGGCCTTCTTCAAGAGAGACTGAAAATATGCTGTTGCTGAGGAGAGGGGAAAGAGGTATGGGAGGGGAGGGGAGGTGTGGAGGGAATGCTGGGAGGGAAATTAAAAGTGGCGGTTAAGGGTGGGAATTTTGAAGGAACGGAAAGCTAATATGTAGGCGGATTCACGAGTTCTCACCTCTATATTGGTGGCTGAATCAGGTAGGGATTCTAGGATGCTGAGAGCAAAACACTGGTCGAATGAAAGTTTGTGGGAATTAGCGTGTGAAGGGATAGGAAGAGAAGAGAGTGAGGCAAATAAAATAAAATCCACCACTCCATCCGACCACTCAAACCACACAATAACAAGCCCACATCTGACGCAGGACTCAACCTTTGCACCACCTATTTCCCCGGATCACACAGACTGAAAACCTTCCCTAAAGAACTGTTTCCAATTTTACATGACAATGACGCGACCTCATCTATACTACCCCAGTCCCATCTTTCGGATGCAGACGACCCGCCAATCTCAAAAACCTTCTGATATCCACCAACCCTTTGGCGCCCCCCTATGACAAATTTCCCAATATTTCCCCAACTTGCAACCGCCCCCGATGTAAAACCTGTCTTCTTAATAGGTCTACTCCCCTCTCCCTACATCCCCTCATTGCCCCCTCACCTCGTTCCCACGCTAATTGCCTCTCAAAAAGTATTATTTATCTTTTGTCATGCAAACATTGCACTTCCTTTTACATAGGCGAATGCCTTACCCCCTTATCTATTCTAATAAATAATCACCAGTACTCCTGCAATTCTGCCTCACTCTCTTCTCTTCCTATCCCTTCACACGCCAATTCCCACAACCTTTAATTCGACCAGTGTTTTGTTGATTGGAGGGAAAAGAGACCGCGCAACCTGTACATGTCTCAGACTACTCAGATGCGGGTGATGAACGGGGAGTCTGGTTGGGCAGTGTTAGGAAGAGGTGTAAAGCAGGGTTGCCCATTATCACCGTTGCTGTTCAACCTGTATGTAGAGGAAATGATCAAAAAGGCATGGGAAGAACTGGAGGTAGGAATGAAAGTGGGCGGGGAATTCGTGAAATCAGTTATGTTTGCTGATGACCAAGCTTTAGTTTGTCAGTCAGCCAAGGGGCTGCAAGCATTGCTGAGTTAATTGGAAATTCAGTGCGACAGGAATGGCATCAGAGTCAATATTAATAAAACAAAGGTGATGCGATTTTCTAGAAAGAAAAGGCTAAGCTAAACATTAAAATAGGAGGGCAAAAACTTGAGCTGGTAGAACAGTTTACGTATCTCGGTAGTGTTTTGGACCTACGCGGTCAAAGTAGTAGGGGCGTAGGGAGAAGAATTGCGTTGGGCAAAGAGGATTTCACTAGGAGAAGGGAGTTGATGACAGTAACGTTGAGTAAGGAAATTAAGAAAAGACTCGTAAAACCTTTGATATTGGGCGTAGCTATGTACGGCGCGGAAACGTGGTCATTGAAGCATGAGGATAGACGTAGACTGGAGGCTTTTGAAATGTGGGTGTGGGGAAGAATGGAGAAGGTGAAATGGGCAGAGAAGAAATAAATGAGGAAGTGGTTGGTATGGTGGGCGAGGAGAGGGGTTTGTTGAGAGCAATCCTATGGAGGCAGGAAAAGTGGATTAAAGGGGTATTGGCCGGCAGTGGGATATTGAAGACTGTAATTGAGGGGAGAATGTTAGGCAAACGAGGAAAGGGTGGAACAGGATAGGGATGTTGGACGGGATGAAGGAAGGAAGAAAGTACTCAGAGTAGAAGAGGGACCTGTTATAGATTAGGATGCTGGATTTTGTGTTTTGTTAGGAGTCATAAAGTGTTTTATGTAGTAGTTGTGTCCATCCAAAAACCTACCTTAACCGGTAGATTACCTAATAAATAATATATTTATGGGATAGTGTAATGTTAACACTTTCTTAGGGGAGGAATTTTTCTCAGAGGCCGTGGACCACACTTTGGTAAACGCCGCCCATAACCTGTTCAAACGACCTTGCGGTTGATGACAAAGGTTCTGTTTTACGGGCTCGTGGCTTCTAGCAAGGGGGGGTCCCCATCGCAGGTGGGAGCGGAGGGGGTGCTATGGCGAAACAGCCGCCACGGCTTGGCGCCGTAATCCCTCCCCCATTTGACGCTCCACCGATCGCCCCTTTTCCCGACTCCCCTTCCCCCGGCTTGAAACGAGATCGGAAGTGCCTCTCAATGGCGGCATTCCTGTTTCCTTCTCCTCCACTAACCCCTCCAAGGTCTCGACCGCAAGACGGAGGACCGTGTGGACATTCACCCCCTCCGAGGGCTGTTGGGAAGGCCAAAATGGGTCAGTTCCACTCCCGTGGTTGCCCACTTGGGAGGAAAGGCCCTGGGCGACCTCGGGTGCTACTCCATATTCCGCCAGTGGACACGGTGGACTGCTGTGCTTTCGAATCATACCAATCAGCAAAAAGTTATTTCTTCTCATATCATGTGGTCTCTTCGGCGGAACATTGGTTTCTCTTTCCACTGTGCTTTTAGCTTACCGATTAAATGTGGCTCTCGAATGGGTTAGGTTTGACACGGATGATTTGTGGGTATTTATCTAAAAGTTTATTTTTTTGAATTCTATCTTACTGATTCCCCTTTTTCCCAACCCAGGCCATCCCATAATTAGTGACTTCTAACAAACTTGCTCATTTGAACGCAATGATGTCGATAAGCGATATGATATCAGCCAATGTCAATTCGCATTAATTATTTTTGAAAAATGCGATATTTTTTAATAAATGCTACTGAATACATAAGTTCCCCAGTATATATTCAAATAATCGCAGTGTAATTCAAATAATATCTCTATCAGTGATTTACGTAAAAATTAAAATATTAAGTCACTATATATCAAAACATCATTAACTTACAATCTGCACATATTTTATTGCTATTGGTAAGAGCTTATAACCTATCCTCTTGAAAAACTTTTTAAGGAAATAATCCTAATTAATATCCAATGTTAATTATACTTTAGGCATTCCTTTGTCGACCGACATGACTTACTATATATTCCAATAAATCCAAAATTATAATGCCTTGGTGATGAAGACGGCTCATTGGGTCTCAGGCAACTAGCGCCGCTAGTGGGCGGGGCTATAGTCCGCGTTATGACCGCCAGATTGCACCAGTTCGTGTATTTATTGCACAGACTGCGTAAATTTACATTGCACCGCACCATTTGGGAACCATTTGACGTACGCCGAGTGGCTTTAGAGGCAGATTGCTGAGTGCCCCGCACGCGTTGCCTGCTGGGGAGGCAGTGGTCAGTTGGGGAGGCTGATTGCAATCTCCGGAGAACGTCTGGTCTGGTGTTCGCAAATTGCGGAGAGTCTCCCGTGGTCACTGGCGATGATCGTATTGGTGATGGATCCCAGTTTTTTGGATTTTTGTGATTTGAATGATTGGATTGTGTTTATCTTTCGCCGGTGGAAAGGCAATCCTGGTCGCGTAGAGAAAACCAAAGACATTGGGGAGGAATCCTCTATCGGTGGGCATAGGGGGTGGGCAATCCTCTCTCGGTGGGTTCACAAATGTTAGGCAGCTTAACGATGAAAAGGCAATTTGAGTTAGAACACCCAAGCGCAGTAATACTGCCATCTATATATGTGTGTAGCTAAAAATAAGGAATAAACAAATGATATTCGAATGTTAATATTTTGATATTTGAGGTAGCTTCTGCAAATATTTGTGTGTGGTTGCAAAACCGCGTAATGTTTTTTGCGTAATTCTGAGTTCACTTAAGAATTCATTCGGCAGTATTCTATGAAACTTTTCCACTTCTTTCTTTTGATTTAGTAGCTTTGTCGAATTTTGGTCCAAGTTTCGTATTTATTTTTCCTTAAGCAAAAATACCAATGCATGCTTCATTCCACTCAATTTCAATTGGTACGACTAGTTTCGAAGCATCGGCGACATCCTCGTGTGCCTCTCCCGTGGTTGCCAGGGACCTCTTGAGGCATTTATGGATACTTTCGATTGTTATACTTCTATCTTCTGCTTATTGGGATCGGGATGGCGCGGTCGCTAACTTACTCGCTTCCCACCCTGAGGGCCCGGGTTCAAATCCCGGCGACGACAGATATTTTTCAGTGGTTTTCCGATCCCTACTTGAGGTGCTTTGTGGAGGGCACTTTGAGAGAGTACGCCGTCCGTCGGATGGGTCGTAAAGCTACGGACCCCTTGGCGCTTTTCGTAATTAAGAGGAGGCTAATGCCGACGCCGGTTTTCTCTCCACCTTTAATCCTTTCCTGTCCATCCCTAATGGCGCAAATGACCTGATCTGTCGACCTGATCGCCTCCCATAAAAACTACTACTACCAAATTCTGCTTAATTAGAATTTTTCTTGTGACCCGGCTGAACCCGCGCGATATTTTTGAAAATATAACAGGCATTCATTCATTGGAAGCGACAAGAATGAAAATTACGGTCGTTATATGTAGTTAGGAGTGCTTTGTGTCACTCTCAGCGGAAATACGGGCGCAAAAAATATGAAATGAATGTCGCACCTTCTAAAAGATTGCATCGGCTGATTTTCTTGAAAACTTCTCCTTTGGTGGGGTTCTAGAAGATTGGTCCCTCGTGCGAACAAACCAACAGCCAGTCTTAAAGAGCATTTTGGCCAATCACAAATGGAAACCTCGGACGCATGCAAGCGGCGTTGATTCGGCTGCCGAAGTCGGTTGGCCTATGAGACGACGCGGGGTTACTCCGTTTCGAAGGAATGCGACGCCCATCTTGAGAGGATGTGTGGCATTCGAGCGGCCCTGAACACACACAAACACACTCAGGGGCAGCCGTCAATAGTGTTTACATCATGCACAGGCTAGAGTGTGAAAATGATGACAGCTCACGAATGCGCATTATGAGTCACTTTGTTAGTCTCATGAGTTTATAAAGGCTCATTTTGCGCAGGAAGGCAAATCCAATGACAGATTGAAGCTCTTGCATAAATTGGAAATTCAAATAACTCCTTTAATTAAGCATTGCCATTGAATAGTTCCGTTTTCAGATGGCTTCCCGAATATCTATCTCTAATCAGGACGCCTCCTCTCTCTCTCTCTCTCTGCATCTACACAATATACCGTAAGCCGTTGCAATGATGTATGGCAGGGAGTGGTAGGTCACTACCAATTTCATGTATACTCCCTCTATTTCCTCATACTCAAACCGCGTGGAAAGGGGGCGACCGAACACCAATCATTCAACATGCCTACATACATACACGAGAGTATAACATGGTTGGTATTTCTACACAAAGAGGACAAGTAAATGCATTAAAGGAGGGTAGGCATACGTGCAATTCAGACACTTACTACGTTTAGTACTCTACGCATTCCGGATGGACAATTCACAAATACAGTAGACTTAATATATATATTCAGTTACACCCCACCTGGCTCAAGGGCGCACGGAGGGGGGCATTGGGACTTGGAGAGTGTTTTGTGGCAAGTTAATCTTTTATGCCCCTATTTTGAACAGTGTGTACCTATTACTGTGCTTAGGTGCTCCCCCTTTCATTGTTGTCGCTAATACGGACAATGGAGAATAGAACTATCTAATTGGAATGGGTCCCAATAAAGGCGACAGACCGTCCACCTATCACGGGGGTTTGCATGGATGAATGCGGAGCGAGTTAATTGGAATGGATGTGTTTGACTTTTGTTAATGTGTTCTGTTTATAAAATTTCATTTAACGGTCATGAAATAATATATTTTGTGTTATCATAAATTAAACTTTAGGAGTAAGACTTAGATGGAAAACCTAACGTGCATGAAAAGAATTAGTGGCAAAACCATTGATTAATAGTATTAATAGAAAGCAATGCCTGACATTAAAGTCAACATTCAATTTTATCGAAATGAAATGAATATTGCACTTGCAGAATAGTCTACACATGTCGATGATGATGTTTCCTAATAATCGCATCGCACACTTTGGGAAAGGAAACAGAATTAATGCAAATGCTACAAAGCGGTATAACTTTTAAAAAGTCTTGAGCGATGTGCTCTGCAATTTTAAATTCAGAAGATACGTGTCTGAAATTCATTATTGGGGCGTAGGTGATTGTTATACACGAGTATAGTATGCTGCGGGAGAAGGGAAGCTACATGCATATCAACCTGATGGTTGGTTTTGGTTGCTCGATCATTTTTTACACAAGTTTAAAGCAACGGAATGTTACACGTTAGTTTTTCCAATTTTGGTTGCAGTTATGAGGAAGTTAAAAGGCTCCGATAAAGATTACCTTCATTTATATACAACCCTGGGGATTTAGGCTGGGAGCCACTTGAGATGCGAAGGGAACAAGCGAGACTTGGACTTTAAGAAAGGTTCATTACAAACGAGTTTAACGATGACACTGAAGGGATTATTATGACCCCACGCTATTTAGGTAGACTAGACCACAAAGATAATGAGATAAGGGAGATAGATTCCAGTAAAGATAGACACACAAATACTCATTCTTTCCCCGAACAATGTGAAATCAAAATAATAAAAAACCAAAGTCACTTTGGAAATATTAAAAACTTTTAATTTTCAAGTCGAAACAAAATTAAACATCGCTAAGACACCAGGTATATTTGCAGGTACATGTGTTTGTTATTCGGTAGTTTCAGTGTTTGCATGTGTGTGTGGGTTGTAAGGGTTTTTACATGAATGTATACCATGTTCTATTTGTGGATTGTATAAATTTGTGCCTTTTGTATTAGGTTTTTTTTCTTAGTTATGGGTGGTGCCTAAACACCCCCCGCCACACGCCCTTCGGGGGCTTGCGGGGTATCAAGTGGATGTGGATGAATCCTCTTTTATTTTTTTTTGTTGTCTCAGGCGTAACTTTGTGGAATTTGCATAACATATTGAAATGTAATGAAATAATTGACTTTGTAATTCCACACACTTTATTTAAAAAACACGACCCAGGTTTCGACGTTGAACGTCATCATCAGGTCACCTGATGATGACGTTCAACGTCGAATTACAAAGTCAATTATTTCATTACATTTCAACTCTTTTATTTTGTTCATGAGTGGCCAGACTGCTGCCACAAAATGCTTGCAAAACAGTTTTCCACAGGTTTGAGTTTAGAAATAAGTCCTGTTAATCCTGTGGATAATAAATTATGATTGTCCTTCCATAATCTGCGCTTCGCTATGTGGTAAGACGGAGCCTACAAACCTGAGCAATAGCAGGAAAAGTGTATTACTCAAAGGAAATATGCACAGTTCTAATAATTACGATTCACACGCACGATTTAGGTGCTATTGTTTTAATTTGCGGGTGTAATTCAGCAATATATATAGCAGCATGACATAAAGCGAAATCATACGTTATTGTGACACAGGGTTGGAGGAGTGCGTCACGGAAGAGTTTGTTCTGGCGCCGATCCTTCGAATATCATGTCGATGCACAGTGAAGCCTTGCTCCGGCGTGCACGTGAATCGCAATGAACTTGCATCGATACTTTTGATTGCGTGAATATTGAAAAAAATGATTTTCTCTTGATAATAGGGACAAACGTTCTATGCACGCATTACGCCATGCCTAATTTCTTCCGTAACCTCCAAACCTATTTACTTACATTGAGGGACTTTAAATAATTTTTTTGCAAAACTTAATTTTATAGATGATCATTTATCATCTTACGACTGAAACAAATTTGCAAATGTCCACTTAAAAAAATTTAAATAGCAAATGAGTTTGTTGCATTAAAAAGAGCATTTGTATTCAAATAATTCTTATAAAGTAATCCTAAAAATGTCCCCCGTAGTAAAACGAAGTGAGTCGCCATTTGAATCGACATCCGAAGAGGACGCGGTGGCAAAAGGGAGGTCTTGGCCCCGGAGGAGTGGGGGGACGCGAGATCGCCAATGGCTGGTTAGAGTAACAATCCCTCGAGTGGTTTTCACGATGGAGGTCACCCAGCACCGAATACGAGGTGGGTTCAGAAAATAACGGGAATATTTCAATTTTCCGGGTTTGGAGTGTCCGACTGTCAAGTTATTTTACTATGTTGGTATACATGCCCCTTAAGTATGATAGCATTTTGAGCTGTATTCATCGTTTATGCTTTGTCCGGTGGCAGCCGCCGCTCTAAAGTTAGACGGGTTTTTACGATCTCTGCGATTTTCGTTTGTTTAAAAAAATGGATCAATGAATTTGTGCCAAATTTTGCGTAACAAATGAAATAAAGGGTAACAGGGTGTGTGAAATGCTAAAAAGAGGCCCATGGTGAGAGTCTGCTAAGAGTAAAACAAAAGTTTACGAGTGGTATTATAAGCGTATCCAAGATGGCCGTGAAGACACTGAAGATGGCGAACGCCCCAGCACAACAACAACCGATGAAAACGTGGAAAAGTGTGAGAAATGGCTATGAATGATCGCCCATTAACAAATAGGGAAGTCGCTGATGATGTTGGCGCGTATTTCGATTGGCTCATGCCCTGAAATCTTTTGGAATGTTTTGGGTATGAAACGCGAGACAGCAAGATTTGTTCAAAAAATTGTTGAATTTTGGATAAAAAGTAGCGGCGAATGGAAGTTGCTTAATGGAGTCAACGACGATGCAGAATTACTGAAACGTGTCATTATAACAGGCGACGAAACATGGGTTTACGGCGAAATATGACTTCGAAACTAAGGCTCGATACCAAATCTTTGATCCATTTTTTTGAACAAACGAAAATCGCCGAGCTCATAAAAACACGTCTAACTTATTAAAAATGAAAAACGTCCCGTTATTTTCTGAACACACCTCGGACACTTCGTGCGTGGGATTTGCAAGTTTCAACGGGACGATAAAAATGCGGGAACAGTTGCCTTTTCCGTCCCCTTCTCGTTACACCCTTTTTCGGAATCCCAGGAAGGCACGCACGGTAGGGTTATGTCACAGAACTTGAGTGAAGCAGGAGGTCGAACCCGGGCCCTCCTATTCAATTCTGCAATGTCCTGCCCTCGTTGGCCCACCACGCCCCCGACTCACAAGGGCAGCGTGAACACCCTCACTCACTCACCGCCGCCAGGAGTAGCGTCGCCCGTCCCTCAGCGAGACCCATCTCGGCTCCAAAGGGCGGGGCGCGTCTCTGTCTTCCTCCTCTGTCTCTCTCTCGCGATGAACGAGGGCGGATCTATCTGGTCTCCGGAGGAATCCCTGACCGGAGGCGTCCTCGTGGCGTATGGTCAGTCCCGGTGTCCGCCGCCGCTATTTAAGCCCCTCGCGCCCCCATCGAGTGGCCATTGTGTTGGTCGCGGTGCGCGAGGGGAGGGGGACCCACACTGACTCTTGCTTTTTCTCCTCGTTGGGGTGTGGGATGGGGGTGCGTCTTACTTGAACGCCGTCTCTACGACTCCGGGGGTCCGATCGCCCGAGCGGGGAAAGGCTTCGGTCGGAATATAAGTAGGCCTTGTGAATGTGCTTTTCCGCAGGAAGTGACATTTTTCTTTTTTACTGTTTCCACTTCTCTCCCAGCCTATAATTCACAAGCGTTCGACGGATTGGAGGAGAAGCCGGGCGAAAGATTAACATGCAAGAAGGTGAAGTGGCCAGGGACTTGTTCACGAACCAAGTTATTGTCCATTGTTAAACAAATGATGTCGAACCATGCGTTTTTAATGGGGAGAGATGTGGCGAATCGTCGTTTTTCCCCGGTTCTTTTCCGAATAGTATCAGTGCTGTCATCTGCAATAACAACCACCAAGAGTGCTCGCTATTTCCGTGATATTAACCACATCATTCTCATAAAATCACTCCGCCATGTTCTCTTTCAGGAGTGGTGCCCAGAAACAAGGAAAAGAGTGCTCATTGTTTCGCTCCTCCGAATCCAGAATGTCTAAAAATTTCAGCGAGAATGTTGCACTAACTGCTAACTAAGCGCTACAATTATTTTCCTACTCGGCGTTGACAAACATACAATCGCCATACTCCGTGGTAGTTAATTGATAATAAAGTCATTTTTTTAAGGAGCAAAAAGATTTCATGTAAATTTTTTGTTCATGTTATCACGGGGAGTGGCGTATTATTTTTCGTCAATCCAGTTTTCATGCATGTTCGTTTCGTGAATTATTCTCAAATCGACGCATTTCTCAAGGGCGTAGTCCAATACTGCGGGAATTATAGATTTCGCGAAAGCAGTTGAAAATTCTTCTCATCTGTGAAACACCCACAAACATAGATCATGTGAATTAAATGAAGAAAACAATGTATCTTTCCACTGTCTAGATACATTGTATTCTTCTTCAAGAAGTTCTCTCGGGTTTCCCTCCGGATCAGGTTGCAGTACACCGACGTTTAGAAGGCTGACTCTGCCATCGTCTTCAGGGTGAAGGTGGGAAACCCGAGAGAACTTCTTGAATACCATACGCCGGGAAAACCTGAGATCCTTCATTGTATTCTTCATTTAATTAAAATGAATTTCCACAAAGTTTAGCCGGAAACAATTGAATATAGATCATGTGATTTGATATAAAGTTTGGTAGGGATAATTGTTGAAAAGGTCGAATAAATGAAATGATTTGCAAGAGTATTGGCTGTAGGGAATGATTTATCGTATAAAAAAGTATTTTATATACATGTACACAATACGCCACAAGCTGCCGCAAAGGTCACTAGCCATGCAAGCACAATCCCAATCATGTCATATCTACAAATTATTAGTTTCATCATGCACTGGAGAGATGGACAGAGGAGATATACAAGGTGTGATCAAAAGAAGACCGGACTGATTTTATTTTAAGCAATCCGTCCAACGGATCGAAAGGTGGCACAGTGCGCCATCTAGGGGCACATCTGGCGACTAAAACGACAGGTGTTGCGTTTCTTTACGTCTAGTTACGTTACGCAGCAGCAGCGGTACGTGTCTTAACCTGTCCGTCGCCGCGTGCAACGGCAACAATGAAGGAGCTAGAGGAACAGCGTGTGTGCGTGAAATTTTTTTTCAAACGTGGCAAAAGTGCTATGGAGACATTTGGAATGATTCAGGAAGCCTGTGTAAATGAAGCTATGAGTCGGAGCCAGTGTTTTGATTGTTACAGTCGTTTTAAATCGGGCTGAACCTCGACAGATGAAGATTCGCGAACGGGGCGGCCTTCCACTTTGACAGGCCCCAACCATGTCAAATTGGTGCGGGCACATCGCCGTTTAACTGTTAGGGAGATAGTTGAGGAAGTGAACAGTAGTTTTGGATTCAGTCCGACAATTTTGACCGACATTTTGGGTATCACGCGCGTCGCATCAATTTTCGTCCCTAAGGTGCTGACGCGGGTGCGGAGTTTTTCGCCAGAACTGGAACTTCCGTGATCCCGCAGCTCCTCTACTCTCCAGACGTGGCTCCATCAAACTTCGTTTTGTTTCCAAAGTTAAAATGAACCTTGACAGGGCGACGATTTGACTCTATTGCGGACATTAAAACTAAATGTACGGTGGACCTGAAGAGGATCCCTAAGAGGGCTTATCAGGCAGGGTTCGAGAGCTGGAAGAAACGTTGACACAGGAGTTTCGTCAGCCAAGACATGTACTTTGAGGGCGAAAAGTTCGACTCAGCTGTATCAGTCGAAATAAACAAGTTATAACATCAGTCCTGTCTTTTTTTTGATAACACCTTGCAAATATTTTAGGTTTATGCGATGTGAGATGGAAGGATAGCGGAGATTACTGGAGTGATAGTTATAGAGTAATATACAGCGGAAGGGACGAAAGCCAACGAGGGGTTGCCATAGTATTGAATAAAGAGGTAGGAAGAAGCGTAGTAAACTTAGAACAAGCAACATATAGAATATTACTAGTAGAGATAAAAGCAGAACCGACGAACTTGGTTACTGTTCAGGTATGCCTGCCACCGACCAACCAAGATTTATGGAAAGAGATGGAAAAGCCTAACTTTAAGGGAAAAAACGACCATAGTTTCAAAATAAAACTAAGAACGCAAAAAAATAAGAAAATATACTCTTTTTTTAAACAGAGCTATTGTTGTATGGAACCAGCAGCCTTGAGGTTTGTTTGAGTCCTTTCCATCTAATTTTAGGAGTTTTAAGAATAAATGTAAAGGAGCCACTAGGTGATAAACTTCATTGTAGTTATTAAAATATTGTTTGTATGTGATGTGGACGGCATTTTGTGTGTGATGTGGAAGTTTTTTGTATGTGATGTGGAAGTGTCATTGTATGTAAGAATATTTTGTCTCCTATCTGTTTTTCTAGTGCGTGTATGTTTGTATTTTTCGTTGTAAGAGTGATCATTGACCAAACCTGATCGTTGTCACCAGGACAATTGCCTGATTACAACGTAATTTTCAAATAATAAATAATAACAACATCAAACACGAGGTTAGTGAAAGAGCATACATTTAAGTAGAACTAATTATTCCCTAGACGCTGTGGGTGGAAAGTGGAATATTTGCTTACTATAACCCTGCAGTTGCTATCCCGTGTTGTCCGTGGGAAGAAGGAGTCCTTGAGTCGGCTAGTTCTGGCATCTATTTCCCGTATTTTATATGCATGATCCAAGCGACCAATGTATGTTGGAGTGCGAATCGTTTGCGAGACCTCGGTGCTGAAACATGCGGATCTGAATTCGTTCACTGAGTTCCACATCTTCGTGAATTGTAAGAAGTGAAATATTCTGTCTCCGGGACTTAACCAAGTTCGGTCATTTCTCTGATTCATTCAATATTTCATTCATTATTTTCCGTCTATGTGATGTTGAAGTATCATTTCCTTTTTGGTAGAGCAAGTTTTTAAATTTGGTTTCCAACGAGTTCTGTTTTAATTCAGCGACATACCGTATGTCTTATTTGAACAGTACGGCAGTGGGAACAGTATACCAGCCGTGGTTTAATTAAATCCACGTATGCCTTTGAGCTGGAGGGAAGCATTTTAGCGGTGCGGGGAAAGGGCTCGGTCATCCCCTATCCCGAAAGCGGGACTCGGAGGGAATCAGAAATTCAAAGCGTCGGTCGAAATTCCCTCCGGAGGGAGGGGCGACCTGCGCGTGCGTGAGAGGAAGGGGGGCGGGTGAGACGATTGTTGACGGCATTGTTAGAGGGCAAGAGTGGCGGCGGCTGGCGCTTGTCTTGTTGCCACGGGCGACTGGCCAGGACACCAGTCAGCGTGCTCCTTTCCTCCCCCCCCCCTTATTCACTCCCAAACAGCTTCCTGTCTCCTTGGGCTCCTCGCTCGGCCGACTGAATGTCTGCCTGTCTGTCTCGCATAACTACTTCCTTCCCCCATTTCTCGCTCTCCTCGCGCGAGTCTTCGGGGTTTCGTCTCGTGCCATCGCCGCGCGTGGTTTTCCCAGGATCCCCTTGGACCTTCGGAAGGGAGGAGTACTGCTCCCCCTTGGTCCAATCGTTTCGCCACCCTCGGAGGGAGGGGCTCAAGGGCGGCGGTTCGCTTTTTTACTATACTTCGCGCCTCTTTGAAGTGCGTCGACGCCCGTTTGGTTCCGCATCACTCGAGCGGCGAGCGCCGCTGGTCGCGGAGGTCACCGAATATTTGTTCACGCCCGCTGGACGACCCTAATTCGAGAAATGCGTCGTAATTCCCAGTGCGCCGTTGCTTTTCCCTCGGCAGGTGTCCGAGTGTCGCGATCCGCGTCCGTCGGAACATTGGAAACCCACGACACTTCTCCGTCAATGAGGGATCAGGAGGGAAAAGGCATTTTGAATGCATTAACTTCCTTAGGAAGTGTGGAAAATTGCAGAAGATGGTGGTGAAGGTGAACGAGATGGAAGACCAAGTGAATGCGTACTCGTAGTGACCGTGGGAAATACATACGAGAGCACTAGGGCCATACGGGGGCAGTCTGAAAAATTTCCGATCCAACGAATGAACGAGAAATTTTTTCTTCGAATTTATTTTTATTTTTCGATGCGGTCTCCTCAAATGTAAATACATTTGTTCCAGCGATGCTCAACTTTTTCAACCCTTCATAATAGTAGTTGACGTCTTTCTCCAAAAAAATAGACGTTCACGTATGCGAAAAGCTCCTGGTCCCTTGGAAATCTCTGTCGTCCAAGGGAAACATTGAGGTCAAAGGAAACGGGAAAAAGCCGGTGGGAGTCGCTGGGGAGCTCGGCGGGCGGTCAATCAGTTCGAAGTGAGATACGTAAATGTTAGCCAAGGCGATCGCCGAAGTGTGAGCAGGTGCGTTTAGCCTGATGGAAAAGCACTTTCTTCTTTTTTTTTCTAATGCGGTCGTTCTTCTGCAATTTCTGCCTTAAATTTTTACCTCCCTGCAATTTTTACCTTCAGCTTGTGGAGTAATAATGAGTGATATTCTCTCGTTATTGTTTTACCCTTTGGAGGGTGACAACCAATTAACACAATTTCGTGGCTATGTCACAAAAGAGTCGCCATCACATTCCCGCCCGATGCATACATTCCTCATAGGAAATTGCAGGCCCACATCTACATCTACACAATACCCCGCTAGCCGCCGCAAGGGCGTGTGGCAGGGGGTGGTAGATCACTAGCTATCCATGCACAGTCCCAATCACGTTACCTTTACGCAAATATTGGTTTGATCGCGCACTCGAAAAATATTAATCACACGAGAGTACTTACACGCAAAAATATTCAATAACAGGATGCATGCATTCAACTCATGTTGTAGAAACTGTTAAAGAGATGAGTCTGTTAAATGAAAAGAAATAACACGCAGGATATCGACAAAATACATGTCCTGTCAATTATAATTATCACCTACGCGATTGCTGTCATATCCATTTTGTTCTCTAAAGGTACGAGGAAAATATTACATTTTAAATCTATCCGTTCTACTGTCTATCTCCCTGATTTTACGTCGGTGGTCTGATCTACCAGATTAAGTTGGGGCCTGAAATATATCCTGAATATCCTTAGATAAGTAACCTGTCTCAAATTTACGCGGTAAATTTAAAATGTATTTTAACCTACGGTCAAATAATGGCTCCAATCCTAATTCTTCCAGTCGTGTCGTGACTATGCTATCTTGTTCATTAAAACCTTCACAAACTTAGCTGCTCTCCGTTGCACTTGGACTAGTTCCAAAATTAATCCTCATTCATGAGGATCCCATACTCAAGGTGGGGCCTAACTAATGTGTAATTAAAAAGCTCCTTGACCCTTTCATTACAATTCCCAAGTATTCTTGTCATAAATCCTAACTTTTTTAGGCTATTCCGTTAATGCAGCAATTTCAGAGTGTAAACATTATTCGCCTTGACTGGGATTGATTTTTACGCTCTGAAATTGTTGTATTGAAATGCACATTAGCGGATGACTCCGTTAAAAGTTACCGTTTGGGCATCTCCCGCAGTTTCTTTTGAATCCATTCCGTTAATTTATCCGGCCAGTTGTATCCGATTTCTGTATGTGGGGACCTCCTACAGTAAAGTGAACATATCACCGAGAATTTTACATAATGATCCATTTGTCACCGACTGCATTTACAACGACAACAACTTCCATTTTCAATCTTCTAAACTAATAACGGGATACATCAGTTGAAGCAATGGCTGGTAACAATTGAAAAATACGAGAATTAATAGGTGATGTATTAAAAATTTACCGAACACCTCCGTTGATCTGTGCCACACTCTTACATTCATCTATTGGGTTATTATCTTTTTAATTGCTAGACCTATCCTTACGTGATCTCCTCACTTTTTAATACAGTGCTCTTTGGTGTTTTAATGCTTTACTTGCTTCTACATTGTGCCATTTAGGTTCTTTTCAATTTACTAGACATGTATTTTATCTATGGTTACCCGCAAAGGAAGGAGCTTGAACAAATTTGGGCAATTTTGATGAATTACGCTTCTGCGCTCTGTCACATTTCACTCAATTATTCTCGTGCACAAAAGAATGATATCGCACGATAACTTCGTAATTGAATAGTGCTTTAGGCATATTAAAAGCGTTGCAAAAATCACTTCTATATCTTGTAGGAAAGCATGTTATAAGGAATTGTGCGTTTCGTATTAAACACGGAATTTGGTTTGTGCCATAATTTTTGAAACTCTTTTCCTCTCGTGCCTTCGCATACAGAATGTACGTGTGTTGGCTGATTGTGAGACCATAATGTCCTCTGTGCTTGTCAAAAAAATACAATGATTGGTAGACTACCTGTAATAGAAAGCGTTGGTAATAATGGTACGACTATTAAATATGCTTACTTTAGCGTGGTGGAATTGTGAGCTGGGCGTTCGGCTACTGACTCGATGCTATTGGATTTGAAACCTGGCTTTCGCTTTTGAATGACAGCATCTGAAAAATCTAAGCGGATTTCTGCTGCCCAGAATTCGGCGGTCGACAGCGGAGAGGGGACCTCCGAACGCAAAAGGGTTTCCCGTGTCGGCTGTAAATATTACTAAATATTACGGACTTCAACTCTCTCGCATCAAAGCGAACCTTTGACCAAAAGACTGGGGATCGGTTGGTGCGGTGGCTAACGTACTGGGCTCTCACCGTCCCAGGGTCCGGGTTCGAATGCCGGGTGTGGCAGTTAATTTTCAGTGGTATCCCGATCCGTGCTTGAGGTGATTGGTGGAGGGCACTGTGAGTGAGTACACCGTCCGTCGGATGGGACGTTAAACTGCTGACCCTTTGTCGCCTTTCGACAAGAGTAGGCTAATGCCGACGCCGGGTTTCTCTCCACCCTCCCTCCTTTCCCATCCATCCCAAATGACGCAAATGACCTTAGCTGTCGGTCGCCTCCCCCAATAACTACTACCACTACCAAATGCCTAATAATTAATTGGATACAAATTTTATGTTTACCAATTTGCCACTCATCAGAAAATGTTTTGGCTTCGTTCAGCGAGACATAGCATGTTGCTCCAAACGCCTTCGTGCTCATTGCAATATGATGACGGCGCATGTAGTTTCGGATAGCCGCAGTACATACGAGTATACATCTCGTAACGACGTCGAAGTGAAAATGGAGCAGAGGTCAGTCATCATTGATTGTTCGATTAAGTAAAAAAAAAGCTATTCCGTAAACACCAAAGCGCTCAAGGTTTAACTTAATGCTTTTAATTCTTTGGTGCTCGAAGGTGCGTGGGAACGTGCCTGCTTCTCTTGTCTTCCCTCTTCCCCCCCTTCCCCTCGGGGAAAGAGGTGTTCCCATCGCGATTGGCCGCCTCCCCTCCCTCAAGGAATGTCCGCGGGCGGAGGAGGGCGAAGGGGCGGAAGAGGGAGTGCCGGCGTGAACGGCGGCTCGTTCAAGATATTTCAGTTTTATTCAAGTCCATTGTTTCTTATTTTCGTGCTTGCCTCTTGCTCAACGACTCCGGATCGCTCCTCACTTCTTGGTCGCCGAGTCAGCCCTCGATCCAGCAGAGCCTCGGTGAGATCGTCACCGACCGAGTCGGTCGCGTGGTGGCCCTGGGGAAGCCCAGTCCTAGGTGCGCCGGAGGGGGTCTCGAAAGCTCCCCCGCACCCCATTAGCCCAAGGTGGCCCTTCTGTGACCGTGTTCATTGAAGTTTTTTTAAATGCATGCCTATCTCGTCTTCTTCTCCAATTGTCGGCGATAGAATTTAATGTTACTCAAAGAACTAATAAGTGCCTATGACTGTGACTGGATTATATGAGGGTAGACTGAAAACTAATGCACACATGTTTGCAGACCGAAAGCGAAACGACCCTCAGAAGCACTCCTGGCGGCATATGGAAGTAGAATTCCCCCTCAATACGCATGCGCAGGTATGAGGTCGTCACATTCCCATTCTGGATCAAATCTTCGACGAGTTTTCGATGTTTACCGTCTGTCGCAGGGATCGGACGTCCGCTGAGGGTGTCATCAACAATAATGGCTTTTCCAGGCTCGCAACCACGATATTTTACAACCCATCGATTTACAGTAGACCTATCACTAGCATCGTCACGATAAACAGCCTTTAAACGACGATGAATCTCAGTAGGAGCCACTTTTTCAGCAGTTAAAATTTCGATGACAGCTCGCTGTTTAACTCGTGTTGACATATCACACTAAAACACGTCTCCATACTTCCGCTTCTCAAAATACAGTGGATGAATGTAACGACCTGAAACCTGCGCATGCGTGTTGAGGGGAATGATACTTCCACATGCCACCAGGAGTGACTCCGAAGGTCATTTAAGTTGTGGTCTACAAGCATGCATGCATTAGGTTTCAGCCCACCCTCGTATATCGCGTATAACATTAACTCTCACATTTTTTGAGAACTGGAATTACTTTTGAATTCGTCAGCCAAGGAACGAATTTTCTAGTGTAAGATAATTATGTATTAACAGTTTTGTTGTTAATTACCCTGTATTAAATAGTCTTCAGATAATATCTGACTTTTCGCAAAACTCTGATGTGAATTCCGTTCTAAAAAAAGTGCAAACTGAACTCTTGGCAGTACGCGTTGCATTTGCTCGTTGCGCGACCCACTGGCATTCTTTCATATGACTTCATGACTTTATATCAATCAAGCATCTTCCCTAGTGGGAGCTTTATGTGATGAAATGAAAACGTGACCTCCGACTGTGTGGTTGGATGGCCGTCCTCTTGGATGACTTCTCCGCAAATGCCATAAATATTACTTTACCGTCATCCATTGAAATTTCCCTTCACCCGTCCCTGGCTCCTTCACTCAGTCTATCGGACACATTTCCAGCAGCCCCTCAACTCCATCGCTTATAACATTTTATTTCTCTCGGCTGCTGGCATCTTCCATCCATCTCAGCTATACTTGAGGTGCTTTGTGGAGGGTACTTTGAGTGAGTACGCCGTCCGTCGGATGGGACGTTAAACTGCGGACCTCTTGGCGCCTTTCGTAAAGAGTAGGCTAATGCCGACGCCGGGTTTCTCTCCACCCTTCACCCTTTCCTGTCCATCCCCTATGGCGCAAATGACCTTAGCTGTCGGTCGCCTCCCCTCAAAACTACTACTACTACGAGGGTAGTTCAATAAGTACCCGTGTTATAAATGAAGAAACCATTTTTTTCAAAAACAGTTCTTTTATTTTTCAACACAGTCCCCTTTTAGAAATATAAAATTCTCCCAACGTTCCGGCCATTTTTTTAACCCCTCCAAGTAAAAGGATTTGTCGAACTCTCCAAAATACGCCTTTGTATCGGCGATAACTTCCTCGTTTGAGCTAAATTTTTTCCCGCGAGCCATTTCTTCATGTTAGGGAATAAGAAAAGTCGAAGGGAGCCAGATAGGGGAATACGGGGGTGCGATAGCAATTCATAACGTAGTTCACGCAGTTTTCGAAGTTGACAGCCGGATCAGCTTGTTGTCCACCGTGAGCAATCGCGGCACCCATCGGACCGACAATTTTCTCATCGCCAACTTATTATGTAAAATATTAATTGCCATTCCGGTCGACACACACGCGGCCTCTGCTACTTCTCACACTTTCGTTTGTCGATCAGTGAAAATCATGGCGTGGACTTTTTGAATGATTTCCTCGGTAACCACGTCTGCCGGGCGTCCTGGTCGCTCCTCATCAAAAACAATGTTCGCCCACGTTTAAAGTCTTTAAAACAATATCTATTTGTGGTCATAGATGCCCGGCGAAGTGTCCCCATAAACAGCATCCAACTTTGCTTTTATCTCCTCGCATTTCTTCCCACCCAAAAACAAAAAGCGAATTACCGAACGATACTGCTCTATTTCCAATTTAGCGAAAATCACGAAACACGTCTTACTCGAATGGCTGTCAAATCCAAACTAACCTTTAAATCAGTCTGAAAATTGTTTCACCGTCGTTTGATAGATGGCAGCTCACGATGATAACATAAACCTCCCTCAGGAACGCCCTTAGTCGTCAAACACGGGTACTTATTGAATCTCCCTCGTATGTATGCAACTAATATCCACGGGCAAGTTTAATAAGCCACTCGTCCAAGTGTTGTCAGAAATTTCTTCGCATAGAAAACCTTTTATGTTCGTCTTTTTTTATTGTTTCTCTAATCGCTGGAGATTCAGATGCCGAAATAAAAATATTATTCCTAATCATTGTAATGTGTTCTTTCCCACATTTTGTTATTTTTCTTCTTTCGCTCTATCGTAATCTTAGAGTCTATATTTTGAGGTTTCTCTTGTTCATTCACTACGTCTTATAGATTAACGACGTCAGGCCCTCTTGCATCTCTGCAAGTAAAAATATATTTTGGTGGAACCGCAAAAGGCTTATTCTTTCTCAGTGAATTTACTTATTGTCACATATTTTCTATAAATGTGTTTTTTAAAGATTAACGGCGGTAACAAACCTTTCTGCCCCTTTCCTATTCCAATAGTTAGCATACATTCTGTTTACACCGTAATTGAATACTACCATCAGTACTGTTTTGTATTTCGTTCCAATTTTCTTCGTTGTATTATGCATAATTATTACAAGGTCTGTTCCAAACGTAGTACGACTTATTTTTTCCCGGATGGAAAGACTGACGAGCGGCGGTTTCTCCGGCTCGGTTCCAAAGGAGGGAAGTCGCAATTAAGGGTGGAGGCCGGTGGCAGTTGGCTCCCAGACTTTTCGGAGTGCGGATTGTTCGTTTTCGAAACCTCTATAACGTGATCTCGTCACGCTCCGTCATGAATCGGTTTTTGGAACTTCGCTGCGCCACCAAATTTTGCGTGACTCTGGACAAAACCGGGAAAGACATTCATGGCACGCTTAACACACTTTATGGTCGTCTATGTAAATAGGGTGTTTTTGAGTGGCAAAAGTTGCTTTGGGAGGGTAGGGAAGATGTTGAAGATGCCGAAGACGCCCGTTTGACCTCAAAAAATTGCGAAAACCTTGCAAGACTTTGCAAGGCTTTGTCGGACAGGGGTCGCAGCTTAAGTGTTCGCATGGTTTCTGATGATTTTGGAATCCCTTGAAGTGATGTACATTGACTTGGGAGCGAACGCATGGGCATGAGAAAGGTGTGTGCGAGGTTGGTGCCGCGAGTGCTCTCGGACGAACAAAAGGAAACTCGCACGCGGATCTGCCAAGAGCTTCTCGACCATTTGAGTGAGGATCCAAATTTATTAGACAATGCCCCACCAGACTTTTTCCCATTCCCCCGCCTCTAATACGTGCTGAAAGGTCATCACCACGGCGCGATGGAATCGTTACATCAGGTCGTGACGAGAAGCTTCGCAGCATTCCGGGCGCCACCGTCTTCCAGAAGATGTACGAGGCGTGGGAAACCACGCTGGCAGGGGTTTGTGGACGCACAAGGGTATTGCCACTTCGAAGACTTTTGAGTGAATGTATCAATTCTGGCAGTAAATGTCCTTTAATCGACCCACTCCTCCTACTATTGGAACAGACAGGTGGTGATTACACACCAGACTACCCTTGACCCTAAACACCTTTTCCTACTTGCTCGGTCGGACAAACGTCATTTTATTTTGATCTCTTATCGTTCGTGGGAAAAATGGCATCTTTAATCTGTTATGCACTTAATCTCTCGAATTTTATTGACATGATCTCGATACAACAATTTCAGTATAAAAATAATTCGCCTTGACCGGGATTGTTACACTCTGATATTGTTGCATTGAAATGCACATTAGCGGATGACTCCGTTAAAAGTTCCTGTTGTGGCATCTGCCGCAGTTTCTTTGGAATTTGACATGATCTCGCCTGCTGGATTACAATGGGGGTAATAATAAATTTTAAAAATCAATGCTAAAGAGACATCCTTCCAGTTTATACAACAGGTTTAACCGGTGATTTAGCCTTTGCTCCGTGAGTGATTCCCACCCTAGGTCCTCTAATATTTTTATCATAACAACGTTTTACAAATCTAGCTCCTCTACGCTTCGCGCGGTCCAATTCGGCAATCAATTCAACTTCGTGAAGATCCCAATAACTATCAGCATATTCTAAACGAGGTCTAACCGTCGAAAGATAGCATTTCTCTTTGACCTTCTCATATCATTTTCCCAATACTCTTCTCAAAATCCTCATTTTTTGTTAGCTTGTCCACATATTCCCCGCATGTGGTACACCCCGGAGAGATCGTGAGTAAGGGTAACACCTAGGTATT
Source organism: Hetaerina americana (assembly GCF_022747635.1). Taxonomy (NCBI): domain Eukaryota; kingdom Metazoa; phylum Arthropoda; class Insecta; order Odonata; family Calopterygidae; genus Hetaerina; species Hetaerina americana. The sequence continues at coordinate 141,541 of NW_027286819.1, read as the reverse complement.
TAATCGAGTCTGCACATTTCATTTCGGTGTTCCCGATGCAGTAGGCATTCGGGAGGGAATTGCTCTTTTTCCCAAAATCCATCACTACCCACTGTTGTAAGTTTAATTCTAATTGCCAGGTGTCACACCAGCGTTGTATAGCATCAAGGTCATCTGCGTCTGCTTTATCGCCAGGAATACGCATGTCTCTGTAAAATCCTCCATTGTTTTGTTTTATCTAGTACTAGCCTCGACCTAAACACGATTTTCTCCAGAGATCACTATACCATTTGTTCATGATGTTACCGTTCGTGCGCTCTCCCTGCAAACACTGACCCTCCATCGTGACCTGAACCACAGAACTCTAATGGGCACTTAATTCTTCGCAGAATGTCATACCCAACACGTTTGACCTCTGTCTCAAACAGTGCATGTTGGTATGACGGCCTGTCCCGTCTTCTCATCTCCTTGGTACCCAACTAGTTCGCTTTTCAGGCCGGGAATCAAACTCGAACACGGGATGTGTGAGGTGGTCAGCGAGAGGCCGGCCCTGTTCCTTGTGACCCACAGTCGGCCCTGTTGGGGGAGGAAGTATTCCACCCCAGAGGTTGAGTACCCTTGACACCCACCAAGAAAACCTCGATGACATTTTGTGGGGAAGGCACAGGTGTTGGTGCCGCAGATGGGCTTGCGGTAGGCGCCGGGCAGGGTTTTTGGGGGGCGTGGGTGGGGGTTTGACTCGGCGTGGTAGCTCCGGACAGGACGCCACAGGACTCAAGGCACGCACGTACTCCTGCTGGTACGCTTTGCTCATTTCACCCATTACATCCGGCCCGGAGAGAAGGCGGCGGCACACGAGCGTGTTAATGTCACCAAGGTGTGGTGGCATGCGAGGGTGAAACCCTTGGTCTTGAGACCTTCGGGAAGATGCCAGTTCCTTAGACAGCACATTCTATTATTCAATTTACAAGGTATTCCAAAGGCGTTCCAAAGGTATTGCAATTTTTTTTTAGAAATATATTGAACAGATTTGCACAAACACTTAAAATTCTTCAAATTACTGTCCTTAGGCTTGTACATATATTTTTCCAGCGACTCTGCCATGACCGGCACGCGCCTTGCAATGCGACTTCGGGGACCTGTCGCAAAGTCTTCGTCACGGCTGAATGAATCTCTTCTATGGGCGAAAAACGGCTTCCTTTCAGGGCTGCTTTAATCCGAGGGAATATAAAGATGTCTGTTGGGGTGACGTCAGGGCTATAGGCGGGGTGGGGCAGCGTTGGCGCCTGGTGTTTAGACAGGAACTCACGGACTCGAGGCGCGTTGTGGCAAAAACATTAGGCACGGGCTTGGCGCACACTTTCCTCATCTCTAAATCTTGAGTAGCAATGCGAAACACAACGGTAGATGACAAATTCAGTTCATTGGCAACCATTTCGATACTCAATCGACGGTCTGAGTCCAACAATTGTCGAACACGAGCCCCATTGTTGTCGGTTTTTCTGGTTGATGGCCGCCCAGAGCGTTGTTCGTCGTGAACTTCTTCCCGGCCCACCTAAAAAGGCCTTTAAACACCTCCTTTAACCTGTGAGTAGGACAGACCAGAGCCCCCGTAAGCCTCACGAATCATTTTGTTACTCTCCTCAAGAGATTTAATTCAGTTTAGCACCAAACTTAGCAATCGCGTGACGTTGCTCGATCGTCGATTCCATTTTTTGCGTGACGTGGTCGACGCGCAGAGGTTTACAATAACTGACGTCCTGCCGCTTTCACAGCTTGGAGAGCACTGAGACCGGTTTCTCGGCAAAGCTTGGCGTCCGCCCCACCTACTCCAAGTGGTTCGATCCCACTCCGACTAACAGGAGCGGCGCGGGAAATTTCATTGCATTACTTTTGGAACGCACCCTGTATGTCTGTACATCTGATAGAGTGTGATTGTTATGAAGATAATTCGTGCTTGAGAAAACGCCACGGACCCTTGGGTTGTCATTTTGAGGTACCTGCACTGCTGGCTCAAACTATGCTAATCAAATTGATGCAATATGGATTAATTTTGAGTTGCAGTTCATAAGTTATTGAAATCAGAGCTAGAGTAAGTCGGAAGGATGGGTCCAATTCGTTTGGAGGGTGGGATTGTGCGCCCTTCCGATGAGACTTCCCAGCTACTGGACTAGCATCCTCCATTTGTCGGTCTCTCTCTCCTTGTGTGTGCGCAGGAAGAGTACGTGCAGGAGAGCATCACGTGGACGCCCATCGACTACTTCAACAACAAGGTGGTGTGCGACCTGATCGAGAGCAAGCGACCACCGGGGATCTTCTCCGTCCTTGACGACGTCTGCGCCACCCTACACGCCGTCTCCGAAGGCGCCGACCTGGACCTACAGAACGTGAGTTCTCGCCTTTGGAAGGACAGTTCGGGATTTTGTCGGAGGACAAGAGGGACGGAGCGTATTTGTTTTGTGTGCCGAGTGGCTTAATATTGGGACGAAAATATATCTGTTCCAGTTATCATCTAAAACTGTAGGAACTTTTGGAAAAGTAATTTATGTAAAACGATTGTTGGTGGTGGTAGCAATTCTATTTTCGAATATTTAACACTTCATTTTCAAGTGATTCATTCTAATTTATCTATGATCCCCAATGATGTGAGCTAGTCAATGGTGTACGAGGGGTGTTGAGAAAATAACGAGAATTTTTTTAATTTCGCGAGTTTGGAGAGTCCGGCTGTCAAGTTATTTTACTATGTTGGTATACCTGCCCCTAAAGTATGATAGCATTTTGAGCTGTATTCATCGTTTATGCTTTGTCCGGTGGCAGCCGCCGCTCTAAAGTTAGACGGGTTTTTACGATCTCTGCGATTTTCGTTTGTTTAAAAAAATGGATCAATGAATTTGTGCCAAATTTTGCGTAACAAATGAAATAAAGGGTAACAGGGTGTGTGAAATGCTAAAAAGAGGCCCATGGTGAGAGTCTGCTAAGAGTAAAACAAAAGTTTACGAGTGGTATTATAAGCGTATCCAAGATGGCCGTGAAGACACTGAAGATGGCGAACGCCCCAGCACAACAACAACCGATGAAAACGTGGAAAAGTGTGAGAAATGGCTATGAATGATCGCCCATTAACAAATAGGGAAGTCGCTGATGATGTTGGCGCGTATTTCGATTGGCTCATGCCCTGAAATCTTTTGGAATGTTTTGGGTATGAAACGCGTGACAGCAAGATTTGTTCAAAAAATTGTTGAATTTTGGATAAAAAGCAGCGGCGAATGGAAGTTGCTTAATGGAGTCAACGACGATGCAGAATTACTGAAACGTGTCATTATAACAGGCGACGAAACATGGGTTTACGGCGAAAAATGACTTCGAAACTAAGGCTCGATTCCAAATCGTTGATCCATTTTTTTGAACCAACGAAAATCGCCGAGCTCATAAAAACACGTCTAACTTAAGAGCGGCGGTTGCCACCGGACAATGTGTAAACAACGGAAACAGCTAAAAAAGGCTATCATACTTCAGGGGCATGTATACCAACATGATAGCAAAGCATGTTGACATTCTTAGTCTCCAAACCCGCGAAATTAAAAACGTCCCGTTATTTTCTGAACACACCTCGGACACTTCGTGCGTGGGATTTGCAAGTTTCAACGGGGCGATAAAAATGCGGGAACAGTTGCCTCTTCCGTCCCCTTCTCGTTACACCCTTTTTCGGAATCCCAGGAAGGCACGCACGGTAGGGTTATGTCACAGAACTTGAGTGAAGCAGGAGGTCGAACCCGGGCCCTCCTATTCAATTCTGCAATGCCCTGCCCTCGTTGGCCCACCACGCCCCCGACTCACATGAGCAGCGAAAATGCCTTCCAAACCCGCGAAATTGAAAAATTCTCATTATTTTCTGAACACACGTCGTAAGTTGTGGCTCTCTGCTCTGTATGTCACTAATCAGCATTTTACTCAGGTTGAGAGTAACAATTGAAATATGACAGACAGTAAGGAGTTGCATAACAGCTAGCAAAACAGAATGCCAGCACATGTGAAATATTTAAAATGTTAATTCATCGCTTTTTATTTTTCCTTCAGAAACTGAATACGTCTGCTGGCACCAATCAACACTATCAGAAAAATAAAGAGGGCTTCATCATACACCATTATGCTGGAATTGTGTCTTATAATGTGGAGGGATTTTGTGATCGAAACAGAGATGTGCTAGTACTAGATTTGATTGAACTGATGCAAGAGAGTTCCAAGTAAGTACATGGGAAATAGAAAGTGTAGAAATATATATTTTTTTAATTTCTTGGAGTATATTTTATTCTAGGCTGCTTTGTGGAAGGGCATATCCACTTGAAATGTCGACCTTATTATTTCATTCATTCACATTTTAAATTGTATTTGTATGAATTCCTCTTTTGATCTTTGTTTATTTTCTGAATTGACTACATTTTCATTTCCAGTGCTTTTATTCAGGCTTTATTTCCTGACCAAATAAATACTGGTTCTAAGTCCAGACCTACAACTGCAGGATCTAAGATTCGGACCCAAGCCAACAAGCTTGTTGAAGAGTTAATGAAATGTACTCCACACTATATCAGGTAGGAAATGATCAAATGCTCACCCCTTTCTTGCATGCTATGAAGGTTTTCCCTGATACTTCATTTTCAAGGCCTTCGTCCCATTGGTAGAATGGAAATATGACATACACCATAACCTGTTCACTCAGCACCAAAGAGAATACCAATCTCCTAATTTTTCAGTGCTTATGTTTGCAGTGGAATGTTTTATAGAAAACAATGAAATAGTCAAAGTTCTGCATTCAGTGATTACTAAGTTCAGTGGAATATTCCAAAATGTTGGTCTGTATATAATTGAACTAAGAGGGCATGATACTGCATTTATGCAACTAAACAGCAAGGTTTTAAGGTGACTTAATCCGTTTGCATGCTCACTCAAATGAACTATTTTTGCTCAACCTTACTGTGAAACCTTTCTAAATTTTCTGATTTTGATTGGGTACCGGGGACTAAGACTCAAGAAGGTGCTGAACCAGTCATAGGTGAAGCACATGACTGTTCTAAACAGCCATTCCAAGTTGGCTGTGATGGTGATCCAATATTTACTTATGTGGAAGGAAAACTGCATAAATATTTCCACTCTTGGCAGAGGCAGCACTTGATTGCCATCCAAACAGCCAATTGTTCATCAGAGAGGGCCTCACCTCAGTTGAGGGCCATGCACTGAATGACTGTCTTTTAATTGTTTCCAGACAGTGCAGACACTTTGATTTTGTGGCATTGATTTGAAAATTCAGGCTCAAAATCCAATGATTTTATTGAAATAATGTGTGCCCAGATAGAAAGGGAAGGTAGTGTTGAAGCAAAGTTTTCAAAAAGATTTCCATAACTTCTTTGTTCTATATTAACAAATATAATATTATTATTTAATTTTCATTTTGCTTTATGTTTTCATGGTGTCGATTGGCTTTTTTCGGGACCAATTGAGAAAATTGAGGCTCTTGATAGAATGAATAAGATAATAATAATTTTGGACATGATACCTCTGTCTAAAAACTGGACATTCGCTCAGAAGGAAGGCTCAGGCTGTTTAAGTTTGATTCAATTCGATTCAGTTTTGAATCTTGGGTGCTGATTTTATTTGAGATTCGATTTGATGTGAAATTAGTGATTCACAGGTCTCATTGGTGTAATACTCAAGGGTGCTCGTACATCTATTTTTATGGAGTACATTATTTGAAAGTAGACTGTGAATTTTAAAGAAAAATTTATATATTGCTTATAGTATCTGTTCATTGTCTGCAATGCATGATATCTTCCAATTTAAGGTGCATTAAACCAAATGAAACAAAAAGGCCCAGGGACTGGGAGGAGATGAGAGTGAAGCATCAAGTTGAGTACTTGGGCCTGAAGGAGAACATAAGGGTGCGAAGGGCTGGATTTGCTTACAGGCGTCCCTTCAAGAAGTTCCTTCAGAGGTAATTTTTTGCATTTATTTTTAAGGCCTAATTTGTGCATAGCCTAAATATTCTGTGGCAATACATCCTCAAATTACATTTGGCTGTACGACAGTGTTAGTAGCTGCTACAGGTGGACAGCTGCTTGATCTTTGGTGACCACGACTTCTTTGGGGAGAACTTCTCCCATCCTGAACCCCACGAACCCATTCTTTGCAAAAACTATTGCACTTCTCAAATATTTTTATCAGAATGGCATAATTAATTTTACACAGCTTTGACAAATGACCCATGATATATTTTATGCTTCCTGCTTCCTTACTTTGGAACTTAGGCTTTTTTTGTTAGCTCCTGTGGCACTGATACTTCAACAAATTTTTTAAATTCAAGATTGCAAAGATTAAAACTTTTTTATTTGTATAGTCTAGTATGGAGATATGTTTTGTTGATGTTGTAGCCCAGTGGCACCAGAGAGTGACCATTTGACTTGAGACCAGAGAGTCCCGGGCTCCATTTCTGGTACATGCCCATGGGGAACCCATTCTAAAAATCCAATCAAACTGATTTTTTTGGTCCCGAGGTTTTTGTGGGAGATTGAATGGTGTGTTGGGGAGAGAGGAACTGGCCCATATTTCTGGCCAGAATTCCTCGCATTGCATAAAGGTTTATAGAACTCTTATGTGAGCTCTACCCTCACCTATCAAAAAATTGCCTTGGCCATAATAACTGTAAATGGGATAGAAATGTTTCTGAATATCTCCTATTGCGGCTGAAAACCTAGCATTTCACTTAAAATGAAGGCATTCCTTTTCTGAAGCGGACTGCTTGTCAGTTGAAATACTGTGTCAGCTTCTGGGCACCTCCCTTACCTTTCCTAAAGTGCGAGTCACAGTACTAACGTCGGAAGAGATTCCACCGTAGACCTGTGAGTGAGTGAGTGAGTTTTGCAAGGGTTAAGGCGTCTTTGCGTACCCAAGCAAGTGAGTGATCTGCGGGCCATTGGCGCCTCTCGAAAGCCCTGATGGAGTGTGGGTGCCTGCGACTGGCTAGGATCAAGGCCATTTGGTACATCCAAGCTCGAGAGTGCGTGATTAACTTTGATTTATTTTTTATTATTTTTTTAAAAATTATTTTATTTAATTTTTTTATTTTTTTTACATGCGATTGGTGCTCCCCTGGTGCAGAGAGAAGTCTCTTGCAAGCCCTGAGTCGGTGTGAGTGCTTGAGACTAGCAAGGATCCATTCAATTTAGTACATCCAAGCTAGAGTTTGCATGATTAATTTGCATTAATTATTTTTATTTTATTAAGTGCGATTGGTGGGCCCCGGGCACAGAGAGAAGTGTCTCGCAAGCCCTGATTGAGTGTGGATGCTTGGAACTGGCAAGGATCAATGTTGAATAGTATATCCAAGTTAGAGAGTACGTGATTTATTTGCATTTACTTTATTACGTGTGATTGGGTGGGCCACTGGCACAGAGAGAAGTCTCTCGTAAGCCCCTAACTGGTGTGAGTGCTTGGTAAGGGCGAGGGAGGGTCAATGCTATCCAGTACACGTTAGACAGAGCATTTTTTGTTATCATATTTTGGTTTAACCATTTTATACTCTGAATCCTGCCCTAAATCATTTCATTTTAATTTAATTTAATTTGAGTTATTTATTTATTCCCCTCTAATTTCCTCCACTCATCCTTTGCCCATTTTTAAGAGCACGGCTGTGGTTGATTCTTTCCACAATATTCATACAGCCGTAATTACCATTCGCTTCATATATGTATTCAAAGTTGCTCCTGATGATGACGTCGAATGGCAAAACCTAGGTCTTTCTCTAAATAAAGTGTGGGTGGAATTACTTAGTTACTTATTTCATTTCAGCATGTTGTGTTTATTCCATAAAGCTATGCTGGAGGCAACAAATTTTATGTAATGATTTTTTAAATAACTTTGATTAACTTTTTGCTTCTTTCAATAAAATCAAGGCTAGTTTATTCTAAATATAGAAATGCTGCCTATAGTTTTTTATTTTATTTTCATGTGATTCACTGTGTGTCTTTTTTCGAATCAGATATGCAATTCTCACCTGCCAGACGTGGCCTTCATGGAATGGACCAGAGAAAGTAGGCATTCAAGTCGTCATGCAGAGTGTAAATATGGAGACGGATCAGTATCAACTTGGGAAGACAAAAATATTCATTAAAGCTCCAGAATCAGTAAGTTTCAATTTAAAAAAATGATTTTGCAAAACAAGGGGAAAAATCAGAAATTAGAAACAGGATTCATTGTATTCTTTATGGATGCGACACTATTATAGGAATTTGAAAGGACATTCAATGTGATATTAAGTTTGTGGAGAACATTTTTTTGCCACCCTTAATTTATAAAAAAGATATGAAACTAGCATTTAAGTTATAAAATTTTGATGAATTTCTAGTGAAATTATGATGAATGGAGGTTATTAGGATATATTATATATTTATAGGATATTAAATATATTATAGGATATAAAGGGCAATGTTTTATCAAATATGTACATTTACTCAATGGGTTAATAAAGCTTCAGTCTTTTACTTAAAATGTTTGTGGAAACAAGAAATCATTTTCTTCGTTACTCTCAATTGCAATTGATTCAGTCTTACCATCCAGGCTTAGTTAATTAATATTATATTGCCAAAAGAGTTTCAATAGTTAAAAATACAAGTTCTACTACCTTAAACATTATTTACATTTCTTTTTGCACACACTCTACAATAAAGTGGCAAAAACCATATAAAAGATGTAAACAATTTTTGCACAAGATGAAGGGGAATGAGGATAAAATGATATAGAGCTAACTCAAAAATACCAAAAATTTGTCGGTTGGATGTACACCTTGAAACTAGATCTATCTAAGGGCCAAATCATGTGTTGTACGTTCTTTAATATTTTCACACATGTTCAAATGTTAAGTGCATTTTTGGGCACCAACTAAAACTAGCCACCATTCTTTTGGTCACTCTGAGGTTGGTTGGGAAAAAGTACTATACTTTTTTGTGAAAATGAAGAAAACCTTTTGCTCTCATTAGGGATTATCTTAATGCATCATCAGAATATTTTTCAGTGGGGTTTATTATGATCTCACTGGGAAATAAACATGTAATCAACTCACTCTAATGGGCACACATCATGCCGACTACCTTCTGGTATGTGTTTTTTTGTATAAATTGATCACAGTAATGCAACAAAGGCCATAATCAAACTCTTAATGTGTATCAGGTAACTGAACCAAGCATATTTATCCCACTGGAGTTAGTTACTCTGGCATTTGGTTGTATCGTAATGTCCCTAATACGAGAAATATGTAAAAAACAACTTAACTTCATGGGCAGTGGGAATAAAGAAATCAATTAAATGGTGGATCAGCAAAAAAAGAGCAAAAAAGGGACTTGCAGTAACAAATTAGAAAAAATGTGCGTGGGAATTTAAATAATCATCATGCAACACTCCCATGATTCTTAAATACCTTTGATTAAAATGACTATGAACACATCACTGTTGCTCATATACGAGAGATATTTTAGATGTGTCCATTTCTCTTCATTCTTCTCACTTCAAAGCTATGGATGGCTGACATAGGAAGACCATTGAAGTTATCTTACAGCTCTTAAATAGTCATTTCTTCTACCTATTTTGCGATAAGTTTTACTTATTCCTTTTCCTCTTGATTGCATTGAGGATTAAGTTTTCACGCCAACCTATATCGCAAATGACCTGTTGGTCACCTCCCCTAACACTACTACTACCAACCTATCTCACTAATACAAATATGTAGTTTGGTCAACGTTGGATTTTTTTCCCAGCTCTTCCTGCTTGAGGAAATGAGAGACAGGAAATTCAACCACTATGCCAGAATCATCCAGAGAGCATTCAAGAAGTATTTTGCACGCAAACAGAATGATCGACAAAAGGAACAGGCTGCAGGTAAATAAGAAATCAACAATAGGCATGGGTTGTTAAAAATTTGTTAAAATATGGTTCATTAAAAAGTTCATACTGTGATAACATAAGAACATACTGTATTTGCAGTCCAACTGTTCATTACCCATATGTAATACACAAAACATGTCTCAAGGCATACGTGGTATGCGCAAACTGTTTTAATCTGGTGGCCTTGATGTGGACCATAGTCGAGCCCACTAGCGGCGCTAGTTGCCTGAGACCCAATGAGCCGTGTCTGTGCTTGGCGGATCGTCAAGCTGTGCGTATGAGTTATGCTAGTTTCTGCTGTCTTTGCTTTTACTGTTTGTCAGAAGTGGAAATTGATGAATTCACGAAGCAATAAATCAACATCAAGTTTTTGGTGAAGTGAGTTAAAAGTTATCAAAATTATCCCTGAAATGTCGACGGCAGTTTTCCGTGATAATGGTCTGAAGAAAACATTCCGTCTTCACGTGGATTAAGCGTTTTAAAGATGGCCGAAAAGACGCCACGGATGATGATGCAAGGCCGGGACGAACTTCAACCACCCGTGTTGACGACAACATTGATCTTGTGTGGTCCCTTGTCCTTACCGATGGTCGAAAAACTGTCCGAATGATAGCTGTTGAACTGAATTTAGGGAAATCAACAGTGTACACTACTATATCAACCGAACATGATGGATGGATCCTTCGCCATGACAATGCACCTGCACATTCAGCGTTGATTGTTCGCCAGTTTCTGGCAACAAATTCAATCACCTTGATCATCCTTCTCCTTATTCTTATAGATCTCGCCCCTTGCGACTTTTTCCTATTCCCAAAATGCAGAAATGTGACGCGGGGACATATCACTGGGAAGACGTGGAAGACACAATAAAGCAAGAAACGACGAGAAAACTAAAAATCCTAAATGATGCCGAGGACTTCCAAGGGTGCTTTAAACAGTGGAAAAGAAGAAGATGGAATAAGTGCATAGCAACGAATGGAGAGTACTTTGAGGAAGGGGACAAAATCAATGCATAGACGATATTTTTCAAAATAAAGTTTTGATGGCCTCAGTTCACTTATTTATGGGGCAGAGTAGTGTGAGCCATCATTAGGGAAAAGTCTGAACTTCAGTTCATTGTGTGTGTGAGGAGGGGTGTGAGGTGGTGGGTCTGGTGCTTGTCCTGAAGGAGTTTGTTACGGGCAAGTGGTGGTGAAGGCGATGTTATGTTGGTTAGATTACTGCTGTGAAGATGAGCAGGGTGGTGGAGTGGCATTCAAAATCTAGAATGGAGAGGTTGTGATTTCTTGCTTGATGGTATCTCCCTCCTCTAGTTAATCCGGGAATCATCCATTACTCTCAAATTAAGGGGATTTTGCATTTATTCATTTATTTATCAAAATTATTGGGGTGAGATTGAGATTTCATAGTCCCTTCTTCCACCTAACCCTTACACATTACAATAAAGGCTATCACACGCATCCATGCCCCAGGTGTAGGAAAACCCACCTGGGCGGGAATTGAGCCCACATCCTCTGAATTGGCAGGCAAGGGTGCTACACCTATCATTTTTGTAAAGATGCTGCCCTCTTTTAGCGGAAACATTGTCATCATTATTTGGAGACATATTCTATTTTAGATGGCATGTTCCAAGCAGCTTAAGGGAGCATTATGCGGATGTTATATCTTATGTCCACCGAATCAAAGTTATGTCAGAAGGGTTCTGGTATCTCTTATGGTAAGATCTGTCAATGACTAAAAAGATGTTTATGAGGTCAGTAAGTATAATATAAACCCCGAGTGGCGTAAAACTGCTGTTGAAGCTGTAAGATTGTTCCCAGAGGACATGCCAGTGGACATCAAAATGAGTCAGTTTTCTAAATTGGAAAAAATAGAAAAATACAAGTATAATGTTTGTCTTCAACAGTTTCATGCATGATGCCATGATGCTCCTTCAATCGAGCATACGTACATTTTGTATGCTCGATTTATCGCTTTAAAATGGGCACAAAGGATTGCTGAAATATTTCTGCCGTTTACAAATATATGTAGGAGACCAGTCATTGAAAAACCAATTTGAACATGGGAAGGAAAGTGCCACTTACCAATCAGTACAGACGATTAATGAGATCATTTCTTTATGTGGCATGCCACTGGATTGGAGAGCATCATTAATAAAGTGAAAGAAGCTTGCTCACGGATGAAAAACCAGTGATATTTCAGGAAAGGAGCAGTCGTCCATTAAGTGTCTTATTTCAATAAGGAGGCCAATGAAATCAAAGAGGAATTTATTGACTTTGCTGAAATGAAAGCACTTGATGCAAAAACCATTGATGATTTTGTTTTAAGTGAAGAGCCGAAGAAATGCATGGAATTCTGTTTAAGGAAATTTTGCCGCAAGAAATAGTGCCTTTCACTTTAATTCAGCAGCCTGCAAGTCGTCATTCATCATAGCTGTGACAATGATTGTTGAAGTACTCTGCAGAGTTAGAGCCAATTGTGAATCCTCTTCAATCCAAGCCATGGAAATCACCAAAACCTGGAAATGATTGGACACTGTTGCGAGGATGAAGAAAAAACCACCAACAGAAGTTAATTAAATCACAAAGCAACTGGTGGACTGAATTGGACTGAATCTGAGCGTACCATGGAGTGTTGGTGGGCAGCAATAACCATTCAGCGACAAATCCCATGGAATTCCAGGGAGGATCCGTAATAACTCCATATCGAGATTATATCTCATCTTCCTTAGAATTACAGTTTTACACTGACAATACACCTTGGTTTGCATTAATCTACATCCTCAGCACATGATGATCACTCATTGTGATAGATGAATCAAGGAGAATTACAGCTTCATTCGAAAGCTTTTACCTTTTGGAGGCCCTAGAAGCAGAGTTGTAAACTTTAGTACAAAAATATTGAAGGACGAGAAATTAAGTAGTGAAAAACTAAAAGACCTGATCATCCCCCAAGTCTTGAAGACCCTTTTTTCCACCATCAAAAGAGGCTCAGCTGATATTTCAGCTCAGTAGAGCACTCTTTCAGCAGTCTGTGAAGGATCAAGGCAGCTATAAAGCAGTGTGGGAGATGACGGGTTAAACAGACTGGCTAAGTTAGTTGCACATAGAACATTTATTTTTGACAAAAGTGATGACTTCATTTCCATAAAAGTTGAAAAATTTGATGTGAACCTGTAAAATTTACTTTTTGAATAACTATCGATTGATTTCAACTGTTCCATACTGTGAATTTTTCATTGGTTCACATTTTTATTGTCTTTGCTATTTCATTCTGCCAATATATTAAATACTAATTTAATGTATTATTTCCCTGTCAATATAAATGTTTCTAGTTTATTATATCTGCCTCTTTCCCTCTAGGCTCCATAAAATTTTAAGCTGCTCCAACAAAAAACATTTTAAGCTATCACTTATGTTAATTATAGACTGGTTTTTTGGAATTTGCCAATGAATCTGCAATATGCAGCTGAGGAGTCAAGTTTTCTCCTGGTGTTTTTTCATGAGGGAGCAATAAGGCCTAAATATTTCCAACAAATTGGCACGTGTTTTTTTACTCCATTTGTGTTTCTATTAATTAAATTTTTTATTGTTTATCCCTATTCATAGATGCATACCTGCACAGTTTTCTTCACAAGAAGATATATTAAATCGTTATATTCTTATTCATTTCAGATTTGTTCTATGGAAAGAAGGAGCGTAGAAAGTTCTCCTTGAATCGAAACTTTGTTGGTGATTATATTGGTGTAGAATATAAACCTGCCCTTCAAAGTATTATCGGCAGAAGGGAGAAAGTAGTATTTGCTGAAGTTGTCAGCAAATATGATAGGCGTTTTAAGGTATGTATCTTGTTCTATTTATTCAAATATATGTATTTTGGATCTGCAGATATATTGCCTAAGCCGCAAATTCAAGGAATTTATTAACTATGTATGTGTGCATCTATTTTTAAATGTTTTTTATTATATTTTCATCTGAGCAACGTTTTGATTGATTATTTTCATCAAGGTTGCCCGACGTGACTTGATCCTCACCATGAACGCTCTCTTTCTCATTGGGAGGGAGCAGATAAAAAAAGGATTGGACAAGGGGAAGTACGTGGAAGTGGTGAAACGGAAATTGGAATTTTCTCATATAAGCTTGATATCAGTGAGCCCACTGAAGGTTTGTAGACCATTGGCATTCTCTACTAACCAGTGGAAAGATTTATGTTTAAGAGGTCAATAGTAAGTGTGTAGCAGTTAATTGATGTTGTCAAATGCCGTAATTTGTGGCATTCACTCTTGGTTCATTTTGTCAATATTTTTGCAGTTATCATAAAATGCATATAACAATGCCTTCTTAATCTCAGCACACTTTTTTATACTTTGGTTTTGGACTAAAATTGCTTAATGGGATTTATGCAAACCTTGTGATTCCTGTTATTTAGTGTTGGTAGAGCAGTCAAGGTCAAGTTATATTTGCCCTAATTTCTTTCTGAACTCCAATTGTGGGGTCGGAAAAACAGGAGAGTGACTTGAAGGTCGGGTCGATTGGTCTAGTCAGCAATCACTTGTGATACCATACTTTGTGCGAAACCACTTAATTTTGCCCCTTAGGTGATTACTGCATTTGTGTGTAAATTATTGAAATGGAAAGTGGTCTAATGTTTTAAAAATGTAAAATTTTCCAAGCATGATGAATTGAGGAAATATTGAGAAGCAAGTTCCAGTCTGCCAGTCTCAGATTTAACCCTGCATAACCTACTCTATGAGACTGTCAATTTTTCCAAGAATGATTTCCAACAGCGGATCTTCCCTCTTCCATTTATCCCAATCTATCAGTCATTTTTCACCCATGCCATTTTATACACTTGATGAAGTAACACCTGGTTCTTTCCCAGCATATTGTGTGTAGAAATTCCTCTCGGGGCTTCAACTGGGCCAGAGTCTCAATTCTGGTTGATGAGGACCTGGGATGAATTTTTAGTTGATACATTCATGTTTTTCCAATGGCAGCTAAAATTCGTAAACAAATTTCAATTTTCAAAAACTGGATAAGAGTTGAGAGACAGGATGAAAATGAGATCATTAACAAGAAATGACAGAAACTCTCTGCTTAATTAACAAACTGTGATCACTAAGTGAAAACTATTATTATAGAATGAACAACGCTCAGTTGAAATGAGACTCAAAGAATATTTTAAAATAACAATTGTTTGCCTTTCCTCAAAATGTGGGGCCCTAATGCTCCTGTTGATGGGGAGATGTGGCTGCAGGAAGGTGTGTGCACTGCATTTGACAGAGCATCTCGTGTGTGTGTGAGCACATGGGTCTTGTTGAGCTTGTGTGTGTCTTGGTGTGAATGTTTTCAACAGAGAGATTCAGAAGACATTACTTTCGAGCAATTTTAATACACATGTGTAAACAGCAGCCCTTTCAAACCAAATTTCCAGTTCTTGTACGTGTGTGTGTTAATTTAGCCTGTCCTATTTCTGTCTTCAATCTATTGAAATCAACATTCTGGTGATGCTGGTGATGAGTGCTGATTCTTTTATTGTTTAGTTATATTTTTTTAATAATAAAGCATTTAGAATAATAATTTTTATTACAGGATGACTTTGTTGTAATTCACACAAAGCAGGATTATGACAGTGTGCTGGAAATAGTGTTTAAAACTGAATTTTTATCCATGCTGAGCAAGTTGTACAAAAACAAATTGGGCATGGACTTGGTCATCAAATTTTCAGACTTGTAAGTATGAGTTTTGTATCATCTATTTGGATTGAATATGAGCATTTTCAGTGATTGTAAGTCAGTATCTACCTTGGACAAGTATGTGAACATTTATCAAACTTAAGCAATTGTAAGAACTTAGCATTAGCAAGAAACTCATGTATCTACTGATATAAGAAGATGAATTTTACAATTTTACTCTGAAATGTAGCCCACAACCTGTATGATTGTTAATATTTAACAAGGTTGTAGACAGTAACAGAAAGTTTTATTTTGTTTCTTTTATTCAACCCTGAGGGTGTTGATTTTAGTGCATACTCAGATGTGTTGTCTGCAGTTTAGAATGTACAGCAGATTTCTTGTTCTTTTTTTCTCTGCTTTTATATGAATTAGTCTTCAGTTAGTAGTGATATGGTCCTTCATCTCTCCTGAATATGTGTACCGCATAGTGTATCATTGAAAGAATATTCAAATTTAAGACTGACGCCATCACTGCTGGATATGCATTCCAATGAATAGTCATCTACTTAAATATGACAGAGCGGTGGCATAAATAAAGCCATTAACAGCAAAGCCTCATTATTTTGCCTTTCAAATCCCCAAAAGGATTTAGTTTCAAATATCCTTGTTCAAAATAAGCACTAAAAAATTATCAATGAATCCATATTTGGACAGAAAAAAAAGTATTTAATGTCCATGAGCATCAAGCAAAATGACTTTGACATTTAATGACACAATTATTTTGTCCTATGTTTCGGGAGGAAGTTTTTAAGTGCAAAAATGAATGCTCAACCGTAAGAGTGTAAATGAAATTAGTCCATGAAATCAGTGCAACTTTTAGCAGGTTTATGAGTATCACCTTTTTTGATTTGTCTTTTTCCTTACCATCTACACTCTTGACCTATGATGTCTTTGTTATCTGATACTGTTGAGTTTAGCCAAATGGATTGTTCTACTCTACTTTAGGCTGCGATTATTTTCTCTTTCATTGCTGCTTCTTGGTAGTCATCACCACAATGACACATTCACTTGTATTTCCTTTTTCCCTTTTCCAAAGTTGCATCTTATATTTGTCCCAAAGAATATTTCAGCTCTGTCTTTTGATTATAAAGTATAGTTACCTACATCAGTGGTCATTTTCCTGAAATTGTGGCTGTGGCAAATTCAACAATAATTTTATCGACTTCCTAAAAGAATGCTCTTGGTGGCCTAGGTTCCCTAATAATTTAAATAATTATTATGGAACCTAGGTCAAAGGATATGAGCAATGAAAGTAATCAAAATTAGAGCTGCGTTAGCTTTCAAAGTACTTAATCCATAGATTTTCCAATTGCTAGTTCAATGTCTTCAAGTTGTCCTTCATGCTGGTTACCTTGTAATATTCCCTCCACTCGGTGAGACTTTGCTCCAAACATGCCACTGTTCTTGTATGTTCTATAGACTGTCACTGTCGTAGCACTTTAATGTACCAATGTGTGATTTGCAGCACAGAATTCAAAGTGAAGAAGGAGGGATGGGGAGGGGGAGGCATGAGGCAACTGAAGTTCACCCCTGGCCTTGGAGACAAACCCACATTGAAAGCCTCAGGAAAGGTGCTCACCATCAGCATTGGATCCGGCCTCCACAAAACCTCGAGTGAGTTGATGCACCCATGATGCTTAGTCTCATTGTTTTATTGAATTTTGCTGAGAGGAATGGCTGCTATCTCTCTCATAATAATAATAATATTCTATTCCTTTTGAAAAATGGTACCACCGTATTAAATGTCTTCAATATACATATTATTTAACATATAAACATAAGTTCTTAAATGCAATGAAGATTATCAGAAAAGAATTCATCCAATGAGTAAAGTGGGTGAGCAAGTAACCTGGTATAACCCTATTCTAACCAGGTAACCCTATTCTTGAAACTCTGGATACTGTCTAATTTCAACTGAGTTGGCAGATAGTCATACAGTCGTATGTTCATATTATGAAATGTGTTGTAAGTTGATGATAATCTACAATAAGTAGTATTTAGATTTGATTTACCTCTGGTGAAGTAATTATGGATGTTAGATCTTAATTGGTAAGTTTCTGTATTGACTTTCACATGAATCAGAGCCTTAAAGATGTATAAACTAAATACAGTCATGATTCCATACCTAATAAAAAGAGGTTTGCAGGAATCATATAGTGGTATATTAGCAAGAGAAAGAATAGCTCTCTTTTGTAGCGGCAAAATTTGTCTAACATGTGGGGAATGACCCCATAACTCAACACCA
Organism: Hetaerina americana; assembly: GCF_022747635.1. Taxonomy (NCBI): domain Eukaryota; kingdom Metazoa; phylum Arthropoda; class Insecta; order Odonata; family Calopterygidae; genus Hetaerina; species Hetaerina americana. The sequence goes on along the minus strand of NW_027286819.1, from coordinate 123,656 downwards.
TAATTCAAATGACATTGAAAGAAGGCATGGCAAAGTGTTAAACGATACTCATTTGAAATGATAAAGTTGAGCTTTCTTAACATATAAACAGCTTTACTCAATTTATTACAGGTCTGACTGATGTGAGTCTCCCAGTTAAGTTTTGTATCAATATAAATTCCTAATATTTTAACAGTTTCAACATCAGTTATTTTTGATTTAAGACTGCACACAATATGCTGAGTTTTGCTCGTATTTAAATGTAAATGATTAGCATCAAACCATTCCTTAATCTGTCTTTGGGAAGCGCTAGATCGTACCTTTGCATCTACTAGATGTTGACATTTTTGCACAAAAGTAGTGTCATCAGCATATAAAACAGATGTAGGTTTCATATAACTGGGCAAATCATTAATCATGATGATGAAAAGTATTGGACCAAGCACAGAGCCCTTTGGTACACCTCATTTTACTTTAAGAGCTGTAGATTGACAGCCATCAATTTCAAACAATTGGTGGCAATCATCCAAATATGACTTCATTAGTTTCAGTGCGATTCCCTTAACACCATAATATTCTAGCTTTGTTAGTAATATTGAATTATTATCTCATCCAAAAGCCTTACTAAGATCACATAGTGTCTCAGAGACTGACTCCTTCTCTTCAAATGCATTAATGACATAATTAGCTATGGACTCTACTGCCAAAATTGTAGATTTCCCAGATCAAAACCCATACTGTGATTTGGAAAAGAGGTTATTTGACTCAAAAAAATTACATATTTGATCTTCCATTAGAGCTTCAAAAATTTTACCAAAAACTGGGACTATGGAAATGGGGTGACAGTTAGCTAAATCATCTTTATCACCTTTCTTATAGACAGGTACTCTTTTAGAATATTTTAGAGCTGTTGGAAAATCTCCTGTCTCAAAACATAAGTTGACTAACATAGCTAATGGTTCTTCAATGAACACAATAATGTCCTTTATTAGGGAATTAGATAGACCATAAATATCTCTACAGTTTGATTTTTTAAATTTTTTAACAGTTGATATAATATCAAATGGAGCAACAAAATTCCATTTGAAATTTAAATTACTCAGAGGAAGATTTTGCAGCAAACTGCCAATATTGGCAGCATCAACATTTCGAGAGAATACATTGTTTTCAACAGCTTTTAAGAAAAATTATTTTTATGTATGCTTAAACATAAAAGTAGGCCATTATTAGTGAACCATATGGGTATTTTTTTGTGAAGAAATGTCTTAGAGCCATGGAGAAGTGGATTTAAATATTTATCTGATAAATAAAATTTGATTTTAATGGAAAAGAGTCCCAAAATTTAGTTAAGTGCACTAATTGCTGATTTTAAATATGATTGTACATAATTTAGTAATGCATCCTATTTCCCTGATGTCATACCTGTTTAGGGTAGATAGAAGTCGATGAACATCATCATCTTGGCATCTATCAACTTGCGTTGCAGATGGTCAAACAGAGCATTTAAGAGTTGTGTGATGTAAATGTAAAGAGTTTATTTTTCCAAAACGCTCAAAAATAATATGTTGGAATAAAATGAAAATACTGACTTAATAATTCCACACCCTTTATTTAAAAACAGGACCCAGGTTCAAGGTCGAAACCTGGGTTGTGTTTTTAAATAAAGTGTGTGGAATAATCAATGTCAATAATTTCATTTCATTTCTATATGTATGTTTGGATAAGTTATCATCCCCAGCATATTATAAATAATAATACCATTCATGTGTGGTTCACCAAGTTTCAGAAAAATCTCAGAATGTCTGAAATTCTGGAGTCATGGTGAAAGAAAACCTGGAATCATTGTGCTGATTTCAAAATAGAGTGTCCGTTTCTCTCTGATTATCATGATGCATGATTTGACTTTCAACATCCACCCTTAATTGGATGTTGAAAGTCAAAATTGAATACTGAGCATTCAGGCAGGTGCCAGAGATATTTGAAATGTATAAAAATACCCAATCATACCATCTTCAATACCTGCCATACAGGCAAGTTTTGAGTTATTCTGTTGACAATCAAGTGAGTTATGGTGGTTAAGCCTTTGGGATATCTTCTGCACACTGATCAGAAGTGGCTTATTGTGGTCCTGACAAATGTACAGGAGAAAAAAGGTATCTGAGGGTAATTAGGTGTAGTTTTAGTTTGGTCAAGGTTAATTTCCTGCATAATAATAATATGTGTATCTATTTGTTCATATGTTGATTTCTAATGAGATCAGGGTATGTTGGTTTGCATTCCAAAATATGAGGCACTTAATTTTTAATCAGTGTAGTAATTTCAATGAATTTATTCCCCCCCTTTGTCAGGGCACCCTTATATTAATAAAAAGAGACGTTTCAGGCATGATATGGTGGGATATCATGATTAATTAAAAATTGGCAATTTTCCATGAAAGAGGATTTATTACGCCTGGTTTTATTGTAACTGCATCATCATCAAACCTGATAATGATGTATTTACAATGAAACTAGTCAAAACACACCTTATTTTGTGGAAAAATGCCAATTTTTAATAAATTCACCCTTATATTGTCCCTACTCTTGTTCTTCTTGCCATTATGACATAACATTTCACATCTAAAGACGTTTTTATTCTTCTGCAGGGCCTTCCAAGCCTTCTCAAGTTCGTACGAGCCACGGTAAGGCTGGCCGGCTGAATATACCATCACCACCAGCATCTGCTGCACCATCTGTGCCTCGTCCAAGACGGGCAGCCCCTCCCTGCCCCTCACAAGCAGTGCAAGAGACCAGGGTGCCACCACCTCCCCCCAGTGGGCCCCCCCCTGCGAACCAGCCCACCATCAAGCCAAGCCCCTTCCGATTGCCTGCTCTCTGTGAGTTAGCCCTGCAAACAAGGCAGAGCGTGATTGTTTCAAGGTGTCCTGAGAGAGAGAGACCCATTGAATATTCATTATCTCACGGGCTTCAACACTTTCTGAATTTGCCTTTTCAACACTCTTCTTGATTGTGTACATTTTTCAACCAACTGTATTAGGAATTTCGGGAGTGTCTGAACTGATTTTTATTTATTAAATAGAGTACGTATCTTGATTTTCAGGATGGTCATAAAAAATCCTCGAGGGCACTGTCAGTTTGAGGGTAATAGACTTGACGAAGTTCACCCTTTAAGTTGCCATGCTTTGCTGCTGTCTACATTTATTTCCTCTTGTACTGATTTCAAGAAAAGTTTTTTAAAGGGGCATTCTTTTCTGAGGATAATGTCCTTTCCAGAAACAAGATCTAAGAGAGACTTTTTCAGTGTTAATGCTCATTTTAAGCTTCAACTCAGCCCCATTGAATTCTTACCTCTTCTGAGCCCGTTAACTGTCTGACTTCCAAATTGTAATGCTAATCGATTATTTCTCTTTTCAGCTCCAGGCAACTCATGGTCTTACAATATAGGAAAAGGGATGAATCCCAAGGGTAATTCACAAACTCTTGCCCAAGTGAAGGCAGCAAATCGAGCCAACCATGACCACTTTATGTCCACGCCACCGGCCGGAGTAGCTGGGTGAGGAATTTAAAATGTTGAAAAGTTTCCCCCTTCATTCCCTAATTTATGCGATTGTTGTGGCATCATACTTAAGAAATGGTAGGTACAAATACAGGTTGATTGGTAATGCTTCTTTAATTCTGGATGCAGCGAGAAGAGAGCAAGCCTGGGAAGCAGTCAGCAGAAACCCATACCGGGGGGAGGCAAACCAAGGCCAGCTCTCAGAAAGAAACCTGTTTTGCCAAAGTGCCGGGCTGTTTATTCATACTGTTCTCAGGATCTGGATGAGCTGACATTCAAGGAAGGAGATATTATTGACATAATTAAGGAGCGTAAGTAGCCCATTGCCACCCATTATGACTCATTTTATATGCTCAATATCTTTCTCACTTCTTGTTTGACCACTTAATGTAAATGTTGGCCATTCCAACAAATTTATCATGCTACTGCAGGGCGGAGTAATGAGTTTGATATGGTTTAGGTCAATTTATTAAAAGTGTAAAGTGTTACCACATTGATCGGGAAAGCATTGTAACTGTTGTAATTTGTAAATTGTAATTTCAGTAAGCCTTCCCTTCTGTGGGAAGGCGTACTGAAATATATCAGAATTGACACAGGAATAGATCTCTGATGACTAACTCGATCGACATGGGCCATGTGCTCAAGTAAGCACAGCAGTGACCTTTTGATAGTATCAAGTACAACTTGATGGCATGTATGAACCCTCCTCAAAAAAAGCCTGAGATATTCTGTTATCTCACAGCTTAAACAGGAACCATCTCTGGAAGTGAAAAGAACAAGCCAGGAAAACATAAGAGGTGAATTTGCTCTTGTTTTAGCCAGCTCACTGACAGTTCTCTCTAGTCTCTCCTAACGTAGTGCAGGTATTCTCTGGTTCATAGAAGATCTCTCGCGTTTATCACCCAGATTTTTGTGTTTATCAGACTCTTCCAAATTTTCAAAGTGGATATGAATACCTGAACCAAATTAGGATGGATGGTCTAATTTTATACAATCCAGAGCAATTGGTACCTTGGCTTCTTCTATCACTGTCATGTGTTCCCCACCTCCTCCTTTTCCCCAAATGGGAGTGATAGAGTTTGGCCTGGAGCAGAGGAAAAGCACGGTGGGAAGAAGTGGTGGAGGATGAGGCTCACCTTTCACGAGGCAGCTGCGTCTGTGGCAATGCCCTGCCTACTGCTCCTTGGGAGTTACACTTGGAGGTGGCCTTGGTCCTCAAACAAAGGAACCAGTGTCCTCATATCGTAGCCCCTACTCTGCCAACAGTTGATCTGCTCCCTTGTATCACTCAGAACTTCAGTTACTCCTAGAGTTGATAGACATGGGCCGACCATTGAGTGGTTCAGTTGACCCCATCAGGTTGGGCTTGGATCATAAAAACATCATATTTCATTGATGATGTAGTGGTGGTGATGGAAGGGCTAGTGTTTGCCCTTAAGCCATTGTCCCAATCCATCTACAGGTTCAGTTGATAATTTTTCTGACGTATCTTTCAAATTTTGCACAAATTTTTCCATTTAACCTCTTATGGTTCTTTCACCTTCCTCTTCAGTGCACCAATAGAACCCTTCCTTGGTAAACTTTCCATGTCCTTTCACTGTGTCATCCAACTTGCCTACTGCACCCTATTTGTATCATGTTTATCAGTTTGAAGGGGTATCCTTTTATGCCAGCGGATGTTAGAAAAATCAACACTCGAGTGTTAAACTCAATGGGTTTATTGACAACACAGATGTACAGAGCGCGATTGTACTGCTGGTTTCTTCACTAGCAGCAGAAAGGTTCTCTCTCTCGACGTCCACCTTTTCGTCGTATCGACGCGGTGTCCCCTGGTGGTACCTTCCGCAACTTGGAACAAATAAATTCCGCCATGCGTTCCGTGTGCTCTCCTTGCGCCGCCACATCACCCCCTCCGTAGACTTAAGGCCATTAAAGGCTATGAAAAAGGAAGGATTAGCGACAAGGAGTGTGATTTTATGCTGCAAAACCTGCCAGGTGCTTTGGGAAATGGACCCTCCTCCCTCTCGGCTCTTCGGCAGGTGCAGCAGTGGTGGTTCTTGGGTGCCTTGTGTCCCGCAGAGGTGTGGATGCTGCACCGCTCGTCCCGTCGTTCTCCTCAAGAGTGTAGGCAGGTTTTATGCGGTCAATTAAAATAGTTTTCTCTCTACCTCGGACGTTGACCACGAAAAATTTTGGCTCTCTTCGGATGACCGGGAAGGGACCCTAGTGCGGTGGTTAAAGAAACAGCTTTGTCGCGTCGTTTCTCACGAAAACGTGGGATGTGGACGACAGGTCTTGATGCAAGAAGACAGACTTCTCGCCGTGGCGTGACGCAGGAACTGGTCGTATGTTGCAGAAATGTTGCCGTAGCTGCGCGGCGAAATTAAGGTCGTCGTCCGCCGGCCGCTCGCTAGGGACGGAAAACTCTCCTGGTAGACGGAGTGGTTGACCATAAACCACCTTCGCCGGCGACGCTCCTATGTCTGCTTTCCAGGCGGTTCGTATACCGAGCAGCACTACTGGCAGGACTTACGGCCAACCATCCGACTGGTAGCACATTATGGCTGCCTTCAGTTGGCGGTGGAATCTGGCCACCTTGCCATTTGCTGCCGGGTGATAAGCCGTGGTTCTCAGGTGTCGTGAACCGGTGAGCCCCGCCAACTGCTGGAACAGATGAGATTCAAACTGACGGCCTTGGTCCGTCGTCATCCGGACTGGAGTGCTGAAGCGAGCGACCCAATTCCGGAAGAATTCCTTTGCGACCGTGTCAGCTGTTGCGTTACTAACCGGGAACGCCTCTGGCCATCTTGAAAATCGATCGACACTCGTCAGGCAATATCGATATCCCGCGGAAACTGGCAAGGGGCCTACAATGTCGATATGAACATGTTCAAAACGCTGGGTGGGCGGAGCAAAGCCTCCCACAGGGGACACTGTGTGGCGATGAATCTTCGCTCGCTGGCAGGGAATGCATGCGCGTGTCCATGCACGACAATCCTTGCGCATCGAGGGCCACACAAACCGTTCTGCGACCAACTTGGTGGAAGCCCGTATTCCTGGGTGTGACAAGCAATGCAGCGAGTCAAAGACTGGCTTCCGGAAGTGTTCAGTTACATAAGGGCGGACTGATGGTGTCGACACGTCACAATATAACTGAAATTCACACTCGGGAATGCGCATCATTTTCAACCGGAGGGAATCGTTGGGCTGTTTGAGCTGGTCATCGTCCGCCTGAGAACGTGCGAGGGCGCGGTAATCGATGGCACCACTCACAGCTTCTACCCTTGAAAGGGCGTCCGCGACTACATTTTCGCTGCCTGACGGATGTCGCTGGGCGATGTAATTTAGGTGCCGAAACTGACGCGGGGAACACTTCTGGTTTTTGGGCCAAGGCATAAATCTGGGGTTTATGGTCAGTAAAAATTGCGAATTCACGATCCTCGAGCATATGCCGAAAATATTTGACCGATTCATACACGGCAAGCAGTTCCCGGTCGTACGGGCTGTAATTTTGCTGCGAGTGAGTTTACGGGTAAAGAAACCGAGTGGCTGTCAACCGTTGCTACCATTCTGCTGCAAAACCCCGCCCAACGAGGCGTTCGACGCGTCTGTAAAAAGGCCTAAGGGAAGAGAGACGTCTGGGTGCGCGAGAAACGTCGCTTGCGCGAGGGCGTCTTTACATTCATTGAACGCACGATCCAAGCCGTTATTCCACCGCACAGGTTCATTCCCTTTTACTCCCCCCCTTAGGACATCGTTTAGTGGTAGTTGGATTGCCGCAGCCTTTGGTATGAGCCGCCTATAAAAGTTAATCATGCCGAAGAATTGGCGCAGTTTTTTGACAGTTTCCGGGACAGAAAAGCACTTACTTAATCGCGTCTATTTTCACCGTCGTCGGCTAACCCCGTATGCACTGACACAGTAGCCTAAGAAGGACACTTCCGTCCTACCTAGCACGCATTTGGTGGGATTTACCAACACTCCGTACTCCCGCAAACGCGCAAATAGCTCACGTAGATGGCGCTCGTGCTCTTCAACGTCCATCGAGGCGACTAAAATGTCGTCTAAATAGGCGTACGAGTGGTCCAAACCCCTTAACACCTCATCGATGAACCTTTGAAATGTTTGGGCTGCATTTCTCAGGCCGAACGGCATGCACGGGAATTCAAAGAGTCCGAATGGCGTGATGATTGCCGTTTTGGAAGTGTCGTCGGGGCACACAGGTATTTGGTGGTACGCGCGTACGAGGTCAATACGCGAAAATACAGTCTTGCCGGCCAGATTGTGCGCAAAATCGGCGATATGAGGCACCGGGTATCGGTCGGGAATGGTCCGCGCGTTGAGACCGCGATAATCCCTGCAGCGACGCCACTCGCCATCCTTCTTGGGCACCAGATGCAGAGCCGAGGCCCAACAACTGTCCGACCGTCGGACCGTGGTGCTGCGTAGCATCTCGTCGAACTCCTTTTTGGCGATGGCGAGCTTATCTGGTGCTAGTCGCCGGGGCTTGCAGGCGACGGGGTGTCACATTGATGTGATACATGGTCGTTTGGGTAGGGTAGAAAGTGGTTGTCGTCCCTTCACCAGCGATCGCGGGTAAACGCAAAGATCGGAACCGGTGTCGACCAGGAATTCTGTCTTCGTCACCGAGTCCACAATATACAGGCGGCGGGGCTGGGGGCAGCGGGCTCACCAAAAGTAGCATGGTACCAGCACCACCTTGCATCTGGAGGCGCGGAAGGGCTGTGGACACGCCGCCGTCGGCTTTTGGAACGTTTCCGTCCGCGAAAATCCGGACAAGAAGCAGTCAACGCGGCCACCTGTTGTATCAGGGCCGCCATCTGCCTTTTAAGTTCCTCCACTTCGGAATGCGGCGTGACACTGGCGACTTGTGGGGGACGCGGGACCTCGTGCACCTTGTCGGCAAGTTTCGGCAGGCTTTCGAGTTCCAGCGAGTCTTGTGAGGCCAGGATGGACTGTGTGTGGGATGGAAAGCGATTCATCCGCAGCGTCTTCAGAAAGTCGTCTGGCACGGCAACACCAGCCCACGCCAACACCAGCCGTAGATGGCGCAAGAACTGGGATGGCTTCCGGTCCCCCAATTCCTCGTGCTCCAAGAGTTGCCGTATTTTCTGTGCCTGCAAGACCGAGAGTCGTTGGATTAATTCCTCCTTAATTATCTGGTATGGGTCTGCCCTGGGGGGATTCACAATAATGTCCTCCACTTCCAGCGCGTGGCGATTGTCTAACTGGGCGACCACGTGGGAATACTTCGTCGCCTCACTCGTTATTCCCGCTAGCGAGAACTGAACTTCCAGCTGCGAAAACCATAGAGCCGGCTTTTCTGGCCAAAAAGGTAGAACTTGTATTGTCACTCTGCTTAAGATTGACTCCTCCGACCCGTTGCTTGGAGGTGGCATTTTGCACCACGTGGCGCTTCAAGTTACACTATAAAAAATACAAACTTAAGCTCACGTGATCACATCGGGGTCACTAATGAAGGGGTATCCTTCTACGCCAGCAGACGTCAGAAAAATCAACACTCGAGTATTAAACTCAATGGGTTTATTGACAACACGGATGTACAGAGCACGATCATACTGCTGGTTTGTTACCTAGCGGTAGAAAGGTTCTCTCTCCCGACCACCACCTTTTCGTTGTATCGACGCCGTGTCCCCTGGTGGTACCTTCTGGAACTTGGAACAAATAAATTCCGCCATGCGTTCCGTCTGCTCTCCTTGCACCGCAACAAGTTTTCAACTATTCTACTGTTTGTACTTTTTTCTATGTAACTCTTTCTGTTTACATTCTTCGATTGCCTTCTCTTGTCTATCTTTCTAATAATCTCATCTGTTATTAACAGTCCCTTTTGTATTTAGTGGTCCTACAGTTTCATTTGCCATTCCTACGCTATCATTTGCTTTTGATATCCCTTCCTTGATATGTTCCTATTTTTCCTCTGTAGTACCCAGCTGCCTTTCCTCACTCATCATTTTCTCTACAGCATACTGATGCTCCTTTCTTCTCTTTTGGGTTAATCTTACTCTTCAATCATTTCCTGTGTTACTTCTCTTGAATCTGGCATTATGCATCATCAATACTGAAATATGATCTGAGTTAGCGTCTGCTCCTGGGAAACACTGCAAATCAACCACGCTCTTCCTAAATCCATGCAAAACCATAATAATGTCCTAGTGGTATCCTTTCTGAATCCCCAAGTGTTTCAATCCCCTATCACTTTTTAATGTTCCCAGGAACAGCCACAATTATTTCCTTTAGTTGATCATATTCTCAGTTGACTTTTACCTCCCTATGATTGCTTGGTGGTATGGACATAAACAATGACCTGGTTCTTTGGTTCAGCTGTTACTTCTATTAGTGATATTGTTTCACTCCCTTCCTCTATGTTTACTATACTTCTTTCCATACCTTTGTCCGATACTATTGGCCCTGCAAGGTGATGACCACTAATTTTTCTCTCCCTTTATTGGGCATAGCATATGTATGGGCTATTGGGCTTAGTCCTCTAGTTGCTAGGACTCATTGTCTCTGTAGTGTCCATCTTAAAGAGTCTTAGGATGTGTAATTTCGGTTGTTTCCCATTGCCTTCCTCAATAGTGTTCTTAATGTGACATCGTTATTCAATTTATTTAGTTAACAACTCTATTGGGGTGAGTCTCAAGGCAATACTTTCTTCTTTCACCTGACCCCTACAATGACATACACCCAACCCCTAGATGGAGCAAAGCCTACCTAGGTGGGAATCAAACTCCAGGTTGGCAGGTGAGGACATAACCCTGTCACCACCTGAGCCAGTGAGAGAGCCAATTGCCACCCGACTGGGATCAGACGCCTTTGCGCATGCCTAACTGTGAAAAAGATGCTGAGCGGGCTATAATTCGCCTGACCCCTGCCCTTTGACCTCTCTGGTGTGGGAGGCACCATAAGGGGCAAATATCGTCGCTTTCACCAACACAACTATTGGGGTCATCAGAATACACAAGCCCTTCCATCACATCAAGATTGTATTTCTTGGGGAGGAACACTTCCTGTGAGCCTATGATAAATAATTGCATAACTGAAATGGCTTTTAAAGTTTAAATAATTCCTAGTTTGTGTGGTGATCTCATCTGGTTTTCATCCCTGCAATTGATATCTAATCTCACCTAGAATGACACCACCTCTCACCCAAACACACGGCTCTTTTGTCTCATTGACAAAATTTTAAAAATGTGCTTAGGAATGATTGGAAAAAGTTTCTTTTGGTCAGCAACAGTGTAAATGCATTTATTGTGTGGGAAAGAGTTCTGACATTAACTCATTAATGATTCGAGTGTAGGTGAGTCTAATAATGAGTGAAGCCTTATTGTTCTCTTTACTTTTGCCTTGCAATGGGACAACCCGAAAATTATCCCAACAAAAATTCTCTAATTTAATTTTTCCGAGATATTAACTTTTGATGTGTCAAGTTTTAATGATTCTGTTTCCAATAAAAAAAATGTGATAAGTAAAAAATTAAAGAAAAAAAGTAACAAGTTTAGATTTATTTAAAAAAATTAGCATCTAAAATAATGGATTATAGATTTGAATGCCAATTGTGGCAAATGGTTTTGGTGTTGTGCAATTTCCGCTCGTGTGTGTTCCACTGCTGCTGCTGTGTGCAAGAGTGGGTATCACTGCTAGAGTTACTGGTGTGACATTGCTCATTGTATTAATGTTCAACTCATTTCTGTCTGGTTCTTTCAAAAATCACATGAATGTGCAGAATATGTCAATCATTTCATCATCGCAGTAGCTGAGAAATGTCACTCATTTAAATAGACTGCACTTGACATATTTTAGAGCAACCAGACTTAGTAGCAAAGTGAGGGATGCCATCACTTGGTTGTTGCTGAAGGGTCGTTGAAGTGAACATCCCATGTTTCAATTTCTTCACCATGTGTATTATTATAGTTCTGAAATTTTAATGAAATGCAAATATTTTCATTGCTGTCACTGGGCAATGCTACAATTTCCATTAGGATGAGAATGTCCCTTGCCATGCCAGTGTGGTGTCTCCATAAATTTGAATATCTAGATGAAATGGAAATGTTTGTCTTTGCAGATGATGGTGGCTGGTGGCAGGGGAGGTTGAATGGAGTGGAAGGTTTACTCCCGGCAAATTATATTGAGAAAATTTGAAATCCTATCTACTCATATATGTACAGTGTGTATTGATTAGGATATTGTCGACGCCATTTCATAATTGAGTGATGACAGTGTTTTTGTTTTCCAAACTTATTAAAACTGTATTTAATTCAAAATAAGAGGTGACATTATACTAACTGCAAGTTCCTTTTAACCAAAGTAAATAGAATCAATTTAGATAATCTCTGTCAGAAGAAGGACCAGGAGGATATGGGTGGTGTTTTTTCTTGACAATATTTCAACTTGCCTATATTTCACAAAAACTGACTTTTATACCACTCAGTTGATCAAGAGAGTAAGAAAATATGTAACTTACAAGTTGAAGAATCGTGTACCTGTTATCCCTGTCTGTGGGGATTGGTTGATTATGAATGTGCCTGCCATTTGAAATCTTCTCTCTATCAAATCTGAGCACTATAGTTTTCCTTTATGAAACCAAAGTCCATGCATCAATGCAGTCGTGATTGTGAATATCGTAAAAGGGAGAATAAAAAATCACTGCCAGTATTATTTATAATGATGCCGCTTTGTTGAGGGATGTGCTCTCTTGTTTGAAGGAGTGAAGATTTTTTTGATTATGTGAAACATTTATGTACAAATATGTTATTTCCTGAGACCAAAGAAATTATCCCCATTGTCCAAAAGAGCAAAAACTTGCATAACCATGGTAATGTTATTTTTATGCTTATGTATACGGTGGGGATAGAAAGAAAAAAATCAGTGTCCTCTAAAGAATTATCTTGTTTCATGTGACAAGTTACCAAATGTAAATTAATAACATTGTCGGTTGTTTTCCCAGCTGAATACTTAATGAATTTACACAGCTACAAATTTAAGTGTATAGTTTGTTAACCATTTTAATGAAATGAGAAAGCATTATTTCCTGTTCATAAATTAATCAAATGAAGAAAAGAAATTTTGCAAAATTAATTACAGAAATAATACAAAATGTAAAGTAAATTGAATTATTTATCATCATCGAAGAATTGATTGGGGCACGAATTTGCTGGATGAATGCCATCTGTAGTGTAGTAGGGCAAGCATATCCACATTTTTTATTAAAAGCTAAAACAATCGGAATAATGCTTGGTGCTCTTGGCCCACTCCTCATTCTGTGTGATACCTTGGATGGAATCCACTATCACCATGTCTTAAGAATGCATCTTAGCAAATTCTAAGTAAATGTTTGAGATCTGAAATTAGACTTTGGAAAACTTTAATTGAAAGAACAGGCTTGTCCCTTTGATATCCCTGCTTGTATCCTTGTTAATCTATATTTAAGAGAAACATAATATTATGTTGACCCCAACCGTATTATAACGATTTGGGAAGGCTTTTAATTAGGCGAAATATTAAACGATAATTCCGATGCTCCAATATCGAGCACAAACTGACACCCCACGGTTCATTCTGCCCTTCTTCGATTCAGCATACATCTTTCTGAATTTTTTTCTTCCAATTTTTCTACACTATATCCATCTGAGACTCATCTGGCATCCTCAAAAGGTTAAAACAAAATCTTGCCCCAGCATCGTCCTCAGGGATGCCCTGAGGACGATGCATGAGTGGGGCATCGAAACGTCGGCCAACATGGACCCCTCACCCGGTGGAAGACCCGAGAAAACTTCATCAAGCAAATACGCCGGGAAAGCACCAGATCTCATCTGGTCTTCCAATGAAAATCAATCTCCCCTGCTCGCAAATTATATTCTCGTTAATGGTGTCGCATTGCAATATCTTTTTGTTTAGGAATACGAGAAGCAACCTTTCAACATCATTGAGAGTACGTAACCGTTGCGTAAATACTCCTCTCACTCTGCTTGAAGCATCCATCTCCTCATTCTTATTCGTGTCCTTGAAGAAAATGTCAATCATAGGCAGGTGAGGAGGGTGGAAGGGCAGTGGTTGGAGCTCAGTTAGAAAAAAACTATTCATCCATCAACAAGTCTGTAAAAACATGTTGTGACTTTATTAGCCCAGGTGATTTTGCATGAAATAAACATATTTGATACAGTAAAATACATGCTGTTTATTTTCCCTGGTACCTCATCTCCCTTTTCTTGAAAGGAAAGTGATTCCATTGTTATTTTAACTTAATCTTATAATTTCCACTTTCATATGACAATATTGAAATATATTATGAATAATTTAAAATATGAATGCCTTAAAAAAATTCATTCCAGCAACATGCACAAAATTCATTTCAGCAAGCCATTCCTTAACATTGTTTATCACAGATGTATTCATTTAAACGTGTTCTACCCATTAGTTTTAGACAAATGAATAAAATGTTCAAATAGAGTGAAGTAGCAGCAGTTTTTAATCCATTAATTTCCAATATATTGTCATGGATGAATTGTATCTGTTTCACTAAAATATCATTTCAATGAAAGTCATTTCTATTTTAACTAAAGCTTAATGTCTCTGATATTTCAATGTGGTTACATGTATAGATTTAAAGTGATTTTCAATTTTTTTTCGAGGGGAACCAATCTTTCAATCTTAAACCAGTAAACATTTCTTTAGCCCTTTCGAACACAAAAGTATTTATATTTTAGTTTAAACATCCTATAAGTAGTTTAAAAAAACCACATTGACTTAAAACTCCTAATCCTATTTAAATTGCTTTCCCTCAGGTTTTCTTGTTAAGTAGTTTTCCCTCAGGTTTTCTATTGGATGCTTTTGCGTGGTGAGAACAGCAGCATCAATCAAGATTGATCAGCAAGCTTTCTCACCAAAGAAACAAGGACCGATGGTGCATATTTCCTTGCTGGTGCCAAGTTGGAGTGCTGTCAGCATCCAAAGTAGTGCACTTCATGTGGGTGTCAGCGTTAAATGAGGCCTCTGAATACACTGCAACTCCTCCACCGCTAACTTTTAGGATGAGGGTATTTCAGGGAAATGTTTTGGTTAAAAAAGGATATTTGGAATACTGATTCGATTTGTAATACACATGAATCTCAACAAATGTATTTATGAGTAACAAAGATAAAAGAAACAATGATGAATGTTTTTTATTTTGAAATCTTTCTCTTTGTGTTATTTTTGAGTGAATAATTTTGCCTAATTATACTGATTAAGAATTAAAAAGAGAAATACAGGAATTCATCGAAAAATAATGATCCTTTTTCTGTGGTCAACACTTAATAAAAATGAAGTTCAATTGAATTGTTACCTCAAGTACAGATAACTGTGAATGAATATATTCTAATAATCTCAAAAAAATTAATGGTAGTCTGAATATATTTACACCCTCTGCCATTCTCACATGCGGCGATGCGGGTTATTCAATTTGTTAGCAATTAAAACAGAATTGTAAGTCGAAAGTTTTACTTGAATGGAATGCCAGCATTTCCTGCAAAAAACTATGCAAAACAAATTGTTATCGTATTGATTGTTTAAAAGCTAAAAAACCGTGAAGGAGCTATTTTTCAATGAATTATCAGCATGAAATAGTTATGTGGTAGCTTTACTAAATGTGAAAAAATATGTATTTCGTGTAGCATATGTAATTCATGAAAAGATACATTCATCCTTTGGCCTAAAATGTTGTCAAACATTCTACAGTAATTTTATCATATCCTCCATAGCAACATTTTGAGCACTCTGACCAATTGTTTTTTTTTGTTTTTAAGGGATAGTCCGATTTCATTAAACATATGAGCTACATTTGCTCGCACCGGGTCAAAATTTACGTCATGCGCCGAATTGATCGAAGTCCAATAATTAGAAGCGAAAAAAAGGCATGGTGTCGAATGTTTTCCAAGAACCGGCTCACGCTTCAAAAAAGAGGAGCTCCATCCACGGCCAACCGCTCGCGAGCCGTCTCGGAGTACCGTGAAGCCCAAAGTGAGGTGCCAAGCCTCTCCGAGAAAATATACGTGTATACAAGTCCCGAGTCCAGCCAGTGAAAAAATATTCCAGTCCAGAGCCCCTCGCCAGGCGAGAGAGGCCTCGTGGCAGGCAGGAGATAGAAATCTTATTGGTCTTAGATTTTAAACTGTTTCCGAAGGCCTTGGTCTCTAATTTGTGGCCACTATCGACATCAGAGTTATAATGTGGATAGGTGAAACATCAATAAACAAGCTCACAATAAAACAAAAGACCCATGGGGATTCTTGGTGAGTAAATGAATAAAAGGTAAGGGAAGCAAATTTCCGCACCGTGTACAAACACGGGAGAGTGTAAAACTATTGTCAGAAAATAAATACCAAGTGATTGTTATAGTAAAGGGCTAAATAAAAGATATGCCTTATGGTAAGGGTTAGGGAAAAAATAGAAAATAAAACATTTTACTTTCTATTAATATCAATGTAAAACTAAAATGTTTTATCCGACTCATATGTTTTTAATGAGTAAACAATCATGTAAAATGATATGTTAAAACAACTTTTATACCATTATGTTATCGTGAAGTGGACACAATTTATGAGAAAATGAAGAGATTTTATAGATAAAAAATAACATGGGATAAGAGGCGGTTTGCGGAGCAGAGGCTAATACTAATATAATATACTACTTGGACTCAATTTCGCAGCTGCAATTTTTTTTCAAAATATTTTCGATTCGTTCTTATGCACAAAACTGTCACCAAAGATTTTGACGGTATGTTCAGAATGCCGCAGGAGATCAGGAAAACGATTAATATTGAATGTTATTGTGTGGAGGGCTGCCATTTTTCTAGCCGCTCGGCTGGGAAAAAGGGCAGCCCTTTTCACACAAATATTCAACATTGAATGGTCTTCCTGATCTCCAGCGGCATCCTGAACATACCGTCAAAATCTCTGGTGACACTTCATTGACAATTAGTTAATGAAACGTAATTATCGAATTGGATTAGAATCTAGTCAACAGATGACGCATGCCTTCGCTAGTTCTCTCAAACTAGTTGAAACCTCCTCAAATACCAGTACATCCTTCTCCCACTAGAGACACCAACGCGTATTTCCGAAATTCAATTTTTACATGGCAATACGAAATGCGTTGTGTATGCGTGTAATTATTTGGCGACATGGCGAAAGCGACTATTAGCGTCTTCGTAAGTCGCCAAGGTTGTCCATCCTCTCCTCGACTTCCTCAGCCTCTGCCTCCGATATGACGACTCGCTCCGCGTGCCGCCGCATCGGGAGGATGAAAGAGGATGAAAACGCCCCTCCATCCGATGTCAGTGGTGCCTCCGTCAGTGGATCAGCCCAGTACCTTGGGTTCCAGTTATTTAAGGCCAGGGCCAGAGACGCCTGTATGGCCTCACAAATTCCTGGGTGACTCTCCCTTACGCAGTTGGATGCATACAATCCGAAATTCTCCAGCTCTCTCCTTGGGTTAAAAGGTATTTTCCAAACAAGAGGGTATGACGTCTCGTAAACCGTTACATCAGGTAAAGTTCTAAACAAGGCTCCCGCCGTAATATCTACTCGTACTTCCGCCAAGTGCTTCATCCCACAAGCGACCCAAACCAGCATTCCCAATAGACAAATGTGACATTTAATCCCCTTCATTCTTCTCCGAGGTGACTACCGTTTCGACTTCGACTCCCCTTGGTTGACCCTGAGAAAAAGGGGAAGAGATGGTTGATCAGTCCACCCATTCCATCCTCCTCCACAGAGCATTCAATGGGAATCATCACCAATAACCTATGACTATTCTCTACTACATTATATTAACTAAACATAACAAAGGTTCATATGCAATCCTCCCGGATTGCTCATTCGTTTCCCCCCCTTTAAAACTAGGTCTTATGCTTACGTCGCTAATACTTATTTGCATATGGTTATCCAGTCACTTAAGTACACTAATAATTCTCTTACAACGGGTTTTTTTTTCTTTTCTTGGGATCCCAATTCGCGAGGCAACATTCCTCACAGCCCCCCTCCCTTTCTTCCGAACGGGAGGTGTCTCGGGGTCTATCAGCTGATTTTTCGAGCGTCTCCTCCTTCGGCCGAGTGGTCAACGAACCCTTTTCAAGTTTGCTTAAGCTCTCAATGGCAAGACCCCTCTCTAGGTCCCCATTTACTTCCTTCAGACACCGCTGCAAGTATTTCTTTTAACTGTCCCCCCCCGAGGACTGTCTCTCTATACGGGATTCCCCGTCCGTATAGTGTGAACCCTTTCTTTTAACTGTCCCATCCGAGGACTGTCTCTCTATACGGGATTCCCCGTCCGTATAGTGTGAACCCTTTCTTGGCTCCTCTTTTTCTGCCCCCCCTTCGTGCAGTTAAAAACATAACAAAGATGTTTTTACCACCTGGAGGAGAAAAAACAGAATCAAAATATCTTCACAACACTCACCTTTCCCACGTTCCTCGTGCTCCTCACGGTAAACAACTCCGTACCGTTTTCCGTCTTTACAAAGTAGACCATATGATTCTCCAGGTTTTGGAATTTATATAGAAGGTATACACATGCCAAAGTGAGTAAAATACACCAGGTCAGTCCAACTCCTCCCAAGGCTGTTCCCCGCGCATCTGAGGAGGTTTCTGTTGCGTCCTAAATTCTGACCAATCCGGTCTCGTCAAATTTAATTTGCCCCCGCACTAATTCTCTTAGGGATCCCTTTTGAATCCGTCACGTGAACATTCACTAAGACTGTACATAAAATTAAAATTTCAATCAATGTCCGAGCACAACAGAAATGGACGCAACAGGTCCTCCCAGATTGGTTGGGTATCATTGCCATTAATTCTTAATTTCCTTTCCCCCAGCTGCTCTCTTTTTTTTCCTCTGTAATAAAAGAGACACATTAGTACAAGCACAAACCTTTATTCATCAGACCTTTGATAATATTTGCTCATGCGAGCGACATGCACCACATCTATTTTCCCTTTCTCCTTTTCTATCTCATAGTTTACCGGTCCTACCTGCTATGTAAACTTTGTACGGCCCGTGAAATTGTGGTAACAACTTAGCACTTTTCCCGACTTTCCTCGTCGGCGTATACCATCTCACCAGATCACCTGGTTGAAAGGTCACATCCCTCCGTGACTCATCGTATCGCTTAGCTTCCTTTGTCTGCCTCTTCCCTAATATCTCTAGCGCGACTCTCCGCGCCTCATCTAGCCGCTCTCTCTCCTTACTCCAGGACCCTCGTCCTCCGATGTCACCATAACTTCGGCAGGTAGTTTCGCCTCCCTTCCGTGTACCAGGAAGTATGGCGTCTCTCCTAGGGTCCCTTGTTTCGTTGTGTTACATGCAAACGTTACCTGGGGTAAAAACTCGTCCCAGTCCTTTTGCTGATCGCCTGTGAAGGCACTTAGCATCTCCGCGAGGGTCTTATTAAGACGCTCGGTAAGCCCATTGGTCTGTGGTCTGTACGCGGTCGTGAAACTACTAATGATGCCCATACTCTTCAGCAAGGTCCTTACCATCTCCGATTGAAAGACCTTACCCCGGTCCGTTAAGATCGCCTTCGGCGCTCCATGTCGGCAAATGACGTTTTCTAACAAAAACTTGGCGACTGGTTCTGCCGTCCCATTCGGCAGGGCTTTCGTCTCCGCCCATCGCGTTCCATAATCTGTGGCCACTACTATCATTACCTTTCCGTTTTTACTTCGACGAAACGGCCCTAGTAAATCTACGCCGATCTTCTCGAATGGCCTTCCGGCCTGAATCGGCTGTAGAAAACCGCCTGCCTTCTGATTCGGCCCCTTTCGCGATTAGCAGTCTGGGCACCCCCTCACATACTTGAGGATGTCGGACTTCATTCCCACCCAATAGTAACGGATTTTGATTTTATCATAAGTTCGACTAAATCCTAAGTGACCTGACAAAGGATCGTCATGGTGTGAATACATTATTTCCCTTTACAGTGATTTTGGGATTACCGTAAGGTACTGATTTCCCCTCACACCCGCATTTTTTCGTAGAAGTAACCCGTCTTTAATTAGGTAGTTCGCAACTTGCTTCGTGATACGCCCGTCTCCCACCCCAGGATTCTCAAGAGCCCTTAAGATGGGTTGCAAGTCAGGGTCGTCCTTTTGCGCAGTCGCGACTTCCCCGCTAGCTATCGCGAGCAGCGGTATCTCCTCTATTTTGTTTACTTCTTCGGGCGTGGGATCGGATGTAGGGTACCTTGAAAGGCAATCTGCATCGCTATGTAAACGACTAGACTTGTGTCGAACCTCATAATCGTAATCCATTAACCGTAAGCTCCACCGGGCCAATCTGCATGCGGGGTCCTTTACAGTTTTTAACCAGCATAAACTGTGGTGATCGGGCACGATAGCTACCTTCTTTCCCCAAATATATGGCCTAAAGTGACTCAAGGCCCATACCCCAGCAAGACACTCTCTTTCTGTTATGGTATAATTTTGTTCTGCCTTTGACAATGTTCGCGAGGCGTAGGCTACTGGACGCAATTGGGATTTGGCAAATGATTTCGGGCCAAATGCCCAGGAGTAAATTATACACCTTAAACCGGTCGAGACCGTGGTCCTCCCGTAAACCTGGCAAAGTCGGGACCACTTTGTAGGATTCAGTCGGAGAAATGGCAGGAGAGGCGAAAAGTTAATTCAATAAAAAAATGAAAAAGAAGACAGCGTCACCACCGATGCCTACTCCGTAAAAATGTATCAACAACTGTGTTAATCAATTAACCCCCCTTTGCTAGGAAGATCGGCCTTACTGCCGATTCCTCTCTAGTCCAATCCCGCACAAGAAAGAAGAAGAAGAAGAGAAAAAAAAGAACGGAAGAATACTTACCGTACCACGACCACGCCTTTGGCCGAGTCCTTCTGCGGATCCTCTTCTGCGTTGTCTTACAAATAATGTGATACCCGGCGCCTTCACCAAAGTTGTCGTGTCCCCTCGAGGACAGCGCGACAAGGGACGTCTCAGAAAAGGATCTTGACTAACGCTGAGGAATTTCCGGACGACGAAGGTGGTCCAATTGGCGAGTTGGTACGGTGAAATAAAAGAGACGGGGTCTTTCGCTAGGAGTTTGTATTTAAACAAGAGCGACTTCGGCGCGAGTATCTCGTCCTGCGGCAGACCCCGGGTCAATCGACGAGACTCCGCTTCCACGGCTCTCGGCTCCCCATCCCGACGTGTACGCGGCCCCTCGACGAAAAGACGCGGAGCAGAGGCTCCGCGGGGTTTTTATTTGACCGCGGCATCCGGCCGCGCCCCGGATTCAGCATTCTACTGCGCTTTATTCCCATATTTAGTCATATTCGCGAGCTGTGGTCGCATGCTTGCCTCCTCCTCCCTCGAGGCGACGCAAGCATCCGGTTGACAGGCAATCAGTGGAAAAATCCCAACATGTGAATTGCGCAGCAAGCGAATAGACCTCCTCGCGAAAGAGAAATGAGCCACGTCGGGAAAATTAGGCCGGGACATAACATTACCCCCCCCTCAAAACTTCGGCCTCCGGACGAAGCCTTGAGAGGTATCCGTTGAAGCTTCTCTCATCGTCTAGCCGAAGACGCGAGTTCGCCGCTTTTGCCGGAGAATACAATGTTCATCACAAATACAATAAGGTTCAAATACAATTTTCATCACAAATACAATAAGGTTCAAATACAATTTTCATCACAAATACAATAAAGTTCAAATACAATTTTCATCACAAATACAATAAAACCCTAAGTTAATCTCTAACAAAACCAAGAACAAATGAAATATAGAAGCACTCTTAGTCTAGGAAACAGTAACACACAAAACAGTAAAAACACATCGATACAAAATGCTGAAACTACAGAGTTCACTTGAATCTTATACGTGTCCTTCGCCTACTGAAAATGCCATTAACCCTCAAAAACACTAGTAAAAATCATCTGAAAACACCATTATGTGTCTCTCCTTGTGTCTATTGGTTGCATCGCCAAATATTGGTCTTCAACAAGGCCGTCACTACCGTCCACACTTTCATACAGGGTGGGTAATGCCCCTTTGGGGATTCGGGAAACAGGTGGTGGAATGGGTGCCCTAGTCTCGGGTGGTCTTCGAAATTGCACTGTCGGGCCACAGTCCCCGACCTGCAACTGAGTACTTTCCCGGCGCGTACGCTCCCAGGGGCGTTCAACTGTCTGGAAGTAACTGTCTTTTATACACCAAACACACTGATACAGGCAATACGAAAATATTATCAAAGACGAAAACAGAGCAATGGTGCCTGTACATGTTAAATAAAGAAAGGTAGCCTGATTTATATTCGTCATAGTAGGAGCATATATATATATATATATATATATATATATATATATATATATATATATATATATATATATATATATATATATATATATATATAGCATGCCCCTTACCTAGCCGATTATCTGCTTAATCAAGGACGATCCTGGTGGGGACATTCTCTTCTTTATATTTGACCGAATGCATTGTGTCCTTTTCCACATAAATCATAAAATTTCATGCATAGCCTGACTCTTTTTTCAGAGAGCACAAAGAGGGGCAATGAGAATGAGACGGGCAGGACAGCGGCGACATAGCTTTGCCAAAAGACTCATAGGTACAAAAAATAATGTCTGAAGTTCCATCTACCGGGCAGAAGGTGAACTCATTGGATAAATCTAAGAGTGGTAGCACTGCGTGATGCAATATCACGGCATTACCATTGAAAATGAACATAAAACCGGTACGACGTATATGCACGGCATACACAGACAGAGATAATGACGTATATGTACAGCACACCCAGATGAGTGCTTAAAGGAGCATTTCAAAGGGCCACCCAATATCAGATTCTTTACTATGGTTACTTTATTGTAATAAACTCATTGTGTTTGTTTCCTGTTTTTCCAGCTTGAATGATTGAACACATTGAATCACACTTCAATTTAATCGGCTGAAATTCATATTTTCAAGCGCAGGCACCTGCCTACTTTTCTGTTCATTTGGTCTGTGGGTTGCAGCTGGTTTCTGGCTGTTGAAAAATAAATGGCTGCCTGTTAAATATTTTTAAAACATTTCACTACCTCACAAATAGATAGGAAAAGTCTTTATTTACATGCTTCATGTTAATTGGATTGGATTACATCAAATAGGGATAAATCTAAATTATAAAAATAAAAGAATAATCAAGACATGTCATGAAAGACCCACTAAATGCTACTTGGATGCTCTGGGCACCACTGTCATATAAACCAATCAGAGTAATCAACACAGAGGTCTGTTTGGTTGGTGATGGCATGGATGGATGGTGTTCACTCGCAATAGGGTGTTTAATTCACACATCAGGGTGAATCTTATTTAAATTCACACATGGTACAAATAATACTTGTTACTTTAAGAAGATCTCTCATATCAAACCAGCCTTCAAGTAGAATTGCATTGTTTTGATTTCAGATCAATGAGGCAGTTTCTCACACAGAAAGTAGAGATTATGGAGTCTGACAGGAAAGAAACAGTTCTCCACCCCCTACGGGTTCACCCATATTCATTATTGTCTGTTATGATTTTTGAATATACATTTGAGGATCTCTCCTTGTTTGTACTTTGGACCAATTGGGTAGGACATGCCACTAAGATTAACAGATGAAACTTAGCATTGTCACAGTTACCATAATTGATGTTCATCAGGCAGCAAAAATCTACCATTTTAATGAATTTTTATCCTTCTGGAGGAAGCAACCCAAGGTTCTCACGAAATAATCTGCGATATCCCTTGACCGAAGCTCTTGTCAATGAACAAACAATGGGGAGGGTCTCACCAAACCACACCTGAATCTTGAGTCATCTCATGCTATTTTAGTCAACCCCTGATATTTTACTCAAAATTTCCAGTTTTGACATAACTCTGTTGTAAGTAGTGTTTTGTGTTTATTGAATGGTTACCAGTTCATTCCTGTGAAGTAATTTTAAGAGAGGGGGGTAGAGTGCGAGAGGGGTAGAGTGGAAGAATGGTAGAGTGGGAGAGGGGTAGAGTGGGAGAGGGGTAGAGTGGGAGAGGGGTAGAGTTGGAGAGGGGTAGAGTGGGAGAGGGGTAGAGTGGGAGAGGGGTAGAGTGGGAGAGGGGTAGAGTGGGAGAGGGGTAGAGTGGGAGAGGGGTAGAGTGGGAGAGGGGTAGAGTGGGAGAGGGGTAGAGCGGGAGAGGGGTAGAGCGGGAGAGGGGTAGAGCGGGAGAGGGGTCGAGTGGGAGAATGGTAGAGTGGGAGAGGGGTAGAGTGGGAGAGGGGTATAGTCAGAGAGGGGTAGAGCGGGAGAGGGGTAGAGTGGGAGAGGGATAGAGTGGGAGAATGGTAGAGTGGGAGAGGGGTACAGTGTTTTTGCTCATTGTCTCATACCATATTCATGTGCAATATGTGATAATGCAGATAACCACTGATGTGAGTACTCAACGCCTAGGTTCTTTCGATACTACAGTATTCTCCATGATTAATTATTCAATTTCTTCCATGCTTTTGGCGGGAATGACCAGTGCCATATCATCAGCAAAGGCCACAATCAAAACTCCCTTTCAAAGATGTAGTCTAAATAAGCCATCATATATGATGTTCTAGAGCAATGGTCCTATGACTGAACAGTGTGGCACTCCTTCCGTGAAATTGTAGTAGTGTGTGGTCTTGTACCATATTGATGTGCCATACATGATAATGAAGATAAAAACATAAGCGAGTAGTCAAGTCCTAGGTTCTTTTTGTACTACAGTTTTCTCCAAGGTGCCAGCAAGTGCTCCTGCCACCTTTGATGCCTTGGTTGCTACATTCTGGAGGTGCTCCTTGAGATGGAGCTTTCCATCAAGGGTCACTCCAAAATACCGCATTGCATCTGCTGTTAGTATTGCTTTTCCTTCTACAAAGCTGGTGGCACTTCTCCTGGCCTTGGTGAGTTCTATAAGTATCGCTCCTGTCATTTCTGCGGTTAGGCTAAGACCATGTATCTTAAGCCAGTCAGGGGCCTACGCAATGGAAGAATCTGCCAGTTATTCAATTTCTTCCTAGCTGTTGGCTGTAATGACCAGTGCCACATCATCATTGAAGGCCACAATTGATACTAGCTTTCGAAGATGTAGTCTGGGTAAGCCATCATATATGAAGTTCCAGAGCAGTGGTCTTAAGACTGAACCCTGTGGCACTCCTTCCGTGAAATTGTATGAGTGTGCTCCCTTATCTGTGTCATAGACTAGAGTATGGTCACTAAGACAGCTCGAAATGGTATTATGCTAGTAGGGCAGCACCTCCAGGCACTTTAATGCCTCAATTACATCCTTGCAACTTACCCTGTTAAAGGCATTCCGGATGTCCAGTGCAATGATAGCACACATTTTCCTTGCTCCTTGACTACTCTCAATAGCATCTGTTGCTGAATTCATTATGTTGCCTAAGGTATCATTGGTTTATCGACCTGTTCTCATGCCAAACTGAATATCAGAGAGGCCCCCACACTCTTTCACAGCTGCCTTAAGCCTATTTTATATTATTCGCTCGAATGCTTTTCCTACTATGTCGACCCTGCACAGTTGTGTGTAAGAGGATGGCTCTTGGAGGGGTTGGTCCTGCTTTTGGAAGCAGTACCATGCTGCATGCTTTTCCATGCTTCTGGGAAGTTTCCTTCTCTTGGTTACTGATTCAGCATCTCTTTAGGTAAGCCAGGGTCTTGCAGAGCAGCTATCCTTTTGGCCAGCCCTGGGACAGTGGGCCTGGAGACTTGCCTACTGCTAGCCTAGAAGCTCTTCATAATCTTATTTTTTATATTATCTTAATACATTATCCCAAGATAAAGTGTTTTGCTTGAATAAATGAAGTTATATAGAAGTTATAAATAAGTGAACACACTCCGTAAAATGTAACTTTCAATCGCAGGAAATGTAACTTTCAATAGAGCAAACTGGTAAGGTGGATTTGGTGTTGGATTAAAAATCCGTAGGTGTCCTGTAACAAAAATGTAACAACTTCAACAAAGTGCGGGCAAACTGGTACGGTGATAAAGGTGTTCTTGTGCAAATCGGAAGGTGTTTGGTTCGCTGTTATTTACCGAGCACTTTTTTTACTTCAAATGTTTTCTACGTATTTAGATAATCAAATCAATTTCAAAAATCTATCCGAAAAGGAGTGTTGTTATGCTTGAATAAATGAAATTACCCATAACTAAAATGTAACCTGTTAGTCTAGGGGAAAAAGAGTTGGTAAAAAGTAGTAACATTTGAGTTGTAGGTAACTTTCATTAAAATGAGTTCGCTTCTATATAACTAGCACTTGTTTTACTTCTAAATTTTTCTCTAATGATATTCTCAATCTAATCAGGGCGCTTCGCTTCGAGTTCGCTTCTGTATTACGAGCACATTTTTGATTTTCATTTTGTCCCTACACATTTTACTATATAACTTTAACCCAGACTACTACTAACTATAACCCAGAAAAAGTATTGTTTTTCTTAGATATATAATGATACACACAACTTAAATGCAAGTCCATATTAACTTGGATGTATCATTTTTAAAGATTTAAATTATCTACAAAGAAGTTTTTTAAAAATATTTTTTACCTTGAATTTGGACGACAGGGTATGAAAACAAAAGCTTTAGCGTGAAACATAATAATTTGAAGCATGTGTTTTCCTATCATCCTCAAAGCGCCAACAATTCTAGCATTCGAACTTTAATTTCTCCTAAACATTTAACGAAATTTATTTCAAATGAATAAGAAAATCAGAAAATATGTATAAGAGTTACTGTAAAGAATTAGGAAAAGGGTAAACACCTCATAAGAAGAAAGAAATCCAAAAAAGCTGAAATGATTTATTCAAATCCAAAAAAAATTACATTTACAGACAATATTTTCTAATTAACAACATCACAAGTTGTATGAAAGAAGTTTCACTCAAATTTTTGGATGCACCAATGTTATTAGTACTTAACTAGTATTTTAAACAATTATTATTTTAATAATTTGACACTTAAAGTAGAAGATCATTTTTTCTAATCAAGTAATTAGAACAACATATTTGCACATTCCATGCCGAGCCCAGGAGGCCGTGCAATCGGCTCGTTATCCTTTATTTTACGTGGCGATTCCCCTTGGGTCCCCTTAAGGCTCCCTTCAGGCCTATACTCCACGATATAGCAAGACCTGTGGAAAGACGGGTTAATAAAAAAAAGAATTACACTGCCCCATTTATAAAAAGCGTATTATCCCTCGGCAGGATCCTATCTCGCAAACACTTGCACCCTGGGTGCCTATCTAAAACACGACCTAAGCGTCGCCACCATTTCCTATTTCCATCGAAGGAAGTCTTCTCTCTTCTTTCTTCTCTCTTCTTTCTTCTTTCTTGAATATACCTGGGGCAAAAAGGGATTAGCATACAAATTAGTACACACTCCCGACCAAAACCGCGTAAAAACCCACGGCGGGTTGCCTTATGGGCCCTAACTACGCAACGTTTTTGCACCGCTTAGTGCCTAACTAAAACACGCGCCCTAACCTTTCCTCACAATTCTTTCTTCATCCCAGAAGTCTTCTCTTTTCTTTCTTCATTCTTGACATCCATGATCTTCTTTCCTTGAAGTCACCTGTGGAGAAAGGGGATTAGTACACATATACATATAACACCCCCCACCAAAACCGCGTAAAAACCCACGGCGGGTTGCCTTATGGGCCCTAACTACGCAACGTTTTTGCACCACATAGTGCCTAACTAAAACACGCGCCCTAACCTTTCTTCACACTTCTTTCTTCAACCCAGAAGTCTTCTCTTTTCTTTCTACATTCTTCATTCTTGACATCCATGATGTTCTTTTCTTGAAGTCACCTGTGGAGAAAGGGGATTAGTACACATATACATATAACACTCCCCACCAAAACCGCGTAAAAACCCACGGCGGGTTGCCTTATGGGCCCTAACTACGCAACGTTTTTGCACCACATAGTGCCTAACTAAAACACGCGCCTTAACCTTTCTTCACACTTCTTTCTTCATCCCAGAAGTCTTCTCTTTTCTTTCTTCATTCTTGACATCCATGATCTTCTTTTCTTGAAGTCACCTGTGGGGAAAGGGGATTAGTACACATATACATATAACACCCCCCACCAAAACCGCGTAAAAACCCACGGCGGGTTGCCTTATGGGCCCTAACTACGCAACGTTTTTGCACCGCCTAGTGCCTAACTAAAACACGCGCCCTAACCTTTCTTCACACTTCTTTCTTCATCCCAGAAGTCTTCTCTTTTCTTTCTACATTGTTCATTCTTGACATCCATGATCTTCTTTTCTTGAAATCACGTGTGGAGAAAGGGGATTAGTACACATATACATATAACACTCCCCACCAAAACCGCGTAAAAACCCACGGCGGGTTGCCTTATGGGCCCTAACTACGCAACGTTTTTGCACCGCCTAGTGCCTAACTAAAACACGCGCCCTAACCTTTCTTCACACTTCTTTCTTCATCCCAGAAGTCTTCTCTTTTCTTTCTACATTGTTCATTCTTGACATCCATGATCTTCTTTTCTTGAAATCACGTGTGGAGAAAGGGGATTAGTACACATATACATATAACACTCCCCACCAAAACCGCGTAAAAACCCACGGCGGGTTGCCTTATGGGCCCTAACTACGCAACGTTTTTGCACCGCTTAGTGCCTAACTAAAACACGCGCCCTAACCTTTCTTCACACTTCTTTCTTCATCCCAGAAGTCTTCTCTTTTCTTTCTTCATTCTTGACATCCATGATCTTCTTTTCTTGAAGTCACCTGTGGAGAAAGGGGATTAGTACACATATACATATAACACTCCCCACCAAAACCGCGTAAAAACCCACGGCGGGTTGCCTTATGGGCCCTAACTACGCAACGTTTTTGCACCGCTTAGTGCCTAACTAAAACACGCGCCCTAACCTTTCTTCACACTTCTTTCTTCATCCCAGAAGTCTTCTCTTTATCTTCTTCATTCTTCATTCTTGACATCCATGATGTTCTTTTCTTGAAGTCACCTGTGGAGAAAGGGGATTAGTACACATATACATATAACACTCCCCACCTAAACCGTGTAAAAACCCACGGCGGGTTGCCTTATGGGCCCTTACTACGCAACGTTTTTGCACCACTTAGTGCCTAACTAAAACACGCGCCCTAAACTTTCTTCACACTTCTTTCTTCATCCCAGAAGTCTTCTCTTTTCTTTCTACATTCTTCATTCTTGACATCCATGATGTTCTTTTCTTGAAGTCACCTGTGGAGAAAGGGGATTAGTACACATATACATATAAAACTCCCCACCAAAACCGCGTAAAAACCCACGGCGGGTTGCCTTATGGGCCCTAACTACGCAACGTTTTTGCACCGCTTAGTGCCTAACTAAAACACGGGCCCTAACCTTTCTTCACACTTCTTTCTTCATCCCAGAAGTCTTCTCTTTTCTTTTTTCATTCTTGACATCCATGATCTTCTTTTCTTGAAGTCACCTGTGGAGAAAGGGGATTAGTACACATATACATATAACACTCCCCACCAAAACCGCGTAAAAACCCACGGCGGGTTGCCTTATGGGCCCTAACTACGCAACGTTTTTGCACCGCCTAGTGCCTAACTAAAACACGCGCCCTAACCTTTCTTCACACTTCTTTCTTCATCCCAGAAGTCTTCTCTTTTCTTTCTTCATTCTTGACATCCATGATCTTCTTTTCTTCAAGTCACCTGTGGAGAAAGGGTATTAATACACATATACATATAACACTCCCCACCAAAACCGCGTAAAAACCCACGGCGGGTTGCCTTATGGGCCCTAACTACGCAACGTTTTTGCACCGCCTAGTGCCTAACTAATACACGCGCCCTAAGCTTTCCTCACACTTCTTTCTTTATCCAAGGAGTCTTCTCTTTTGTTCGTTCGAGAGAGGATGGATATCCACTCCACAGTGCGTGGAAACGAATAATCCCGCGCAAATATGAGGACGTTCCCTGATTTGCCAAGAAATTTCCCGGTATTGGCGCCGGATTTTTCCTATATAAGACGGGACAACAAGCTTCTTTTCATCCTTGACCTGAGGACGCCAGCAGGATAGCTGGCGAAACTGTTGTACTTTTAAACGACATACGCGGACGCAGCCCGAAAAATGTGGAAATCAGTCTTCTCTTTTCTTTCTTCTTTCTTGACATCCATGATCTTCTTTCCTTGAAGTCACCTTTGGAGAAAGGGGATTAGTACACATATACATATAACACTCCCCACCAAAATCGCGTAAAAACCCACGGCGGGTTGCCTTATGGGCCCTAACTACGCAACGTTTTTGCACCGCCTAGTGCCTAACTAAAACACGCGCCCTAACCTTTCTTCACACTTCTTTCTTCATCCCAGGAGTCTTCTCTTTTCTTTCTTCATTCTTGACATCCATGATCTTCTTTTCTTGAAGTCACCTGTGGAGAAAGGGGATTAATACACATATACATATAACACTCCCCACAAAAACCGCGTAAAAACCCACGGCGGGTTGCCTTATGGGCCCTAACTACGCAACGTTTTTGCACCGCCTAGTGCCTAACTAAAACACGCGCCCTAACCTTTCTTCACACTTCTTTCTTCATCCCAGAAGTCTTCTCTTTTCTTTCTTCATTCTTCATTCTTGACATCCATGATGTTCTTATCTTGAAGTCACCTGTGGAGAAAGGGGATTAGTACACATATACATATAGCACTCCCCACCAAAACCGCGTAAAAACCCACGGCGGGTTGCCTTATGGGCCCTAACTACGCAACGTTATGCACCGCTTAGTACCTAACTATAACACGCGCCCTAAGCTTTCCTCACACTTCTTTCTTTATCCAAGGAGTCTTTTCTTTTCTTTCTTCTTTCTTGATATCCATGATCTTCTTTCCTTGAAGTCACCTGTGGAGAAAGGGGATTAGTACACATATACATATAACACTCCCCAACAAAACCGCGTAAAAACCAACGGCGGGTTGCCTTATGGGCCCTAACTACGCAACGTTTTTGCACCGCTTAGTGCCTAACTAAAACACGCGCCCTAACCTTTCTTCACACTTCTTTCTTCATCCCAGAAGTCTTCTCTTTTCTTTCTTCATTCTTCATTCTTGACATCCATGATCTTCTTATCTTGAAGTCACCTGTGGAGAAAGAAGATTAGTACACATATACATATAACACTCCCCACCAAAACCGCGTAAAAACCCACGGCGGGTTGCCTTATGGGCCCTAACTACGCAAGGTTATGCACCGCTTAGTACCTAACTATAACACGCGCCCTAAGCTTTCCTCACACTTCTTTCTTTATCCAAGGAGTCTTCTCTTTTCTTTCTTCTTTCTTGACATCCATGATCTTCTTTCCTTGAAGTCACCTGTGGAGAAAGGGGATTAGTACACATATACATATAACACTCCCCACCAAAACCGCGTAAAAACCAACGGCGGGTTGCCTTATGGGCCCTAACTACGCAACGTTTTTGCACCGCTTAGTGCCTAACTAAAACACGCGCCCTAACCTTTCTTCACACTTCTTTCTTCATCCCAGAAGTCTTCTCTTTTCTTTCTACATTCTTGACATTCCATGATCTTCTTTTCTTGAAGTCACCTGTTGAGAAAGGGGATTAGTACACATATACATATAACACTCCCCAACAAAACCGCGTAAAAACCCACGGCGGGTTGCCTTATGGGCCCTAACTACGCAACGTTTTTGCACCGCCTAGTGCCTAACTAAAACACGCGCCCTAACCTTTCTTCACACTTCTTTCTTCATCCCAGAAGTCTTCTCTTTTCTTTCTACATTCTTGACATCCATGATCTTCTTTTCTTGAAGTCACCTGTGGAGAAAGGGGATTAGTACACATATACATATAACACTCCCCAACAAAACCGCGTAAAAACCCACGGCGGGTTGCCTTATGGGCCCTAACTACGCAACGTTTTTGCACCGCTTAGTGCCTCACTAAAACACGCGCCCTAACCTTTCTTCACACTTCTTTCTTCATCCCAGAAGTCTTCTCTTTTCTTTCTTCATTCTTTACATCAATGATCTTCTTTTCTTGAAGTCACCTGTGGAGAAAGGGGATTAGTACACATATACATATAACGCTCCCCACCAAAACCGCGTAAAAACCCACGGCGGGTTTCCTTATGGGGTCTAACTACGCAACGTTTTTGCACCGCTTAGTGACTAACTAAAACACGCGCCCTAACCTTTCTTCACACTTCTTTCTTCATCCAGGAAGTCTTCTCTTTTCTTTCTTCATTCTTCATTGTTGACATCCATGAAGTTCTTTTCTTGAAGTCACCTGTGGGGAAAGGGGATTAGTACACATATACATATAACACTCCCCACCAAAACCGCGTAAAAACCCACGGCGGGTTTCCTTATGGGGTCTAACTACGCAACGTTTTTGCACCGCTTAGTGACTAACTAAAACACGCGCCCTAACCTTTCTTCACACTTCTTTCTTCATCCAGGAAGTCTTCTCTTTTCTTTCTTCATTCTTCATTGTTGACATCCATGAAGTTCTTTTCTTGAAGTCACCTGTGGGGAAAGGGGATTAGTACACATATACATATAACACTCCCCACCAAAACCGCGTAAAAACCCACGGCGGGTTAAGCTATCTTCACACTTCTTTCTTCATTCGAGAAATCTTCGCTTTTCTTTCTACATTCTTAATATCCATAATCTTGTAATCGTTTCATCATAGCGTGAGTGAAAGTGATGAAAATATCCATTCTTCAAGTTTATTCCGGTAAGTTCTTCATGATTTCTTCATTATCCGCAAATTTTCTGTAAAGAAAGTGGAATTCATCTATTTTATTATAGTTATCAGTATTATTCTAATTAATCAGCATAACATGAGTCACAGTAGATAATGCTTTTTGAATTTTTCTCTTTTTTCTGATGAATAAACAAACTGCTAACATGAACGACGGAAAATTTCTTTAAAAATGATTCCAACTCTTACAAATTCCTTGCTCGAACTCCCTTCTCCATCGGTGGCAGGTTTCTTTGTTCATTCTTCCCGCTCTTGTCATATTTTCATATTGTAAGAAGTTGAAGTGATGATAAAATCCATCTGTTAGGTTTATCCCTGGTGCCGTTATCATTTATTCGAGATCCATTAATTATCTGTGAAAATAATGGATTTTACAATGACTAACCTATTTTTACTATAAATTTATACAGTTATCCTCTTAACTTTTTTACACTGGTCACAGCAATTTATGCTCTTTTCATTTTTACTACTTTTTACCATCATTTAACAAATGAAGAACAGATAATATCTTGAATACTGGTTATGGAATTATTTGCTCAAAAAAGTGATTTCAAAAAATAGAACTTGTTTGCATATGTGCTCGATGTATCATGGTTATTGTTATCATTCTATTTCGTCGCATTCGTCAATATCAGAAAGTCGTTTTAAGGGGAGAAAAAAAACTTCAAAGCTCAATATATATAAAATTCGAGTGACAAGGAGACTACCAGAGATTTGTCTGCTCAAACTATTATCCCACTATGTGAATAACTAAAATTTGCGCCCCAATCATTACTTTGAATTTGTTCTCCATCGGAGGAAGTCTTTCTCTTCCTTCTTGACGTCTGTGATCTTCACATTTCTTCTAGAAGGGAGTGAAACAGATGTTAAATTACATTAATGTTTTCTCCGGCAAGGGCTGTATTATTCTTTCCGTCTCCAGAACGAATCTGCAATGAAAGTAGATTTTACAATTAATTAATTTATTCATTATATTTATGATTATTATTCTGATTATGTAGATTTTTATTGGTAAAAGATGTTTACGCTCATTCCTCTATTTGGTCTCATTACTAATAGATTTTACCAGCTTGAACAATGGAAAATGTCCTTGAAAGTGAATCATCCACATTTCTACTGAAAAAAAGCCAAATAGCTAAATATGTAAAATATAAAACTTAACTTGGCTGTTACTTTAGTTAAAAGTTATCTTTTCTGATTTACTGTCTGCCCATTTTCAAGAGGGGCTGCAAATGTATTGTAGCCAAACAATCTACTGAGACAGTACATTTAAGCAACGTAGAGAAAAAGGCAAGAAATGCAAACAGAAATCTCTTAACTTGCCTTCTATCGGAGGAAGTGTTTTCCTCTCTCTTATTTCTTCATTCTTCACATCCATGATGTTTTCCTGAAGGCACCTGTCACCTGTGTCAACCCACGGGGGGTCCTTATGGGCCCAAACTACGCAACGTTTTTGCACCGCTTAGTGCCTAACTAAAACACGCGCCCTAACCTTTCTTCACACTTCTTTCTTCATCCAAGAAGTCTTCTCTTTTCTTTCTTCATTCTTGACAGCCATGATCTTCTTTTCTTGAAGTCACCTGTGGAGAAAGGGGATTGGTACACATATACATACAACACTCCCCACCAAAACCGCGTAAAAACCCACGGCGGGTTGCCTTATGGGCCCTAACTACGCAACGTTTTTGCACCACATAGTGCCTAACTAAAACACGCGCCCTAACCTTTCTTCACACTTCTTTCTTCATCCCAGAAGTCTTCTCTTTTCTTTCTACATTCTTCATTCTTGACATCCATGATGTTCTTTTCTTGAAGTCACCTGTGGAGAAAGGGGATTAGTACACATATACATATAACACTCCCCACCAAAACCGCGTAAAAACCCACGGCGGGTTGCCTTATGGGCCCTAACTACGCAACGTTTTTGCACCACATAGTGCCTAACTAAAACACGCGCCTTAACCTTTCTTCACACTTCTTTCTTCATCCCAGGAGTCTTCTCTTTTCTTTCTTCATTCTTGACATCCATGATCTTCTTTTCTTGAAGTCACCTGTGGGGAAAGGGGATTAGTACACGTATACATATAACACTCCCCACCAAAACCGCGTAAAAACCCACGGCGGGTTGCCTTATGGGCCCTAACTACGCAACGTTTTTGCACCGCTTAGTGCCTAACTAAAACACGCGCCCTAACCTTTCTTCACAGTTTTTTCTTCATCCCAGAAGTCTTCTCTTTTCTTTCTTCATTCTTCATTCTTGACATCCATGAATTTCTTTTCTTGAAGTGACCTGTGGAGAAAGGGGATTAGTACACATATACATATAACACTCCTCACCAAAACCGCGTAAAAACCCACGGCGGGTTGCCTTATGGGCCCTAACTACGCAACGTTTTTCCACCGCTTAGTGCCTAACTAAAACACGCGCCCTAACCTTTCTTTACACTTCTTTCTTCATCCCAGAAATCTTCTCTTTTCTTTCTTCATTCTTCATTCTTGACATCCATGATCTTCTTTTCTTGAAGTCACCTGTGGAGAAAGGGGATTAGTACACATATACATATAACACTCCCCACCAAAACCGCGTAAAAACCCACGGCGGGTTGCCTTATGGGCCCTAACTACGCAACGTTTTTGCACCGCTTAGTGCCTAACTAAAACACGCGCCCTAACCTTTGTTCACACTTCTTTCTTCATCCCAGAAGTCTTCTCATTTCTTTCTTCATTCTTGACATCCATGATCTTCTTTTCTTGAAGTCACCTGTGGAGAAAGGGGATTAGTACATATAATACATACATATAACACTCCCCACCAAAACCGCGTAAAAACCCACGGCGGGTTGCCTTATGGGCCCTAACTACAAAACGTTTTTGCACCGCTTAGTGCCTAACTAAAACACGCGCCCTAACCTTTCTTCACACTTCTTTCTTCATCCCAGAAGTCTTCTCTTTTCTTGTTTCATTCTTGACATCCATGATCTTCTTTTCTTGAAGTCACCTGTGGAGAAAGGGGATTAGTACACATATACATATAACACTCCCCACATAACCATGTAAAAACCCACGGCGGGTTGCCTTATGGGCCCTAACTACGCAACGTTTTGGCACCGCTTAGTGCCTAACTAAAACACGCGCCCTAACCTTTCTTCACACTTCTTTCTTCATCCCAGAAGTCTTATCTTTTCTTTCTTCATTCTTCATTGTTGACATCCATGAAGTTCTTTTCTTGAAGTCACCTGTGGGGAAAGGGGATTAGTACACATATACATATAACACTCTTCACCAAAACCGCGTAAAAACCCACGGCGGGTTTCCTTATGGGGTCTAACTACGCAACGTTTTTGCACCGCTTAGTGACTAACTAAAACACGCGCCCTAACCTTTCTTCACACTTCTTTCTTCATCCAGGAAGTCTTCTCTTTTCTTTCTTCATTCTTCATTGTTGACATCCATGAAGTTCTTTTCTTGAAGTCACCTGTGGGGAAAGGGGATTAGTACACATATACATATAACACTCCCCACCAAAACCGCGTAAAAACCCACGGCGGGTTAAGCTATCTTCACACTTCTTTCTTCATTCGAGAAATCTTCGCTTTTCTTTCTACATTCTTAATATCCATAATCTTGTAATCGTTTCATCATAGCGTGAGTGAAAGTGATGAAAATATCCATTCTTCAAGTTTATTCCGGTAAGTTCTTCATGATTTCTTCATTATCCGCAAATTTTCTGTAAAGAAAGTGGAATTCATCTATTTTATTATAGTTATCAGTATTATTCTAATTAATCAGCATAACATGAGTCACAGTAGATAATGCTTTTTGAATTTTTCTCTTTTTTCTGATGAATAAACAAACTGCTAACATGAACGACGGAAAATTTCTTTAAAAATGATTCCAACTCTTACAAATTCCTTGCTCGAACTCCCTTCTCCATCGGTGGCAGGTTTCTTTGTTCATTCTTCCCGCTCTTGTCATATATTCATATTGTAAGAAGTTGAAGTGATGATAAAATCCATCTGTTAGGTTTATCCCTGGTGCCGTTATCATTCATTCGAGATCCATTAATTATCTGTGAAAATAATGGATTTTACAATGACTAACCTATTTTTACTATAAATTTATACAGTTATCCTCTTAACTTTTTTACACTGGTCACAGCAATTTATGCTCTTTTCATTTTTACTACTTTTTACCATCATTTAACAAATGAAGAACAGATAATATCTTGAATACTGGTTATGGAATTATTTGCTCAAAAAAGTGATTTCAAAAAATAAAACTTGTTTGCATATGTGCTCGATGTATCATGGTTATTGTTATCATTCTATTTCGTCGCATTCGTCAATATCAGAAAGTCCTTTTAAGGGGAGAAAAAAAACTTCAAAGCTCAATATATATAAAATTCGAGTGACAAGGAGACTACCAGAGATTTGTCTGCTCAAACTATTATCCCACTATGTGAATAACTAAAATATTCGCCCCAATCATTACTTTGATTTCGTTCTCCATCGGAGGAAGTCTTTCTCTTCCTTCTTGACGTCTGTGATCTTCACATTTCTTCTAGAAGGGAGTGAAACAGATGTTAAATTACATCCTTAATGTTTTCTCCGGCAAGGGCTGTATTATTCTTTCCGTCTCCAGAACGAATCTGCAATGAAAGTAGATTTTACAATTAATTAATTTATTCATTATATTTATGATTATTATTCTGATTATGTAGATTTTTATTGGTAAAAGATGTTTACGCTCATTCCTCTATTTTGTCTCATAACTAATAGAAATTACCAGCTTGAACAACGGAAAATGTCCTTGAAAGTGAATCATCGACATTTCTACTGAAAAAAATGATAAATAGCTAAATATGTAAAATATAAAACTTAACTTGGCTGTTACTTTAGTTAAAAGTTATCTTTTCTGATTTACTGTCTGCCCATTTTAGAGAGGGGCTACAAATGTATTGTAGCCAAACGATCTACTGAGACAGTATATTTAAGCAACGTAGAGAAAAAGGCAAGAAATGCAAACCGAAATCTCTTAACTTGCCTTCTATCGGAGGAAGTGTTTTCCTCTCTCTTATTTCTTCATTCTTCACATCCATGATGTTTTCCTGAAGGCACCTGTCACCTGTGTCAACCCACGGGGGGTCCTTATGGGCCCAAACTACGCAACGTTTTTGCACCGCTTAGTGGCTAACTAAAACACGCGCCCTTTCCTTTCTTCACACTTCTTTCTTCATCCAAGAAGTCTTCTCTTTTCTTTCTTCATTCTTGACAGCCATGATCTTCTTTTCTTGAAGTCACCTGTGGAGAAAGGGGATTGGTACACATATACATACAACACTCCCCACCAAAACCGCGTAAAAACCCACGGCGGGTTGCCTTATGGGCCCTAACTACGCAACGTTTTTGCACCACATAGTGCCTAACTAAAACACGCGCCCTAACCTTTCTTCACACTTCTTTCTTCATCCCAGAAGTCTTCTCTTTTCTTTCTACATTCTTCATTCTTGACATCCATGATGTTCTTTTCTTGAAGTCACCTGTGGGGAAAGGGGATTAGTACACATATACATATAACACTCCCCACCAAAACCGCGTAAAAACCCACGGCGGGTTCCCTTATGGGCCCTAACTACGCAACGTTTTTGCAACACATAGTGCCTAACTAAAACACGCGCCCTAACCTTTCTTCACACTTCTTTCTTCATCCCAGAAGTCTTCTCTTTTCTTTCTACATTCTTCATTCTTGACATCCATGATCTTCTTTTCTTGAAGTCACCTGTGGGGAAAGGGGATTAGTACACATATACATATAACACTCCCCACCAAAACCGCGTAAAAACCCACGGCGGGTTGCCTTATGGGCCCTAACTACGCAACGTTTTTGCACCACATAGTGCCTAACTAAAACACGCGCCCTAACCTTTCTTCACACTTCTTTCTTCATCCCAGAAGTCTTCTCTTTTCTTTCTACATTCTTCATTCTTGACATCCATGATGTTCTTTTCTTGAAGTCACCTGTGGAGAAAGGGGATTAGTACACATATACATATAACACTCCCCACCAAAACCGCGTAAAAACCCACGGCGGGTTGCCTTATGGGCCCTAACTACGCAACGTTTTTGCATCACATAGTGTCTAACTAAAACACGCGCCTTAACCTTTCTTCACACTTCTTTCTTCATCCCAGAAGTCTTCTCTTTTCTTTCTTCATTCTTGACATCCATGATCTTCTTTTCTTGAAGTCACCTGTGGGGAAAGGAGATTAGTACACATATACATATAACACACCCCACCAAAACCCTGTAAAAACCCACGGCGGGTTGCCTTATGGGCCCTAACTACGCAACGTTTTTGCACCACATAGTGCCTAACTAAAACACGCGCCCTAACCTTTCTTCACACTTCTTTCTTCATCCCAGAAGTCTTGTCTTTTCTTTTTTCATTCTTGACATCCATGATGTTCTTTTCTTGAAGTCACCTGTGGAGAAAGGGGATTAGTACACATATACATATAACACTCCCCACCAAAACCGCGTAAAAACCCACGGCGGGTTGCCTTATGGGCCCTAACTACGCAACGTTTTTCCATCGCCTAGTGCCTAACTAAAACACGCGCCCTAACCTTTCTTCACACTTCTTTCTTCATCCCAGAAGTCTTCTCTTTTCTTTCTACATTCTTCATTCTTGACATCAATGATGTTCTTTTCTTGAAGTCACCTGTGGAGAAAGGGGATTAGTACACATATACATATAACACTCCCCACCAAAACCGCGTAAAAACCCACGGCGGGTTGCCTTATGGGCCCTAACTACGCAACGTTTTTCCATCGCCTAGTGCCTAACTAAAACACGCGCCCTAACCTTTCTTCACACTTCTTTCTTCATCCCAGAAGTCTTCTCTTTTCTTTCTACATTCTTCATTCTTGACATCAATGATGTTCTTTTCTTGAAGTCACCTGTGGAGAAAGGGGATTAGTACACATATACATATAACACTCCGCACCAAAACCGCGTAAAAACCCACGGCGGGTTGCCTTATGGGCCCTAACTACGCAACGTTTTTGCACCGCCTAGTGCCTAACTAAAACACGCGCCCTAACCTTTCTTCACACTTCTTTCTTCATCCCAGAAGTCTTCTCTTTTCTTTCTACATTCTTCATTCTTGACATCCATGATGTTCTTTTCTTGAAGTCACCTGTGGAGAAAGGGGATTAGTACACATATACATATAAAACTCCCCACCAAAACCGCGTAAAAACCCACGGCGGGTTGCCTTATGGGCCCTAACTACGCAACGTTTTTGCACCGCTTAGTGCCTAACTAAAACACGGGCCCTAACCTTTCTTCACACTTCTTTCTTCATCCCAGAAGTCTTCTCTTTTCTTTCTACATTCTTCATTCTTGACATCCATGATGTTCTTTTCTTGAAGTCACCTGTGGAGAAAGGGGATTAGTACACATATACATATAACACTCCCCAACAAAACCGCGTAAAAACCCACGGCGGGTTGCCTTATGGGCCCTAACTACGCAACGTTTTTCCATCGCCTAGTGCCTAACTAAAACAAGCGCCCTAATCTTTCTTCACACTTCTTTCTTCATCCCAGAAGTCTTCTCTTTTCTTTCTTCATTCTTGACATCCATGATCTTCTTTTCTTGAAGTCACCTGTGGAGAAAGGGGATTAGTACACATATACATATAACACTCCCCACCAAAACCGCGTAAAAACCCACGGGGGGTTGCCTTAGGGGCCCTAACTACGCAACGTTTTTGCACCGCTTAGTGCCTAACTAAAACATGCGCCCTAACCTTTCTTCACACTTCTTTCTTCATCCCAGAAGTCTTCTCTTTTCTTTCTTCATTCTTGACATCCATGATCTTCTTTTCTTGAAGTCACCTGTGGAGAAAGGGGATTAGTACACATATACATATAACACTCCCCACCAAAACCGCGTAAAAACCCACGGGGGGTTGCCTTATGGGCCCTAACTACGCAACGTTTTTGCACCGCTTAGTGCCTAACTAAAACACGCGCCCTAACCTTTCTTCACACTTCTTTCTTCATCCCAGAAGTCTTCTCTTTTCTTTCTTCATTCTTGACATCCATGATCTTCTTTTCTTGAAGTCACCTGTGGAGAAAGGGGATTAGTACACATATACATATAACACTCCCCACCAAAACCGCGTAAAACCCACGGCGGGTTGCCTTATGGGCCCTAACTACGCAACGTTTTTGCACCGCCTAGTGCCTAACTAAAACACGCGCCCTAACCTTTCTTCACACTTCTTTCTTCATCCCAGAAGTCTTCTCTTTTCTTTCTTCATTCTTGACATCCATGATTTTCTTTTCTTGAAGTCACCTGTGGAGAAAGGGGATTAGTACACATATACATATAACACTCCCCACCAAAACCGCGTAAAAACCCACGGCGGGTTGCCTTATGGGCCCTAACTACGCAACGTTTTTGCACCGCTTAGTGCCTAACTAAAACACGCGCCCTAACCTTTCTTCACACTTCTTTCTTCATCCCAGAAGTCTTCTCTTTTCTTTCTTCATTCTTGACATCCATGATCTTCTTTTCTTGAAGTCACCTGTGGAGAAAGGGGATTAGTACACATATACATATAACACTCCCCACCAAAACCGCGTAAAAACCCACGGCGGGTTGCCTTATGGGCCCTAACTACGCAACGTTTTTGCACCACTTAGTGCCTAACTAAAACACGCGCCCTAGCCTTTCTTCACACTTCTTTCTTCATCCCAGAAGTCTTCTCTTTTCTTTCTTCATTCTTCATTCTTGACATCCATGATGTTCTTTTCTTGAAGTCACCTGTGGAGAAAGGGGATTAGTACACATATACATATAACACTCCCCACCAAAACCGCGTAAAAACCCACGGCGGGTTGCCTTATGGGCCCTAACTACGCAACGTTTTTGCACCGCTTAGTGCCTAACTAAAACCCGCGCCCTAACCTTTCTTCACACTACTTTCTTCATCCCAGAAGTCTTCTCTTTTCTTTCTTCATTCTTCATTCTTGACATCCATGATCTTCTTTCCTTGAAGTCACCTGTGGAGAAACGGGATTAGTACACATATACATATAACACTCTCCACATAACCGCGTAAAAACCCACGGCGGGTTGCCTTATGGGCCCTAACTACGCAACGTTTTTGCACCGCTTAGGGCCTAACTAAAACACGCGCCCTAACCTTTCTTCACACTTCTTTCTTCATCCCAGAAGTCTTCTCTTTTCTTTCTTCATTCTTCATTCTTGACATCCATGATCTTCTTTCCTTGAAGTCACCTGTGGAGAAAGGATTTTAGTACACATATACATGTAACACTCTCCCCATAACCGCGTAAAAACCCACGGCGGGTTTCCTTATGGGGTCTAACTACGCAACGTTTTTGCACCGCTTAGTGACTAACTAAAACACGCGCCCTTACCTTTCTTCACACTTCTTTCTTCATCCAGGAAGTCTTCTCTTTTCTTTCTTCATTCGTCATTCTTGACATCGATGAAGTTCTTTTCTTGAAGTCACCTGTGGGGAAAGGGGATTAGTACACATATACATATAACACTCCCCACCAAAACCGCGTAAAAACCCACGGCGGGTTTTGCTATCTTCACACTTCTTCCTTCATTCGAGGAATCTTCGCTTTTCTTTCTACATTCTTAATATCCATAATCTTGTAATCGTTTCATCATGGCGTGAGTGAAAGTGATGAAAATATCCATTCTTCAAGTTTATTCCGGTAAGTTCTTCATTATTTCTTCATTATCCGCAAATTTTCTGTAAAGAAAGTGGAATTCATCTGTTTTATGATATTTATCACTATTATTCTAATTAATCAGCATAACATGAGTCACAGTAGATAATGCTTTTTGAATTTTTCTCTTTTTTCTGATGAATAAACAAACTCCTAACATGAACGACGGAAAATTTCTTTAAAAATGAATCCAACTCTTACAAATTCCTTGCTCGAACTCCCTTCTCCATCGGTGGCAGGTTTCTTTGTTCATTCTTCCCGCTCTTGTCATATTTTCATATTGTAAGAAGTTGAAGTGATGATAAAATCCATCTGTTAGGTTTATCCCTGGTGCCGTTATCATTCATTCGAGATCCATTAATTATCTGTGAAAATAATGGATTTTACAATGACTAACCTATTTTTACTATAAATTTATACAGTTATCCTCTTAACTTTTTTACACTGGTCACAGCAATTTATGCTCTTTTCATTTTTACTACTTTTTACCATCATTTAACAAATGAAGAACAGATAATATCTTGAATACTGGTTATGGAATTATTTGCTCAAAAAAGTGATTTCAAAAAATAGAACTTGTTTGCATATGTGCTCGATGAATCATTGTTATTGTTATCATTCTATTACGTCGCATTCGTCAATATCAGAAAGTCGTTTTAAGGGGAGAAAAAAAACTTCAAAGCTCAATATATATAAAATTCGAGTGAAGAGGAGACTACCAGAGATTTGTCTGCTCAAACTATTATCCCACAATGTGAATAACTAAAATTTGCGCCCCAATCATTACTTTGAATTTGTTCTCCATCGGAGGAAGTCTTTCTCTTCCTTCTTGACGTCTGTGATCTTCACATTTCTTCTAGAAGGGAGTGAAACAGATGTTAAATTACATTAATGTTTTCTCCGGCAAGGGCTGTATTATTCTTTCCGTCTCCAGAACGAATCTGCAATGAAAGTAGATTTTACAATTAATTAATTTATTCATTATATTTATGATTATTATTCTGATTATGTAGATTTTTATTGGTAAAAGATGTTTACGCTCATTCCTCTATTTTGTCTCATAACTAATAGATTTTACCAGCTTGAACAATGGAAAATGTCCTTGAAAGTGAATCATCCACATTTCTACTGAAAAAAAGCCAAATAGCTAAATATGTAAAATATAAAACTTAACTTGGCTGTTACTTTAGTTAAAAGTTATCTTTTCTGATTTACTGTCTGCCCATTTTCAAGAGGGGCAACAAATGTGTTGTAGCCAAACGATCTACTGAGACAGTACATTTAAGCAACGTAGAGAAAAAGGCAAGAAATGCAAACCGAAATCTCTTAACTTGCCTTCTATCGGAGGAAGTGTTTTCCTCTCTCTTCTTTCTTCATTCTTCACATCCATGATCTTTTCTTGAAGTCACCTTTGGGGAAAGGGGATTAGTACACATATACATATAACACTCCCCACCAAAACCGCGTCAAAACCCACGGCGGGTTGCCTTATGGGCCCTAACTACGCAACGTTTTTGCACCGCTTAGTGCCTAACTAAAACACGCGCCCTAACCTTTCTTCACACTTCTTTCTTCATCCCAGAAGTCTTCTCTTTTCTTTCTTCATTCTTGACATCCATGATCTTCTTTTTTGAAGTCACCTGTGGGGAAAGGGGATTAGTACACATATACAAATAACACCCCCCAGCAAAACCGCGTAAAAACCCACGGCGGGTTGCCTTATGGGCCCTAACTACGCAACGTTTTTGCACCGCCTAGTGCCTAACTAAAACACGCGCCCTAACCTTTCTTCACACTTCTTTCTTCATCCCAGAAGTCTTCTCTTTTCTTTCTACATTCTTCATTCTTGACATCCATGATGTTCTTTTCTTGAAGTCACCTGTGGAGAAAGGGGATTAGTACACATATACATATAACACTCCTCACCAAAACCGCGTAAAAACCCACGGCGGGTTGCCTTATGGGCCCTAACTACGCAACGTTTTTCCACCGCTTAGTGCCTAACTAAAACACGCGCCCTAACCTTTCTTCACACTACTTTCTTCATCCCAGAAGTCTTCTCTTTTCTTTCTTCATTCTTCATTCTTGACATCCATGATCTTCTTTCCTTGAAGTCACCTGTGGAGAAACGGGATTAGTACACATATACATATAACACTCTCCACATAACCGCGTAAAAACCCACGGCGGGTTTCCTTATGGGGTCTAACTACGCAACGTTTTTGCACCGCTTAGTGACTAACT
Organism: Hetaerina americana; assembly: GCF_022747635.1. NCBI lineage: Eukaryota > Metazoa > Arthropoda > Insecta > Odonata > Calopterygidae > Hetaerina > Hetaerina americana. The sequence goes on along the minus strand of NW_027286819.1, from coordinate 79,253 downwards.
AAAACACGCGCCCTAACCTTTCTTCACACTTCTTTCTTCATCCAGGAAGTCTTCTCTTTTCTTTCTTCATTCTTCATTGTTGACATCCATGAAGTTCTTTTCTTGAAGTCACCTGTGGGGAAAGGGGATTAGTACACATATACATATAACACTCCCCACCAAAACCGCGTAAAAACCCACGGCGGGTTAAGCTATCTTCACACTTCTTTCTTCATTCGAGGAATCTTCGCTTTTCTTTCTTCATTCTTAATATCCATAATCTTGTAATCGTTTCATCATAGCGTGAGTGAAAGTGATGAAAATATCCATTCTTCAAGTTTATTCCGGTAAGTTCTTCATTATTTCTTCATTATCCGCAAATTTTCTGTAAAGAAAGTGGAATTCATCTGTTTTATGATATTTATCACTATTATTCTAATTAATCAGCATAACATGAGTCACAGTAGATAATGCTTTTTGAATTTTTCTCTTTTTTCTGATGAATAAACAAACTGCTAACATGAACGACGGAAAATTTCTTTAAAAATGATTCCAACTCTTACAAATTCCTTGCTCGAACTCCCTTCTCCATCGGTGGCAGGTTTCTTTGTTCATTCTTCCCGCTCTTGTCATATATTCATATTGTAAGAAGTTGAAGTGATGATAAAATCCATCTGTTAGGTTTATCCCTGGTGCCGTTATCATTCATTCGAGATCCATTAATTATCTGTGAAAATAATGGATTTTACAATGACTAACCTATTTTTACTATAAATTTATACAGTTATCCTCTTAACTTTTTTACACTGGTCACAGCAATTTATGCTCTTTTCATTTTTACTACTTTTTACCATCATTTAACAAATGAAGAACAGATAATATCTTGAATACTGGTTATGGAATTATTTGCTCAAAAAAGTGATTTCAAAAAATAAAACTTGTTTGCATATGTGCTCGATGTATCATGGTTATTGTTATCATTCTATTTCGTCGCATTCGTCAATATCAGAAAGTCGTTTTAAGGGGAGAAAAAAAACTTCAAAGCTCAATATATATAAAATTCGAGTGAAGAGGAGACTACCAGAGATTTGTCTGCTCAAACTATTATCCCACTATGTGAATAACTAAAATTTGCGCCCCAATCATTACTTTGATTTCGTTCTCCATCGGAGGAAGTCTTTCTCTTCCTTCTTGACGTCTGTGATCTTCACATTTCTTCTAGAAGGGAGTGAAACAGATGTTAAATTACATTAATGTTTTCTCCGGCAAGGGCTGTATTATTCTTTCCGTCTCCAGAACGAATCTGCAATGAAAGTAGATTTTACAATTAATTAATTTATTCATTATATTTATGATTATTATTCTGATTATGTAGATTTTTATTGGTAAAAGATGTTTACGCTCATTCCTCTATTTTGTCTCATAACTAATAGATTTTACCAGCTTGAACAATGGAAAATGTCCTTTAAAGTGAATCATCCACATTTCTACTGAAAAAAAAGCCAAATAGCTAAATATGTAAAATATAAATTTAACTTGGCTGTTACTTTAGTTAAAAGTAATCTTTTCTGATTTACTGTCTGCCCATTTTCAAGAGGGGCAACAAATGTGTTGTAGCCAAACGATCTACTGAGACAGTACATTTAAGCAACGTAGAGAAAAAGGCAAGAAATGCAAACCGAAATCTCTTAACTTGCCTTCTATCGGAGGAAGTGTTTTCCTCTCTCTTCTTTCTTCATTCTTCACATCCATGATCTTTTCTTGAAGTCACCTTTCACCTGTGTCAACCCACGGCGGGTTGCCTTATGGGCCCTAACTACGCAACGTTTTTGCACCGCTTAGTGCCTAACTAAAACACGCGCCCTAAGCTTTCTTCACACTTGTTTCTTCATCCCAGAAGTCTTCTCTTTTCTTTCTTCATTCTTGATATCCATAATCTTGTATAACTTTTATCTTGCTAACCTTTCTTCACACTTCTTTCTTCATCCAGGAAGTCTTCTCTTTTCTTTCTTCATTCTTGACATCCATGATCTTCTTTTTTGAAGTCACCTGTGGAGAAAGGGGATTAGTACACATATACATATAACACCCCCCAGCAAGACCGCGTAAAAACCCACGGCGGGTTGCCTTATGGGCCCTAACTGCGCAACGTTTTTGCCACGCTTAGTGACTAACTAAAACACGCGCCCTAACCTTCCTTCACACTTCTTTCTTCATCCAGGAAGTCTTCTCTTTTCTTTCTTCATTCTTGACATCCATGATGTTCTTTTCTTGAAGTCACCTTTGGGGAAAGGGGATTAGTACACATATACATATAACACTCCCCTCCAAAACCGCGTAAAAACCCACGGCGGGTTAAGCTATCTTCACACTTCTTTCTTCATTCGAGGAATCTTCGCTTTTCTTTCTTCATTCTTAATATCCATAATCTTGTAATCGTTTCATCATGGAGTGTGAAAGTGATGAAAATCTCCATTCTTCAGGTTTATCCTGGTAAGTTCATCATTATTTCTTCATTATCTGCAAATTTTCCTGGTACCGTTATTATCCATTCAGGATCCATTAATTAACTGTGAAGAGAATTGATTTTACAATGACTAACCTTTTTTTTACTATAAATTTATGCAGTTATTCGCTTTACTATTACACAGGTCACAGCAATTCATGTTTTTTGCATTTTTACTACTTTTTACCAACATTAAACAGAAGAAAACCGGTATATAACCTTGAATAGGGAATTTTTTGCTCTAAAAAGTGATTTCAAAAAATAAAACTTGTTTGCATATGTGCTCGATGAATCATGGTAATTGTTATCATTCTATTACGTCGCATTCGTCAATATCAGAAAGTCGTTTTAAGGGGAGAAAAAAACTTCAAAGCTCTATATAAATAGAATTCGAGAGACAAGGAGACTACCAGAAATTTGTCTGCTCAAACTAATATCCCACTGGGTCAATAACTAAAATTTGCGCCCCAATCATTACTTTGATTTCGTTCTCCATCGGAGGAAGTTTTTTTCTTCCTTCTTGACGTCTGTGATCTTCCCATTTCTTCTAGAAGGGAGTGAAACAGATGTTAAATTACATTAATGTTTTCTCCGGCAAGGGCTGTATTATGCTTTCCGTCTCCAGAACGTATCTGCAATGAAAGTAGATTTTACAAATAATTAATTTATTTATTATATTTATGATTGTTATTCTGATTATGTGGATTTTTATTGGTAAAAGCCCTAAGCTTTCTTCAAACCTCTTTCTTTATCCATAGAAGTCTTTTTTTCTTTCTTCATTCTTGATATCCATAATCTTGTAATCGTTTCATCAAGGAGTGATTGAAAGTGATGAAAATTTCTATCCTGCGGGTTTTTTCCCTTACGTTCCGCATTATTATTTCAGTAACCATAAATTATCTGTAAGGAAAAATGCATTACAATTAATTAATTTATTTCTTACGTTTTTAACTATTATTTTAATTATCTATTTGTGTTTTGGATTTTTCTGTGTTTTTTCTCACGAGTTAACACAAACAACGGAAAACTTTTAAAAAATGAATCATTCACATTTATTAAAAAAATAATGTTAAATAGCTTAAGACATAATAAATGAAATATTGGCTGTAACTGTTGTTTAAAATTATCTTAGTGATGACCGATTGATGGTATGCCCATTTACAAGAAGTGTAAAAAATGTGCTGTAGCCAAATGATTTACTGAGACAGGACATTTAAGTAATATGAATAAAAAGGTTATGAATGCAAATAGAAATCTCTCAACTTGAAAATCAAAGTATTAGAAAAGAATGAGGTAAAGAAGAAGACCTAAGGATTAAAAGGAAAAGCCTTATTTAATTGTTGAAAGTTGAAGCTGCCATCTATCGAAGGAAGTGTTGTCTTCGATCTTTTTTCTTTCTTTTCTACAGTACCTTTAATCTTGAGGAAACATTCCGTTCATGCTCTTGCCATTTTTCATCTACGAATGAGTTAAATAAATTCCATCCTTCAGGTTTTTTCCCTTTAGCTGCGTATTATTACTTCATTATCCATAAATTATCTGCACAGAAAGTTGATTTTACAATTTATTTTACTTTAAATATATACATTTATTTTAATTATCTACTATTATACTGGTCTAAGGAGATCATGCATTTTGCATTTTCACTAATTTTTACCAGCCATTTACCACAACGGAAAACTTCCGGAATAATGGTCATGAAATGAAAAAAGTCTTTTGAAAAAAAAACCCATTTTAGAAATGTGCATTGATTAATCATCAATTTTTGACGTAGAATTATGTAGCATATGCAAATAAGGCTATGTGACTAGACAGAATTTTTGTGGAACTACTAAAAGGTTTACAAAAATGTGTTAGGCAGAGAATGTATGGACTGATTCTTACTATCTGAGAGGAAGGAATATAGCCAGAATGTTATATGAGATCAGCATTGGCTCCTGTTTCATAAAAGGTAAAGGCTAAATCATGTGAGGATTGCAGAACAATAAGTTTTCTTTCCCGTGACACTTAAATTTTTCTCAGGATCTTATTAAAAAGGATTACTATCATTGTATAGAAATACCATTAAATATTACCTCCGACCGCTGCGAAGAGTCGGCGCAGAGTAAAGGGGCGGTTTGTGCAGCGAGGCCATTGGACAAGGGCAGTAGCCCCATTACTCCGGAGAAATATTAAATAAACGTGCCCTACTCATGAAATGAATAACCTTTTCACACTTTCACTTTGCTCTTGTCCTTTTGTACAGTCGCGATCGGTCAATGCGTCGACGGGTCGGGGTAGGCTTCAAAATTATTCAAATCTTTGCGTCATGTGGCCTCTCGAGTTAAATTCACACAACTTGAAATAAAAAAGTAGTTTCACTGAAACAGCTCTCGCGGACGGACCGATCTAGTCACAGCGACGGCGCTGCGCATACTTACGCAAGTGGCGTGAGCCTGACGTACGACCGGCGAAATAAAGCCCCGCAGCCTAATTCCCGTTACTTTTGGGGTCCCCCTCGTGTGATTCTTTGATAACAAATCCCGCTGGTGAATGAAAAATGTCCCTCATGTATAATTCAATCGAAATTCGAATGATAGTCTTGCAGACATGAAAAACAACAAATAGTACGATTTTTACCGCAAGATTTACTAGGAAATACCTAACAAAAACCACTGAAAACTAACATTTATCTGCATCCTAAAATTAATCGGATTTCGAATGACCAGCTCATAGACGTTCTCCGAATAATTGAACGCGTAATGTCAGTAAGTTATAAAGAAGAAATTCTATGAATGTTTTAGCGCATTCGTCCTGTAATGCAAGAGCAATTGCATATCCTTGGCATTTTACCGCGACAACTACATTCCCATGGGGAGAATGGTTTTGGAATGATTTACGAATTGAATGTAAATTTAAAAACTCATCCTTTTTAGAAATGAGCATTAATTAAGATAATTGCTGAGTTCAAGTTACCGAGAGTACTTGCAGCGATTTTGAGGGGATATAAGAAGTGCCTCATATATTAAATATAATCTTAGCTCGAATGACGGGCTAATAGGACCTCTCAAAATCATTTTAAAAGTAATTGGAGGAAGCAGGGGCGTATTGACCCCATCTGCCGCCCTACGCTATATATAGTCAATGTCTGCCGCCCCCTTAAGGAATTAATTTTCACAATTCAGAGTTTGTGTTTATATAATGCGAACCAAATTCAATGTGTCCACAAGGTCCTCGCGCCTAACAACAGGAACTAGCGAAAAAAGCAATTGCGTGATCATTCGCAAGACGATGACTAATGTAAACACACGATTCTTGCTCCTGGCGGCCTTTGGTGGAACCTTTTTTCTAAAAAGAAAACGCGCGGGATTTTGAATCAATATGTTTGCATTAAAAAAATTGAAACAACTGAAGAAATAAAATTCCCGGACTTATACCACCCCCCCCCCCTGGGAGCTGACGCCCTACGCTAAGGCGTAGTTGGCGTGCTGGTAAGATACGCCCCTGGGAGGAAGATAGTAAGTAATTATTGAATAGGATTTCAATCAATATGGAAGAGCTACTTCACCTTTGGATTCCTTCCTTCAAGGCGTATTAAGTATCATTTTTATTAAACCAATACCACATGACGCTGACAAAATTTTGTTACAGAATAGGCGTTTACCGAAATTTAAACTAGCAATGTCCGTAAGTAAATTAGAAGGTAATAAGGAACAAATTCACTAAATGACTAAGATCTTAGGTTGTAGAAGTTTTTACAAATATTTAATTAATAAAAACCACCGGAAATCGACAAATGTCCCTAATGTAAACTTGATTCGAAATTCGAATGACTGGCTAATAGAGTTTAACGAAACAATGTAACGTCACTAAATAGGTTAGTGGTAATTACAGAAATTCACCAAATGTGTAAGTGGTTCAGCCATTTTACCCAGGATTAAATACATCGCAGTCAAGGCGAATGTTTTGTAAACTCTGAAATTGTTGCCTTGGAATGCACATTAGCGGATGACTGCTAAAAGTTACTGTTGCGGCATCTCCCGCAGTTTCTTTGGAACATATCATTCCTATTCCGCTGCGACAGCAACGCCCCTATACAAAAAATAGTTGTGGAATAATGCACTCATGCGAAGTATATGCCAATAGTAATATATTAGTAAAAATCAAATCGTATGTTGGAAATGCTAGTTAATTAATTAAGATAATTGTTGTAATAAGTATTTGTCGACTAAGAATGCGTTACAATATGAGATGATGTCAGAAATTAGTTACAACATTCGGGCGTCTGAAAAGTTTCCGACCTAACAAAGATGCAACATATTGTTTCTGAAATGTTTGAGGTTGGAAACTTTTCAAACTTGTCGACTCTTAATTAGGAAAAACCCTAACCTCAATACCTAAAAGCTTCCACCTTGTAACCCGAGATGAATTTCCTATTTAGCCACTACAAAGACGTTCTTATGCAAAGAATGTTTTTGGACTTCAAATGCATTCATGGAAACTAAATCGAAATAAATGACACAATAAATGACAATAAAAGACACTTAATGCGCATTGCTTTACAAAGATGATTGATGACGTAAAATCATCTGGATTACCTAAAATTATGAGGAAGTGATTTTAGCGGGGAGAGAACAAAGTGTCGCTTATACTAAATTGAATCTAAATTCGATGAACAGGCTAACAGCGACTCAAAGGATAATTAATAAATTATTCTTAGGATGTACGATAGTAATTATTAGATAAATAGGATTTTAATCGATATCAAAGGTTAACTTTGCCTTACGATTCTTACTCAAGGTGAATACGAGGTATCATTCTTACTTTAAATATATTGCTGTTATCTAACTAATATCTCCTTGGTAAATTTGATTGAAATTCGAAAGACCGGCTAAGATGTTCACCTAATACTTTAACGAATTATGCCAGTAAATTTTTTTAAGTAGATGGTGTGAAAAGAATGTCAGTAATATTTTAATATACGAACGAAAAGTAAGTTATTAGGAAGAAATTAACTAAATCTCTATTTGCTTCCATCTTGCTCCCAAAGATGTCTTGAGCATTAAACATAATTTTATATGAGTTATAAATTGATGTACTCTTGGAAAGTAAATTGAATTAAATAATAAATATTTTAGAAAAACGCATTGTTAACGATATTGTTGTTACATGTATTACACACATTTATGAGACATTTTATGGGCAGATAATAATCTCGTGCCTCTTATGCTAAATGTATTATGTGAATCCGAGTAATAGGCTCATAGCGACTCGTAGAATTTTTAAAAAGTAATCATAAGGTGTACCTTAATAATTATTAAAAAGGTTTAAACGTGAATTAATAACATTCTTATCTATCAAATACTCAAACTTAACACTTACACGTGTCCACCACGTGAAATTTAATCGAAATTCTAACGACAGGCTAAGTGACGTTCATCAAGAAATTACACAAGTGAAGTCACCAAAAATGCTGTAGTTATTAGGAAGATATTCATAAAATCTGTATGTGATTCAGTCATGTAGATCATCCCTAGATCATCCATCCTATTTATCCTCGACAACCGCATTCCAATGCGAATGTCGCGGATAGTCGTTTGGAATAATGCACTCGTGAAAAGTCAAAAAAATATTTTTTCAATATGCGAATTGACCGCATGCTCCAGATTGTGGACATTCTGACGTAATATTTCCTTAAGTACGTAAATTTATGAGAGTGATTTTATCAGAGAGAAGAAATAATACCTACTAATCTAATACTATATGCAATCTAAACTCGATTAACTGGCTCACTACTAGTAGAATAGCATAGAAGTAATCCGAGGGAGTACGTAACTAAGTCGTCTTTATTAATTAGGTTCCGAATGAAAACCGAAGAGCTAAGTCACCTTCCGATTCTTACCTAAAGTGAATCATTCTTATTTTACTTATGCCACTGGAAACTGTTGGAGTAATAATTATATGCGTGGTAATACGTAATAAATTTGTAAAAATTGAGAAGATTTCATCAAATGTCTAAGGGCTTCCGGCTCGTAACCCAATAGGGTTTACGTGCCAAAACACTTAAACCACGACGACGCCGCTCCTATGCGAAGAATGGTTATGGAAATGGGCCACTCATGGAATGTACATCTGTGCCTTTTGAACTCAGAACATTGATAAAATCCTCAGTTATCTACATATCACCCTGAAAATGAAACGTTACCTACTTACCACGATTTCCACCAGCTCTCGATTTCGAACTCCTTGGCTGGGTTATTCCGTGGTCTTCCTACTATCACGACTTCTTCCCATGGAGTCAGAAGATTGAGTTCTTTCCGATCCATCCCGTTTGGAATTTCTCACCAATTCCTCATTCACCCTTTTGATATCCCTGGAACAAATTTAAAAAGGATCATCATCAGAGAAAACGAAAATCAATTTTCGAGTGGATTAGGGAAATTAATACCAGGACAGCTAAAACTAAGAAAGGATTTTTAGGTCTCAGTTCACGACAGTTTGGCATTGAAAGCACGACGCATCCTAAAACACAAGGGATAGTTTTAAATAAATTAACGATATTACATTTCACAGAATTCGGGTAAATGATTACGCACTAATTAGAACACTCAACTGTAAGCCTCTAAAAGGTAAGAATATCGAACCCTCACGCGCGTGGTAAGAATCAAATATTCTTATCACTCCCTATGCAGATGCACATAATCGAAGTTAACTGTTTCGAAAGAACTGCGTGCCTTCAAGGCGAAATTCGAGCCAAAATTGGTAATTTGATCAAAAAACGTACGTTAAGAACTATTGTATACTTATTACTTGATTGCTTTAATGAGCAATGTTCTAAGTTTTGGCTTCATGCATGGATGGAGCTTCTTACCTCCGATCGCTGCGAAGAGTCGTCGCCGAGTGAGGGCGAGTTATGAAGGAGTGTCCTCACAAATGAAAAAATGACGTATTACGATGACGAAGAAACGTATTACAAGGGGGTGGGGAATGAACAAGTATTGTTCAAGTCAATCGTTCTGAAGCCGTTAGCAGTAAATTGAAAAGAGGTCACGCTGCTAATCCTGTATTCCACACTACACAAGATCTAATGCAGAGGTCTCCTCATTTAACTCGCGGGGTGATGTCAAATGGGTCAGCTGGAGTGTTACCTAAAGCGAGAGGGAGCTGTTGACCGCGAATACCAGTTTAATTCCATGACTCATGAGATTGGCCGGTGGTTTTCACACACCGTGTGATAGGAATGGAATAGGGGAGTTGGGATGGGAGGCGATCTGGCTTTCGTTCCCTGCAAAGACCGGGGGGGGGGGATTATGCAGCGAGGCCATTGGGCAAGCGTAGTAGGCCAATTACTCCGGAAAAATATTAAAGTTGTTTATCTGCTGCAAAATGAGATACGGCCAGGAATCAGTACCAGATGAACTACTAATTTTAACCAAGAAATGTCCACTTAAAGGAATCAATTGATAAGACAGGTATTAATAAGAACCAAAACTTGGTTTTATACCACAAATGGCATAGGTTTACATGGGAGGCTACTCAGAAATGGATTGGTTAGATTGTCAATTTGTTTTTGAGTAACAGCAAAATACATTTACAATTGTTCCTACGACTGGATCTGATCACAATTTAGCAATAGAGTAGTATTTTGCATCTAATTGAATTAGTACAATGAGGGAGGATATTCAGGCAGCAGAAAAAATTGTAACTGAAGGAAAGATGCTGGGAACTATCAAGAAGAATTGGGGATATATCAAAATGGGAATATATCTTCTGCCTCCTGCATGGGAATGGACATGGGTATGGGAAAAGGACAAGAAAGACAAAGGATTATGGACTGAATGATAAGGAAGATAGAAATGCGGAAAAATGTTAGGAAGTAAGAAAGGAATATTGTAGCAAACAATCAAAGCTAAGTCAAGAATATATGAGTTGAACCACAAAATATCAGAGAGTTGAAAGGAATACAGAGCTTTTATAAGGAAATTAAACAAGCGACATTATGATAAAAAATGGTGTACATAGAATAATTTATTTCAAGGCTTAACTGATTAAATGGACAAAAGAACATGGAGGAAATTTTAACAAAAAAAGGCCATGGGGGTTGAAAACATTCCTGTGTTGCTTTTAAAAATTTAAATAGTGCTGGAAGAAGATTTTTTAAAAACAATTTCTTGGCATTTACGAAGGATGAATTTGGCCAGAAGAATTTGTTAAATCAGTGTTAGTCCCTATTCCAAAAAGGGAAAAGGCTATAAATATATGTTTTGTATTCATTGCAATAAGTCTGATTTTGCTTGCAGCTTAAAATAGTTTTTATGGTCTCAGTAATAGCATTTAGGAGGCAGGTTAGGCTGGTAGACAAATTGATTTGGATAATATTCCAAAAAAGGGAGGGAGGTTGATGCCTTCCCTTGTTTGATGGTCAGGAGAGGGTAAGTTACCACATAAATCCCATTCTTAATTTCTTCACATCTTCTATTTTGTCAAGTAACATTTTATATTATATTTAAAATACCTCACAAATTTTTACTGAGCTCAAGTTAATAACTCATGTTTACTTCAAAATAATGTATCATTAAACTATTGTTTAGCCATAAGTCTTACCCTGACAGTGTTAATTCACATGTATACATTTGTATTGATACATCTCGCATATAAAATTATTGAAATGTGATGTAATGAACAGAGAATAAACAGGCCTAGTAAACTCAGAGATATGAAAGAAAATATAAATAATAAAGATTTTAATTATTATTATTATTCCTCATGTTTTGCGGATAAATACAACATTAATATTCCCTTTACCTACTTTCAAAAATTTAAACATATATTATTCATTAAATTTAAGGAAAACTAGTTCAACTGAGTACAACTTTGATACTTCAAAAAAAGAATTCCTTGTAAGGTTGCGCATTGACAGGAGATCCAGTAACTAAAACAATTTTCCAAATTCCATTATTAAAATAGGCAAAATATCATCCTCTACATTGGTGATGCACAGAAATGGTTCTTCAAGTGGTACACAGTTCAACCAGTAAAGTGAAATGACATCATCGTTAGTGATGATGCAATTTCACTGGCATAGACTACACAGATAGACTACACTTCTACAAATCATATGTATCAATAAAATACCATCAGTCAAAGGAGGCTGAAGTGAAGCAATATTCTGATTAAAATACTGGTGATATTGTAGATAGTGAATATTTATTATGAAAGCACACCAACGATGCAAGGTTTGAATGAAAAGGTTTGGAAAATGAGATTTATTTGAAATATTGCTACGATACCTCGATTCAATGAAGTAAATCGCTTGAGCATCGACACATTTTGCCAGCAGCTTTTCCATGACTCAAAAGCTCCCTGGTCTGCAGATTCTGGAAGGTCCTTCAGGGTACAGGCATGCAAGCCTCTATTGATGATACTCAGGGTCCCAACATTAAGTCCTTTGAGGGAGGATTTCACTTTTGGGAATATGAAATGAAAATTTCCTGACTCCCCAGTAAATTGCTGCATTTCCATAATACTCTGCCATTGCGCATCACAGGTATTTCCCGCAATGGCCACCTAAAGTGTCCTGAGCCCTAATCCCTTTATTGCCTGATATAAGGGGTTCTTGGTTGAGAACATTTTCTTAACCCCCCAACACTTTTCTCAGTCCATGGTACGTCGCAGTCGGCAGGCCTCATTTGCAGATTGACATAAGCCGTACATCCTGCTCCAACCTCTTGGTTTCTAATGTTTTTCTGCAGCGCCATTGAATTTTTTTAATACTACCGTTGCCCTTGGCCTCAAAATGAGATGAGTGAATTATTTGCTTTGCGGCCTTGTCCTCAGGTTCTGTTTATCTTTATTACTTGAAATGATCTCACTATCAATTTTCTACGGAACCATTCATGCATCATTCTTTCTTTTCCTTTTGCCATAACAGTTGGGAGGGCAAAAGGACCCACCACCATCTAGTCTCAGTTGCTTAATATTTTTCTTGAGAAAGAGAAGCAAAAAAACCTCAAGTATAACACTAAATGGATTCCAAAATGGATAAGCCTTTTTGAGTGAAGATAATATAGAGATTTTATAAGAAGATTTGGACGTAAAAAGTGAAGTGAGCAGTGTATCTGATAATTCAAGTTCAAGCGAGGAAGTTTGGTTGAGAGGCACTTGGTTGAAAAGATACGGCCCGCCAGGAAGAAGCCCAGGCCACAAAGAAATTGTCAGGTGCACTCCTCATGAGGTAAAAGGCAAGATACAGCATATTGACTCGACCCGACGGAAATGCAGGTCTAAGTTTAGAGAGTTGTTTAAGATAATATCATACAAAACTGAAATTTTAGAACGGAGGTTCAAAACTTAAAGGCAAGTGAAGAAGTGAAAATATGAAATATTATGCAAGGAAAATTTTAACTTAATAGAATAAGCAATTTAACATAGGGTTAATTTTTTTAATTTTAGAGTATATATTTAAAAAGATACAAATTATTTTCTGCCATGCTGCAGACGGAGAGATGCCAAAAAATTGAATACTGCAGGTAAGGCACAAGCATTTAAATTCCTATAGCAGCTTAAAAGGTTAACATGGAATTGAGGGGACCAAAACTCCTTAACCTCGTAAATCCTTTAGAATGATGTAGAAATTCGAGTGCCACTGAATGCATATTTGTTTCTTTCATTAAACTTGCACATTTCTCTGTCCCTTCCTGTGAAATACCAATCTCCAATCAGCTTGCAAATCCTGGTTATGATCACACCATCTTGATCACCCTTTCTTTTATAACCTACACCATTAACACCACTGTGCACCAATTCTTGTGGGGATCGAGGTCCTGTGCTGGCTATCGTACCAGCTTCCCGCCCTTCAGGGCCTGGGTTCAAATCCCAGGGGCATCCAATATTCTTCAGAGGTAACTCAATCGCTACTTGAGGTGCTTTGTGGTTGAGGCACTTTGAGTGAGCATGCCATCAGTCTGATGAGATGTTAAGCCGTGGAGGACCCCTGGCGCCTTTTGATAAGAGTAAGCTAATGTCGACGCCGTGTTTCTCTCCACCCTTCATCCTTACCTGTGCATATATCTCATGGCACAAATAACCTTAGCTGTCGAATGCCTCCCCTAAACACCACTACTATTACCAGTTCTTACTATAGATATTATGCCCTGATATTTGACAAATATCCTTTAATATAACACTAAAATAAATGGAAAGCCAGCAGTGCAAAGGCACTTCAAAACAATAAGTTTAACTTACCTAACACCGAATGGTGCTTCAGGAGAAGGCTTATGGGGGATGATCAGAACACTGTCTCACGCTTAACTATGTGGAGTTGATCCATATTCAAAGGAATGACAGCAAAAACTCTGCAATTCCACAATTCCCTTTTCCTCAAGTTTCTTTTAGATAGCATCCTTTTCTCAAAAGCAATCTCACTGGCTGACCATATTATCCGAGGTTATTCATACCACTCCATATAGCAAGCTAGTCAGTTCCTTGAACTTACCTTGACTGCATTTCTCACAAACTTGATGATGGACACCGTCTCAGGCTGCAGAATTCCTCCATATTCCAAGTGAATGTAGAAAAAAACTCTGCCATTTCCAAAACTTCCACCATTCCTTGGAGAGGGACGACCAGTTTCATTTCAGGAAGGGGAGGGGCACACGTGATGCAATACCAGTGGTGAGCTTGCATGCAGAAAGGGTCATTTATTAAAAGTAGGATTCAGAGCTTTTAGTGTAGGAGATAAGGGTATACAATTATTTTTGTTAACAAAAGGAAAACATGCCCCCCCTCACCTTATAGTTTTATGGATTACTTATTACTCTCTGCCATAAAATTCAGTTTCTCAAGATTCTGTCAATTGGAGAAATATAACACTCTGGTATTTAGAAATAATATTTGAAAGGATTCACCATGAATTTCAACTTAGGAATCTCCAACCAGTGGCTGAAAGCCCAGCCTACTCAGCTATCATGGAACCCAGAGATGCAGTGGAATGAAGCCTTCATTTCTCAATGGATCTCACTTATTTCAATTACAGTATTTCCCATACCATTCATGGATAGATAGAACGATCGATAGAGGTCTTTATCTGGGAAAAATTGAGACCAAATGGTCCCTTCTTCCATTTACTCATCACCATTTAGATATTATAATGGCCATAGAATTTATAATTACATGCACACACAATACCTATACATGTGCTCATACTTTGATAAACATAGAGAAAGAGAGAGACAAACTACACTCAGATTTGCAAATCTTAATAACTATAATCATTATGCAGCTACATATACACACATACACAAAGTAAATTACAGTGGAGAAAGAAAACGCGAGGCATGGCTTACCTGGTTAAAACCCACACAGGAAAAACACTCACATAGAAAAAGTGAGTCTAAAAGATGGGTGCAAAAAACCTTTGAATTAGAGGAATGACCAAAATAGGAGCCTTTCCCTGGGCTGGTTACGGTTTCTCAGAGAGGAGATGCAGGATCCCAGAGAGGCTTGCCCAGGAATCAATTGTGGGCCCTCTGGTCAGCAATCCAATGCTCTACCACTATGCAGGAAAAGGTGCTTAAATCTGGGCAAATTAAACTTTTGTTTAAAAGCAAATTCATTTTACAAAATACAAATGCAAATGAAAAACATACAAGTAGTTTCTGTCAAGAGTAACATTACTCAATGTAACTTCCTTTAGCCGCAATGACTGCCTCCCAACTTGTCCTGAATCGATTGCACACACACTTTAAAAACAATTCCGTCCATATTCGCAAATGCTGCTATGATAGCGGTGCATAGGGATACACCTCATCTTATTGATAACTCCTTCGACTATGCTGCAAACATACATAACATAATAGTCAAAGGGGTTCAAGTCCGGGCTACTCTGGGGCCGGAACTCTTTCGACCAGAACATGTCAATGTTAACTGAGAGCCAGTTTGGACTGAATGACTGGCATGAGCTCGCGCAACGTCCTGTTGAAAGACATATTGTCTTCCCGAGGCCACAGTTACCATCCACGGTTTTACGACACTCTTCAAAATTTGCAGATAGACTTCTTTGGCGATGGTTTATCCCTTTTCAAATAAATGTGGCAGCATGATATCATCCTCATTGACACAATATCTGGGACGTGAACACTAGCTGGAAATTTTGTTGGAGCAACAATCGGGATATCCTTGGGGTCCTGGGGAAGCCAGCAATCATTTCTACAGTTGACCTTTGTGTCAATGCTGAAAATGTTTTCATCAAAAAAGAAGCAGCTTTATTTTTTAGAGAACAAAACAGCAGGGTGCAGTGAGCAATCCACTTTGTTCTGCCAGCATCAGACACCATGAGCTGCACCATTTTGTGCATGACTTTTATCGCAGGTCCTCCCTCCTCTGCCATCCAATGCATTATTCCCTGACTAACATTTAATTCTGACGCCAATTTCCTCAGTGCCCACCCTGGGATCTCTGAAAACTGCACCTGAGCCTTTTTGACGACTGCCGCAGTTCGTGACATATGTTTCCTTGAATGAAGTTTCCTTGCCGGATTAGCAAAACCTTCCCAGGGCTTCTCTGTAGCATTATGCTTTGCCACAATATTATAAACAGTTGATCTGGGATACCCGAAGAATCGGGCAATTTCACTGGGCCAATGCCCAGCACAAACACTTTCCATATTAGCGGCTCTTCAATTGTACTCTGCAAGGTTGCATTACATCTCAGCCATTTTGAGGTTATGACTGTTCACTAGATGCCTATAGATTTCAAGAATGCCAATCGCAACCTCAAGTGGAACTATGACATGCTGAGAAATGCAAATTGAATTTGTCTGGAGGTAACCACTGCACCCTGTATGTCCCCTACCTCTCAATAGATATACATATATAACCCTCCCATGAACTAGAACCTTGATGTGGTGAAAGGGCTTGAGCTCTCCAATGACCCCTAGAGCTGTTATGGCGGGAGTAATGATTATTGTTCTTTGCAGGAACACCCATTCCAGATAGGTTGAGGCTTAGTAGCCAGGCAAAGGGTAATCCACGCAGCATCTGTTGCTCAGTAGAGGGGGCTGCAAAGGCATATGACCCCAGTGGGGCATCCATTGAGTGATGGTGTCACATTGGAAACATTGTTGAGGAAGGCATTGGTAAACCACCTCAATCATAATTCCTAAGAATATAATGGACGAAATAGAGAATATGAATCCTGGACACTACTGGACTCAGCCCAATTGGCTGTGTGTCATGTCTGGCAGTGGTAGATGCAACACTTCATTGGTCATTATCTCACCAAACCCTTACAAAAGAAAACCAGGCATCAGGACAGAAGACACAGAAGACCAATTCAGTTAGAACAGAAATTTGTAATGTCAGGACAATATTGAGGCCAGGAAAATTAGAGAATATTAAGCAAGTGATGGAAAGAGGATACATAGATATTTTAGGTTTGTGCAAAGTGAGACGGAAGGAGAGCTGGGATAACTGGAGTGATACTTACTGAGAAATATACAGCCAAGGGGAAGAGAGCCAACAAGGGGTTACCATAATAATGAATAAAGAGGTAGGAAGAAAGCTGAACTGACGAACTTGGTCATTGTTCAGGTATACATACCACCAAGCAATCATAAGGAGGAAGAAGACAATAGGATCTATGATCAGTTAGAGGACATAATCGCATATGTTCCAGCATGAAAATATTTGAGCGTGATGGAGGATTGGAATTCGACAATAGGCTATACATGGAAAATGCCAGGCCACTTAGAAAGGTATCAGTTTGATTATGCTATGGTTAGACACAGATACAGAAAAAGTGCAATCAACTTTCACAGCTTCCCGGGAGCGGATGCGGCCTATGACCAAAATTAAGTTGCTATGAAATGCTTCAATTTCAAAAGATAAAGCAGGGTTAGGAAGTGGAATGTAGAAGCATTAAATGGATTGACAAAGAAGGACTACCAGCAGGCTGCAGAGAAATTAATGGAGAATGGTAAAGAGCTGAGTATTATCGAAGAAACATGGGAATTTATCAAGAAAGGGTTGTCGAAAGCAACAAAGGAAAATATAGGATCCATTAACATGAAAAGGACTATGAAAACATTGTAAATACAGAGTTAGGCAAAATGAGGTGCAAAGAGTTAAACAATAAATAAAGGTGGGCAACAAATAAAGCAAAAGAAGCATGGTAGAAGATGCAGTGCGAGGATATGAAAAGTTTGCAGAGGAAGGGAGAAATTGGTGCGCTATATAATAAGATCAAAACACTAATGGGAAGTAAGAAGATCCGGGTTAACAGTCGTGGATAGGTCTGGTAAGGTAATAGTTGACACAGAAAAGATCCAAAAGATAAGGAAAGGATAAGGGGAAACACTGTATTAAAAAAGTATACATATAATTACATACGTATACACATTAAAATACATATATTTACATACGTATACATATATATACATACATATACATATATTTACATACATATACATATATATACATACATATACATATATATACATATATATATAAATATATAAGTATATATACAAATATAAATATATCTGGTGTCTGCTCTATGCAAAAAATGCGCCACAAACTAGAGCAATCTTGTGGCCATTATGTGGATTATAGCTTTGCCCATTAGCGGCATTATTTGCCTGAGACCCAGTGAGCCATCTGTGCTAGGCGCACCTTTGAACTATGCATATGGTGCCAGTTATGTTAGTTTCTCTTGTCCTTGTTTTACTGTTTGTTGAAAATGGAAAAATATGAAATCACGCAACAATGAATTAACTTCAAGTTTTTATGAAGTTAGGCAAAAGTTGTCAAGAAATTTCTGTAATAATGACAGCTGCTTACGGTTATAATACTCTGAAGCAAACATCAGTTTTCGATTGGATTAAGGGTTTTAAAGATGGCCAGGAGATGCCACGGATGATGCAAGGCCGGGACGACCTTCAACCAACTGTGTTTGGTGATAACATTAATCGTGTGAGGTCCCTTGTCCTTATCATCCATCAAAAAACTGTCCAAATGATATCTGATGAACTGAATTCAGGAATCAACAGTGCACAATATTTCAAGGGAACATGATGGATGGATCATTTACTATGACAATGCACCTGCACATTCAGCTTAGATTGTTCACCAGTTTGTGGTAAAAAATTCAATCACCATCCTTGATCATATGAGGGAGGATGTGGACACAATAAAGCAAGAAATTAGGAGTCAACTAAGAAGCCTAAAGCAAGCCGAGGACTTCCAAGGGTGCTTTAAACAGTGGAAAAGAAGATGGAATAAGTGCAAAGCAAACGAACGAAGAATTCTTTGAAGGAGACAAAATGAAAATATCAGCAGAAAATTTGAAAGAGAACCTGAAAACACTTTGGTCGTACCTCATAGAAGTTCAGAGAAATTATTGAACAGCTAGTTAAATCACAAATGATAATGGCAAAAGAGTAAAGAGCTGTTTGTATAAGGCCAACTTATTCAATTCCTTCTCTCAAAACATCGTCTTCCAAGTCTTACTGTATGTCTCCCATAGCTTTGAAGTTCATTCTCTCTGACGGACGCCCAAAATGGAAACCTCATATATTGGAATAGAGCATTAGCTGAAAAATATTAAGCCTGGTAAATCCTTTGGGTCCAATCAAATACCTGCTCATATATAGGGAACTATTAATAGAAATTGCACCATATCAAGGAATCAAATTTAAGAAATTGCTAGTAGATCACACAAGGTTCCCATTGATAGGAAAATGGCTAATGTAAAACCAATATTCAATAATGGAGACAAGGAAGAACCAAGCAATTACAGACCTATTTCCCTTACATTCATATCATGCAAGATTATGGAACATATAGTTGCTATTTCCATAGTGGGACACCTCGATAGTTGCGAGTTGTTGAATAACCAGCACAGTTTCCAAGAGGGTAAATCCTACAAAACAAAACTTCCACTTTTTGTTCACAATATGCTTATTTTGGGATAGAGCCATGTTCCAGTGGGCATGGTTTTTTCAGATTTTAAGATAGCTTTCGACAAAGTATCTCACGGAAAACTACCAATCTCTTTTAATCATATACATACAAAAAAAAGTCTTTGAAATCAAGACTGAAATTCATCAGCATCTGTTTAACATTGTAAAATTGTTTTACTTAGGCACATAGTTACACAAATAGTGAAAAAACTGAATACATGTAAACATACATATACTGAGTATATGTAAATATTGGCTACCACATATAAAACAAAACCATAAACACAGTAACCAACCCAAAGGTCGGTTTAGTAGGTGATGGTAGAGATCACCCAGTACTAAGCCCTATACGGCGTGTGAAAATTCACACATCAGGGTAGGGGGGCCAGTTCCTTTCCCTGTGCCGGTTATGGTTTCCCAGGAAGACCTGGTACCCAAAAAATCACTTTAGCTTGGGTGGAGCTGCAGGTGCCTGGAGTGCCTAGCCCGGGATTCGAACCCGGGACCCTCCGGTCAGCAGTCCATCGCTCTACCCACTGGACTACCGTGAAATATAGTTGGAATGAATGTATATATGGCATTTAAATATAATTATAGAACTCCTACTGTGAACAATGAGAGTGCCTTATTAAAATGAATTCTCAGGGATGGCAAAGAGAGAACATCCAAGATACACTGAAAAAGAGGCATTGGTTACGTCCCAACTAATGGCCATTATGCACCAGAACACCACAATGGACACTCATGCCATGCTTAATCAAAAATATATATCAGATCACCAAGATTAGACTACCTAAATACTTCCCACAGACACAAGCTGTGATGCGATAGAAAACAGGTACTTACTTTTGTGTTGAAATGCATTTTCTCCTATTTGCCACAGCAGTGATTACGTGGCAACCAAAATGAGAGAAGGATTGCTACTCAATGCTTCCAAATGTGACTCACTGCCATATGCAAACTTATCTGACATGAGTGGCAATCAGCCAAGTCTAAGAGAGGGACTATTAATGCTTGGTTCTGAAGAAGCAAGGCCAAGGCATGCACAGACTCATACTCTTCATAGAAGATGGTGGATGCAGGGATGGGCTTTCATGTCTACCTTCACTCAAATAATGTCAAAGCAACACAAACTCATCCTGAAATATATATTTGGCATTAGAGAAAAATAGCTTACAAAGCAATCAATCTACTCAAGGGCATTTGGATCAATTTCCATGACCCTCCCTTTCATCATATATGAAAAATGTATCTCCCCATGAATGTGTTTCCTGATGCACACATTCCCACCCCCTACACATGACACCACGACACACCACAAACCACATGTCCCGGAATCAATAAAGAAAACTGCTATTATTTCCTTGACAAAATTGCATAAGCATGCTCTAAATTTTTAAATTATTACAAACCTGCCATATTGCCATATATCCAATCGTCTTCTGTATCATCTTGAAGTTTTGGTGACAAGTGCCATAGTGTGGTGGTGTCTAGTGCAGGGTGGCCAAAGGTATATAAGTTTGGAGAGCCGATGTCCTGGAGGTGTAACCCTAAACTGGTCCCACAAACGACAGTGCTATATAACTGGAGAAGACATAGAAAGCTCACCATTTTCCTTTGTATGGGCATGGAATTTCAAGGATGGATTCTCATATGTCCCCTATGTGACAAGTGAGAAGGAAGGAGAGACAATGAAGGTCTCTCTCCCTGCCTCTTTCAACAGTTTTGTCTGCTGCTTCTCTGAGAGAACTAACGCCTGCCTAGAACATAATATGCTGATTGATGGAACTCCAAGTAATTTGCAAAGCAAAAGGGACGCAAGAAAACCCCAAGGAATTAATAGACATCTGCCATCCTGAATTTTGCCCTACACTGACTCCTAATCAAAGCTTTGAAGCAGCACCAGTCAATCCTCTCATCTCAGCTCCCGTGAATAGATCTCAATTGGTTTGGAAAGTATGGATTTCGTTTGCACCATACACACGAACGCTCATACACACACACACATTCAGAAGATGACAGAGCACAGGTGATGGGCAGGTGATGCCACGTCCCATTAATCTGCCCCATTGGCCAAATATTCTAATAGTAAGTAATTCAATTCCTTTAGCCCATACAAATCTTTCTTGTTTTCATCTTAATAAGACTGCACTTTTCCTTTCAGTACTTTACTTTTTAGTATGGCGATTAAATACTTCCACGAAGTGAAGCCTGAAACAGTAGAATACATAATTTTCTTTTGTTTATGCCAATTTATGACCTATTAGATATGTTGTCAAAATCAATGCTTCTCTGGTTTTATATGGCACATGGCTTGATTGAGGTTACTTTTTGATTCCCATTTAACATTGAAAATTTTCAGCAAATTTTCCATGGGGAAGACAACATAACTGATGGTATTTTACGTAAATGTAAAGATGGTTTTTAGGCAGCATGCAGTGTCCTTCAGGGAGGCCGTTATTCCAGCAAGGGGCTGATTTGATTCAGCTGATTGGGCAGAACTGTAATTGGTAAAAAATCTTTCCATTCAGGAAAAGGGCCTAGTGAATCTTTGGGTTCTAGGTGAAAATCTCACTCGACACAAATCAAACCAAAATGTTTCCATGTTGTGTATTGTTGTTCATTTTCATCAACTAAACAAAATTAAACCCAGAATAAATCCTGAAAGGCAAGAAATGAGCATAAAAGATGCTTCAGCGCAAGTGTTAATGTTACTTAAAGAGCCAAAATTTCTAAAAATATTCAGAAAAACAACAATTTCAGATTTAGAGTGAATGTTTGAGGTGTATAGAAGGCATTTATTTCATTTTTAGAAAATTTATTTTTTCTCATTTTTCCATGAAAAGTGCCAATACCCCCCCCCCCTTTGGGTTCTTGGTGAAAAAATCACTCGACACAAATAAAACAAAAATGTTTCCATGGTGTGTATTCTAGATCATTTTCATCAAATAAACAATTTAAAACCCAGAATAAATCCTGAAAGAGAAGAAACGAGCATAAAAGATGCTTCAGCGCAAGTGTTTATGTTACTAAACGAGCCAAAAATTCTAAAAATATTGCGAAAAACAACAATCTTCTGTTTTAGAGTGAATATTTGAGGTGTATAGAAGATATTTATTTCATTTTTAGAAAATTTATTTTTTCTGATTTTTCCATGAAAAGTGCCAATACCCCCCATGGGTTCCCCCCTTTGGGTTTTAGGTGAAAATCTCCCTCAATACAAATCAAACAAAAATGTTTCCATGGTGTGTATTGTTGTTCATTTTCATCAAATAAACAAAATAAAACCCAGAAAAAATACTGAAAGACAAGAAATGAGCATAAAAGATGCTTCAGCGCAAGTGTTAATGTTACTAAAAGAGCAAAAATTTCTAAAAAATATTGCGAAAAACAACAATTTTCAGTTTAAGAGTGAATGTTTGAGGTGTATAGAAGGCATTTATTTCATTTTTAGAAAATTTAATTTTTGACATTTTTCCGTGAAAAGTGCCAATACCCCCCCTTTGGGTTCTAGGTGAAAATCTCACTCGACACAAATCAAACAAAAATGTTTCCATGGTGTGTATTGTTGTTCATTTTCATCAAATAAACAAAATAAAACCCAGATTAAATCCTGAAAGACAAGAAATGAGCATAAAAGATGCTTCAGGGCAAGTGTTAATGTTACTTAAGGAGCCCAAATTTCTAAAAATATTGCGAAAAACAACAATTTTCAGATTAAGAGTGAATGTTTGAGGTGTATAGAAGGCATTTATTTCATTTTTAGAAAATGTTTTTTTTCACATTTTTCCATGAAAAGTGCCAATACCCCCCCTTTGGGTTCTAGGTGAAAATCTCACTCGACACAAATCAAACAAAAATGTTTCAATGGTGTGTATTGTTGTTCATTTTCATCAAATAAACAAAATAAAACCCAGAATAAATCCTGAAAGACAAGAAATGAGCATAAAAGATGCTTCAGCGCAAGTGTTAATGTTACTTAAAGAGCCAAAATTTCTAAAAAACATTGCGAAAAACAACAATTTTCAGTTTAAGAGTGAATGTTTGAGGTGTATAGAAGGCATTTATTTCATTTTTAGAAAATTTAATTTTTCACATTTTTCCATGAAAAGTGCCAATACCAAGCCCCTTTGGGTTCTAGGTGAAAATCTCACTCGACACAAATCAAACAAAAATGTTTCCATGGTGTGTATTGTTGTTCATTTTCATCAAATAAACAAAGTAAAACCCAGAATAAATCCTGAAAGACAAGAAATGAGCATAAAAGATCCTTCAGCGCAAATGTTAATGTTACTTAAAGAGCCAAAATTTCTAAAAATATTCCGAAAAACAACAATCTTCTGTTTTATAGTGAATATTTGAGGTGTATAGAAGGCATTTATTTCATTTTTAGAAAATTTATTTTTTCTCATTTTTCCATGAAAAGTGCCAATACCCCCCCCTTTGGGTTCTTGGTGAAAAAATCACTCGACACAAATAAAACAAAAATGTTTCCATGGTGTGTATTCTAGATCATTTTCATCAAATAAACAATTTAAAACCCAGAATAAATCCTGAAAGAGAAGAAACGAGCATAAAAGATGCTTCAGCGCAAGTGTTTATGTTACTAAACGAGCCAAAAATTCTAAAAATATTGCGAAAAACAACAATCTTCTGTTTTAGAGTGAATATTTGAGGTGTATAGAAGATATTTATTTCATTTTTAGAAAATTTATTTTTTCTCATTTTTCCATGAAAAGTGCCAATACCCCCCATGGGTTCCCCCCTTTGGGTTTTAGGTGAAAATCTCCCTCAATACAAATCAAACAAAAATGTTTCCATGGTGTGTATTGTTGTTCATTTTCATCAAATAAACAAAATAAAACCCAGAAAAAATACTGAAAGACAAGAAATGAGCATAAAAGATGCTTCAGCGCAAGTGTTAATGTTACTAAAAGAGCAAAAATTTCTAAAAAATATTGCGAAAAACAACAATTTTCAGTTTAAGAGTGAATGTTTGAGGTGTATAGAAGGCATTTATTTCATTTTTAGAAAATTTAATTTTTGACATTTTTCCGTGAAAAGTGCCAATACCCCCCCTTTGGGTTCTAGGTGAAAATCTCACTCGACACAAATCAAACAAAAATGTTTCCATGGTGTGTATTGTTGTTCATTTTTATCAAATAAAGAAAATAAAACCCAGATTAAATCCTGAAAGACAAGAAATGAGCATAAAAGATGCTTCAGCGCAAGTGTTAATGTTACTTAAAGAGCCCAAATTTCCAAAAATATTGCGAAAAACAACAATCTTCCATTATAAAGTGAATGTTTGAGGTGTATAGAAGGCATTTATTTCATTTTTAGAAAATTCAATTATTCACATTTTTCCATGAAAAGTGCCAATACCAAGCCCCTTTGGGTTCTAGGTGAAAATCTTACTCGACACAAATCAAACAAAAATGTTTCCATGGTGTGTATTGTTGTTCATTTTCATCAAATAAACAAAATAAAACCAAGAATAAATCCTGAAAGACAAGAAATGAGCATAAAAGATGCTTCAGCGCAAGTGTTATTGTTACTAAAACAGCCCAAATTTCTAAAAATATTGCGAAAAACAACAATCTTCGGTTTTAGAGTGAATGTTTGAGGTGCATAGAAGGCATTTATTTAATTTTTTGAAAATGTTAATATTTCACATTTTTTCATGAAAAGTGCCAATACCCCCCCCTTTGGGTTCTAGGTGAAAATCTCACTCGACTCAAATCAAACAAAAATGTTTCCATGGTGTGTATTGTTGTTCATTTTCATCAAGTAAACAAAATAAAACCCAGAATAAATCCTGAAAGACAGGAAATGAGCATAAAAGATCCTTAAGCGCAAGTGTTAATGTTACTAAAAGAGCCAAAATTTGTAAAAATATTGCGAAAAACAACAATTTTCAGTTTAAGAGTGAATGTTTGAGGTGTAAAGAAGGCATTTATTTCATTTTTAGAAAATGTTTTTTTTCAAAATTTTTCCATAAAAGTGCCAATACCCCCCCTTTGGGTTCTAGTAGAAAATCTCACTCGACAAAAATCAAACAAAAATGTTTCCATGGTGTGTATTGTTGTTCATTTTCATCAAATAAACAAAATAAAACCCACAAAAAATACTGAAAGGCAAGAAATGAACGTAAAAGATCCTTAAGCGCAAGTGTTAATGTTACTAAAAGAGCCAAAATTTCTAAAAATATTGCGAAAAACAACAATTTTCAGTTTAAGAGTGAATGTTTGAGGTGTATAGAAGGCATATATTTCATTTTTAGAAAATTTAATTTTTCACATTTTTCCATGAAAAGTGCCAATACCCCCCCCTTTGGGTTCTAGGTGAAAATCTCACTCGAACAAATCAAAAAAAAATGTTTCCATGGTATGTATTGTTGTTCATTTTCATCAAATAAACAAAATTAAACCCAGAATAAATCCTGAAAGACAAGAAATGAGCATAAAAGATGCTTCAGCGGGGTTGTTAATGTTACTAAAAGAGCCCAAATTTCTAAAAATATTGCAAAAAACAAAAATTTTCAGTTTTAGAGTGAATATTTGAGGTGTATAGAAGGCATTTATTTCATTTTTAGAAAATTTAATTTTTCACATTTTTCCATGAAAAGTGCCAATACCCGTTTGGGTTCTAGGTGAAAATCTCACTCGACACAAATCAAACAAAAATGTTTCCATTGTGTGTATTGTTGTTCATTTTCATCAAATAAACAAAATAAAACCCAGAATAAATCCTGAAAGACAAGAAATGAGCATAAAAGATGCTTCAGCGCAAGTGTTAATGTTACTTAAAGAGCCAAAATTTCTAAAAAACATTGCGAAAAACAACAATTTTCAGTTTAAGAGTGAATGTTTGAGGTGTATAGAAGGCATTTATTTCATTTTTAGAAAATTTAATTTTTCACATTTTTCCATGAAAAGTGCCAATACCCCCCCCTTTGGGTTCTAGGTGAAAATCTCACTCGAAACAAATCAAACAAAAATGTTTCCATGGTGTGTATTGTTGTTCATTTTCATCAAATAAACAAAATAAAACCCACAATAATTCCTGAAAGACAAGAAATGAGCATAAAAGATGCTTCAGCTCAATTGTTAAGGTTAGTAAAAGAGCCCAAATTTCTGAAAATATTACGAAAAACAACAATCTTCCGTTTTAGAGTGAATGTTTGAAGTGCATAGAAGGCATTTATTTCATTTTTAGAAAATGTTATTTTTCACATTTTTCCATGAAAAGTGCCAATACCCCCTTTGGGTTCTAGGTGAAAATCTCACTCGACACAAATCAAACAAAAATGTTTCCATGGTGAATTGTTGTTCATTTTCATCAAATAAACAAAATAAAACCCAGAATAAAATCTGAAAGACAAGAAATGAGCATAAAAGATGCTTCAGCGCAAGTCTAAATGTTACTTAAAGAGCCAAAATTTCTAAAAATATTGCGAAAAACAACAGTTTTCTTTTTAAGAGTGAATGTTTGAGGTGTATAGAAGGCATTTATTTCATTTTTAGAAAATTTAATTTTTCACATTTTTCATAAGAAGTGCCAATACCCCCCCCTTTGGGTTCTAGGTGAAAATCTCGCTCGACACAAATCAAACAAAAATGTTTCCATGGTGTGTATTGTTGTTCATTTTCATCAAATAAACAAAATAAAACCCAGAATAAATCCCGAAAGAAAAGAAATGAGCATAAAAGATGCTTCAGCGCAAGTGTTAATGTTACTAAAAGAGCCCAAATTTCTAAAAATATTGCGAAAAACAACAATTTTCAGTTTTAGAGTGAATGTTTGAGGTGTATAGAAGGCATTTATTACATTTTTAGAAAATTTAATTTTTCACATTTTTCCATGAAAAGTGCCAATCCTTTGGGTTCTAGGTGAAAATCTCACTCGACACAAATCAAAAAAAAATGTTTCCATGGTGTGTATTGTGGTTCATTTTCATCAAATAAACAAAATAAAACCCAGAATAAATACTGAAACAAGAAATGAGCATAAAAGATGCTTCAGCGCAAGTGTTAATGTTACTAAAAGAGACAAAATATCTAAAAATATTGCGAAAAACAACAATTTTCAGTTTTAGAGTGAATGTTTGAGGTGTATAGAAGGCATTTATTTCATTTTTAAAAAATTTAATTTTTCCCATTTTTCCATGAAAAGTGCCACTACCCCCCCCTTTGGGTTCTAGGTGAAAATCTCACTCAATACAAATCAAACAAAAATGTTTCCATGGAGTGTATTGTTGCTCATTTTCATCCAAATAAACAAAGTAAAACCCAGATTAAATCCTGAAAGATAAGAAATTAGCATAAAAGAAGCTTCAGCTCAAGTGTTAAGGTTACTAAAAGAGCCCAAATTTCTGAAAATATTACGAAAAACAACAATCATCTGTTTTAGAGTGAATGTTTGAGGTGCATAGAAGGCATTTATTTCATTTTTAGAACATGTTATTTTTAACATTTTTCCATGAAAAGTGCCCATACCCCCCCTTTGGGCTCTAGGTGAAAATCTCACTCGACACAAATCAAACAAAAATGTTTCCATGGTGTGTATTGTTGTTCATTTTCATCAAATAAACAAAATAAAACCCACAATAAATACTGAAAGACAAGAAATGAGCATAAAAGATGCTTCAGCGCAAGTTTTAATGCTACTAAAAGAGCCAAAATATCTAAAAATATTGCGAAAAAATACAATTTTCAATTTAAGAGTCAATGTTTGAGGTGTACAGAAGGCATTTATTTCATTTTTAGAAAATTTAATTTTTCACTTTTTTCCATGAGAAGTGCAGATACCTCCCCCTAGGTGAAAATCTCACTCGAACAAATCAAACAAAAATGTTTCCATGGTGTCTATTGTTGATCACTTTCATCAACTAAAAAAATTAAACCCAGAATAAATCCTGAAAGACAAGAAATGAGCATAAAAGATGCTTCAGCGCAAGTTTTAATGTTACTAAAAGAGCCAAAATTTCTAAAAAATATTGCGAAAAACAACAATTTTCAGTTTAAGAGTGAATGTTTGAGGTGTATAGAAGGCATTTATTTCATTTTTAGAAAATTTAATTTTTCACATTTTTCCATGAAAAGTGCCAATACCCCCCCCCCTTTGGGTTCTAGTTGAAAATCTCACTCGAAACAAATCAAACAAAAATGTTTCCATGGTGTGTATTGTTGTTCATTTTCATCAAATAAACAAAATAAAACCCATAATAATTCCTGAAAGACAAGAAATGAGCATAAAAGATGCTTCAGCTCAATTGTTAAGATTAGTAAAAGAGCCCAAATTTCTGAAAATATTACGAAAAACAACAATCTTCCGTTTTAGAGTGAATGTTTGAAGTGCATAGAAGGCATTTATTTCATTTTTAGAAAATGTTATTTTTCACATTTTTCCATGAAAAGTGCCAATACCCCCCCCTTTGGGTTCTAGGTGAAAATCTCAGTCTATACAAATCAAACCAAAATGTTTCCATGGTGTGTATTGTTGTTCATTTTCATCAAATAAACAAAATAAAACCTAGAATAAATACTGAAACAAGAAATTAGCATAAAAGATGCTTCAGCGCAAGTGTTAATGTTACTAAAAGAGCCAAAATTTCTAAAAATATTCAGAAAAACAACAATTTCAGATTTAGAGTGAATGTTTGAGGTGTATAGAAGGCATTTATTTCATTTTTAGAAAATTTTATTTTTCACATTTTTCCATGAAAAGTGCCAATACCCCCCCCTTTGGGTTCTAGGTGAAAATCTCACTCGACACAAATCAAACAAAAATGTTTCCATGGTGTGTATTGTTGTTCATTTTCATCAAATAAACAAAATAAAACCCAGAATAAAATCTGAAAGACAAGAAATGAGCATAAAAGATGCTTCAGCGCAAGTGTAAATGTTACTTAAAGAGCCAAAATTTCTAAAAATATTGCGAAAAACAACAGTTTTCTTTTAAAGAGTGAATGTTTGAGGTGTATAGAAGGCATTTATTTCATTTTTAGAAAATTTAATTTTTCACATTTTTCATAAGAAGTGCCAATACCCCCCCCTTTGGGTTCTAGGTGAAAATCTCGCTCGACACAAATCAAACAAAAATGTTTCCATGGTGTGTATTGTTGTTCATTTTCATCAAATAAACAAAATAAAACCCAGAATAAATCCCGAAAGAAAAGAAATGAGCATAAAAGATGCTTCAGCGCAAGTGTCAATGTTACTAAAAGAGCCCAAATTTCTAAAAATATTGCAAAAAACAACAATCTTCTGTTTTAGAGTGAATGTTTGAGGTGTATAGAAGGCATTTATTTCATTTTTAGAAAATTTATTTTTTCTCATTTTTCCATGAAAAGTGCCAAAACCCCCCTTTGGGTCCTAGGTTAAAATCTCACTCGACACAAATCAAACAAAAATGTTTCCATGGTTTGTATTGTTGTTCATTTTCATCAAATAAAGAAAATAAAACCCAGAATAAATCCTGAAAGACAAGAAATGAGCATGAAAGATGCTTCAGCGCAAGTGTTAATGTTACTAAAAGAGCCCAAATATCTAAAAATATTGCGAAAAACAACAATTTTCAGATTTAGAGTGAATGTTTAAGATGTATAGAAGGCATTTATTTCATTTTTAGAAAATTTACTTTTTCTCATTTTTCCATGAAAATTGCCAATACCCTTTGGGTTCTAGGTGAAAATCTCACTCGACACAAATCAAACAAAAATGTCTCCATGGTGTGTATTGTTGTTCATTTTCATCAAATAAAGAAAATAAAACCCAGAATAAATCCTGAAAGACAAGAAATGAGCATAAAAGATGCTTCAGCGCAAGTGTTAATGTTACTAAAAGAGCCCAAATTTCTAAAAATATTGCGAAAAACAACCATTTTCAGATTTAGAGTGAATGTTTGAGGTGTATAGAAGGCATTTATTTCATTTTTAGAAAATTTAATTTTTCACATTTTTCATAAAAAGTGCCAATAACCCCCCCCTTTGGGTTCTAGGTGAAAATCTCACTCGAACAAATCAAACAAAAATGTTTCCATGGTGTGTATTGTTGTTCACTTTCATCAACTAAACAAAATTAAACCCAGAATAAATCCTGAAAGACAAGAAATGAGCATAAAAGATGCTTCAGCGCAAGTGTTAATGTTACTAAAAGAGCCCAAATTTCTAAAAATATTGCGAAAAACAACAATTTTCAGATTTAGAGTGAATGTTTGAGGTGTATAGAAGGCATTTATTTCATTTTTAGAAAATTTAATTTTTCACATTTTTCCATGAAAAGTACCAAAACCCCCATCCTTTGGGTTCTAGGTGAAAATCTCACTCGAAACAAATCAAACAAAAATGTTTCCATGGTGTGTATTGTTGTTCATTTTCATCAAATAAACAAAATAAAACCCACAATAATTCCTGAAAGACAAGAAATGAGCATAAAAGATGCTTCAGCTCAATTGTTAAGATTAGTAAAAGAGCCCAAATTTCTGAAAATATTACGAAAAACAACAATCTTCCGTTTTAGAGTGAATGTTTGAAGTGCATAGAAGGCAATTATTTCATTTTTAGAAAATGTTATTTTTCACATTTTTCCATGAAAAGTGCCAATACCCCCCCCTTTGGGTTCTAGGTGAAAATCTCACTCACACAAATCAAACAAAAATGTTTCCATGGTGTGTATTGTTGTTCATTTTCAACAAATAAACAAAATAAAACCCAGAATAAAATCTGAAAGACAAGAAATGAGCATAAAAGATGCTTCAGCGCAAGTGTAAATGTTACTTAAAGAGCCAAATTTTCTAAAAATATTGCGAAAAACAACAGTTTTCTTTTTAAGAGTGAATGTTTGAGGTGTATAGAAGGCATTTATTTCATTTTTAGAAAATTTAATTTTTCACATTTTTCATAAGAAGTGCCAATACCCCCCCCTTTGGGTTCTAGGTGAAAATCTCGCTCGACACAAATCAAACAAAAATGTTTCCATGGTGTGTATTGTTGTTCATTTTCATCAAATAAACAAAATAAAACCCAGAATAAATCCCGAAAGAAAAGAAATGAGCATAAAAGATGCTTCAGCGCAAGTGTTAATGTTACTAAAAGAGCCCAAATTTCTAAAAATATTGCAAAAAACAACAATCTTCTGTTTTAGAGTGAATGTTTGAGGTGTATAGAAGGCATTTATTTCATTTTTAGAAAATTTATTTTTTCTCATTTTTCCATGAAAAGTGCCAAAACCCCCCTTTGGGTCCTAGGTTAAAATCTCACTCGACACAAATCAAACAAAAGTGTTTCCATGGTTTGTATTGTTGTTCATTTTCATCAAATAAAGAAATAAAACCCAGAATAAATCCTGAAAGACAAGAAATGAGCATAAAAGATGCTTCAGCGCAAGTGTTAATGTTACTTAAAGAGCCCAAATATCTAAAAATATTGCGAAAAACAACAATTTTCAGATTTAGAGTGAATGTTTAAGATGTATAGAAGGCATTTATTTCATTTTTAGAAAATTTATTTTTTCTCATTTTTCCATGAAAAGTGCCAATACCCTTTGGGTTCTAGGTGAAAATCTCACTCGACACAAATCAAACAAAAATGTCTCCATGGTGTGTATTGTTGTTCATTTTCATCAAATAAAGAAAATAAAACCCAGAATAAATCCTGAAAGGCAAGAAATGAGCATAAAAGATCCTTAAGCGCAAGTGTTAATGTTACTATAAGAGCCAAAATTTCTAAAAATATTGCGAAAACAACAATTTTCAGTTTAAGAGTGAATGTTTGAGGTGTATAGAAGGCATTTATTTCATTTTTAGAAAATTTAATTTTTCACATTTTTCCATGAAAAGTGCCAATACCCCCCCCTTTGGGTTCTAGGTGAAAATCTCACTCGAAACAAATCAAACAAAAATGTTTCCATGGTGTGTATTGTTGTTCATTTTCATCAAATAAACAAAATAAAACCCACAATAATTCCTGAAAGACAAGAAATGAGCATAAAAGATGCTTCAGCTCAATTGTTAAGATTAGTAAAAGAGCCCAAAT
Source organism: Hetaerina americana (assembly GCF_022747635.1). Classification (NCBI taxonomy): domain Eukaryota; kingdom Metazoa; phylum Arthropoda; class Insecta; order Odonata; family Calopterygidae; genus Hetaerina; species Hetaerina americana. Next base: position 46,796 of record NW_027286819.1, on the reverse strand, counting down.
TTCTGAAAATATTACGAAAAACAACAATCTTCCGTTTTAGAGTGAATGTTTGAAGTGCATAGAAGGCATTTATTTCATTTTTAGAAAATGTTATTTTTCACATTTTTCCATGAAAAGTGCCAATACCCCCCCCTTTGGGTTCTAGGTGAAAATCTCAGTCTATACAAATCAAACCAAAATGTTTCCATGGTGTGTATTGTTGTTCATTTTCATCAAATAAACAAAATAAAACCTAGAATAAATACTGAAACAAGAAATTAGCATAAAAGATGCTTCAGCGCAAGTGTTAATGTTACTAAAAGAGCCAAAATTTCTAAAAATATTCAGAAAAACAACAATTTCAGATTTAGAGTGAATGTTTGAGGTGTATAGAAGGCATTTATTTCATTTTTAGAAAATTTTATTTTTCACATTTTTCCATGAAAAGTGCCAATACCCCCCCCTTTGGGTTCTAGGTGAAAATCTCACTCGACACAAATCAAACAAAAATGTTTCCATGGTGTGTATTGTTGTTCATTTTCAACAAATAAACAAAATAAAACCCAGAATAAAATCTGAAAGACAAGAAATGAGCATAAAAGATGCTTCAGCGCAAGTGTAAATGTTACTTAAAGAGCCAAAATTTCTAAAAATATTGCGAAAAACAACAGTTTTCTTTTTAAGAGTGAATGTTTGAGGTGTATAGAAGGCATTTATTTCATTTTTAGAAAATTTATTTTTTCTCATTTTTCCATGAAAAGTGCCAAAACCCCCCTTTGGGTCCTAGGTTAAAATCTCACTCGACACAAATCAAACAAAAGTGTTTCCATGGTTTGTATTGTTGTTCATTTTCATCAAATAAAGAAAATAAAACCCAGAATAAATCCTGAAAGACAAGAAATGAGCATAAAAGATGCTTCAGCGCAAGTGTTAATGTTACCTAAACAGCCCAAATATCTAAAAATATTGCGAAAAACAACAATTTTCAGATTTAGAGTGAATGTTTAAGATGTATAGAAGGCATTTATTTCATTTTTAGAAAATTTATTTTTTCTCATTTTTCCATGAAAAGTGCCAATACCCTTTGGGTTCTAGGTGAAAATCTCACTCGACACAAATCAAACAAAAATGTCTCCATGGTGTGTATTGTTGTTCATTTTCATCAAATAAAGAAAATAAAACCCAGAATAAATCCTGAAAGACAAGAAATGAGCATAAAAGATGCTTCAGCGCAAGTGTTAATGTTACTAAAAGAGCCCAAATTTCTGAAAATATTACGAAAAACAACAATCATCAGTTTTAGAGTGAATGTTTGAGGTGCATAGAAGGCATTTATTTCATTTTTAGAAAATGTTATTTAAACATTTTTCCATGAAAAGTGCCAATACCCCCCCTTTGGGCTCTAGGTGAAAATCTCACTCGACACAAATCAAAAAAAAATGTTTCCATGGTGTGTATTGTTGTTCATTTTCATCAAATAAACAAAATAAAACCCAGAATAAAATCTGAAAGACAAGAAATGAGCATAAAAGATGCTTCAGCGCAAGTATAAATGTTACTTAAAGAGCCAAAATTTCTAAAAATATTGCGAAAAACAAAAGTTTTCTTTTTAAGAGTGAATGTTTGAGGTGTATAGAAGGCATTTATTTCATTTTTAGAAAATTTAATTTTTCACATTTTTCATAAGAAGTGCCAATACCCCCCCCCTTTGGGTTCTAGGTGAAAATCTCGCTCGACACAAATCAAACAAAAATGTCTCCATGGTGTGTATTGTTGTTCATTTTCATCAAATAAACAAAATAAAACCCAGAATAAATCCCGAAAGAAAAGAAATGAGCATAAAAGATGCTTCAGCGCAAGTGTTAATGTTACTAAAAGAGCCCAAATTTCTAAAAATATTGCAAAAAACAACAATCTTCTGTTTTAGAGTGAATGTTAGAGGTGTATAGAAGGCATTTATTTCATTTTTAGAAAATTTTTTTTTTCTCATTTTTCCATTAAAGGGCCAAAACCCCCCCCTTTGGGTCCTAGGTTAAAATCTCACTCGACACAAATCAAACAAAAATGTTTCCATGGTGTGTATTGTTGTTCATTTTCATCAAATAAAGAAAATAAAACCCAGAATAAATCCTGAAAGACAAGAAATGAGCATAAAAGATGCTTCAGCGCAAGTGTTAATGTTACTAAAAGAGCCCAAATATCTAAAAATATTGCGAAAAACAACAATTTTCAGATTTAGAGTGAATGTTTGAGGTGTATAGAAGGCATTTATTGCATTTTTAGAAAATGTTTTTTTCCCATTTTTCCATGAAAAGTGCCATTACCCCCCCTTTGGGATCTAGGTGAAAATCTCACTCGAACAAATCAAACAAAAATGTTTCCATGGTGTGTATTGTTGTTCATTTTCATCAACTAAACAAAATTAAACCCAGAATAAATCCTGAAAGGCAAGAAATGAGCATAAAAGATCCTTAAGCGCAAGTGTTAATGTTACTATAAGAGCCAAAATTTCCAAAAATATTGCGAAAACAACAATTTTCAGTTTAAGAGTGAATGTTTGAGGTGTATAGAAGGCATTTATTTCATTTTTAGAAAATTTAATTTTTCACATTTTTCCATTAAAAGCGCCAATACCCCCCCCTTTGGGTTCTAGTAGAAAATCTCACTCGACAAAAATCAAACAAAAATGTTTCCATGGTGTGTATTGTTGTTCACTTTCATCAACTAAACAAAATTAAACCCAGAATAAATCCTGAAAGATAAGAAATTAGCATAAAAGATGCTTCAGCTCAAGTGTTAAGGTTACTAAAAGAGCCCAAATTTCTGAAAATATTACGAAAAACAACAATCATCTGTTTTAGAGTGAATGTTTGAGGTGTATAGAAGGCATTTATTTCATTTTTAGAAAATTTAATTTTTCACATTTTTCCATGAAAAGTGCCAATACCAAGCCCCTTCGGGTTCTAGGTGAAAATCTCACTCGCCACAAAACAAACAAAAATGTTTCCATGATGTGTATTGTTGTTCATTTTCATCAAATAAAGAAAATAAAACCCAGAATAAATCCTGAAAGACAAGAAATGAGCATAAAAGATGCTTCAGCGCAAGTTTTAATGTTACTAAAAGAGCCAAAATATCTAAAAATTTTGCGAAAAACAACAATTTTCAGTTTAAGAGTGAATGTTTGAGGTGTACAGAAGGCATTTATTTCATTTTTAGAAAATTTAATTTCTCACTTTTTTCCATGAGAAGTGCAGATACCTCCCCCTTTGGGTTCTAGGTGAAAATCTCACTCGAACAAATCAAACAAAAATGCTTCCATGGTGTGTATTGTTGTTCACTTTCATCAACTAAACAAAATAAAACCCACATTAAATACTGAAAGACAAGAAATGAATATAAAAGATGCTTCAGCGCAAGTGTTAATGTTACTAAAAGAGCCAAAATATCTAAAAATATTGCGAAAAACAACAATTTTCAGTTTTGAAGTTAATGTTTGAGGTGTATAGAAGGCATTTATTTCATTTTTAAAAAATTTAATTTTTCCCATTTTTCCATGAAAAGTGCCAATACCCCCCCTTTGGGTTCTAGGTGAAAATCTCACTCGCCACAAAACAAACAAAAATGTTTCCATGATGTGTATTGTTGTTCATTTTCATCAAATAAACAAAATAAAACCCATAATAAATCCTGAAAGACAAGAAATGAGCCTAAAAGATGCTTCAGCGCAAGTGTTAATGTTACTAAAAGAGCCCAAAATTTCTAAAACTATTGCGAAAAACAACAATTTTCAGTTTTAGAGTGAATGTTTGAGGTGTATAGAAGGCATTTATTTCATTTTTAGAAAATTTAATTTTTCATATTTTTCCATGAAAAGTGCCAATACCCCCCCTTTGGGCTCTAGGTGAAAATCTCACTCGACACATATCAAACAAAAATGTTTCCATGGTGTGTATTGTTGTTCATTTTCATCAAATAAACAAAATAAAACCCACAATAAATACTGAAAGACAAGAAATGAGCATAAAAGATGCTTCAGCGCAAGTGTTAATGTTACTAAAAGAGCCCAAATATCTAAAAATATTGCGAAAAACTACAATTTTCAATTTAAGAGTGAATGTTTGAGGTGTACAGAAGGCATTTATTTCATTTTTAGAAAATTTAATTTTTCACTTTTTTCCATGAGAAGTGCAGATACCTCCCCCTTTGGGTTCTAGGTGAAAATCTCACTCGAACAAATCAAACAAAAATGTTTCCATGGTGTGTATTGTTCTTCACTTTCATCAACTAAAAAAATTAAACCCAGAATAAATCCTGAAAGACAAGAAATGAGCATAAAAGATGCTTCAGCGCAAGTGTTAATGCTACTAAAAGAGCCAAAATTTCTAAAAAATATTGCGAAAAACAACAATTTTCAGTTTAAGAGTGAATGTTTGAGGTGTATAGAAGGCATTTATTTCATTTTTAGAAAATTTAATTTTTCACATTTTTCCATGAAAAGTGCCAATACCCCCCCCTTTGGGTTCTAGGTGAAAATCTCACTCGAAACAAATCAAACAAAAATGTTTCCATGATGTGTATTGTTTTTCATTTTCATCAAATAAACAAAATAAAACCCACAATAATTCCTGAAAGACAAGAAATGAGCATAAAAGATGCTTCAGCGCAAGTGTTAATGTTACTAAAAGAGCCCAAATTTCTAAAAATATTGCGAAAAACAACAATTTTCAGTTTAGGAGTGAATGTTTGAGGTGTATAGAAGGCATTTATTTCATTTTTAGAAATTTTAATTTTTCACATTTTTCCATGAAAAGTGCCAATACCCCCCCCCTTTGGGTTCTAGGTGAAAATCTCACTGGACACGAATCAAACAAAAATGTTTCCATGGTGTGTATTGTTGTTCATTTTCATCAAATAAACAAAATAAACCCAGAATTAATCATTAAAGACAAGAAATGAGCATAAAAGATGCCTCAGCGTAAGTGTTAATGTTAGTAAAAGAGCCCAAATTTCCAAAAATATTGCGAAAAACAACAATCTTCCATTATAAAGTGAATGTTTGAGGTGTATAGAAGGCATTTATTTCATTTTTAGAAATTTTAATTTTTCACATTTTTCCATGAAGAGTGCCAATACCCCCCCTTTTGGTTCAAGGTGAAAATCTCACTCAATACAAATCAAACAAAAATGTTTCCATTGAGTGTATTGTTTCTCATTTTCATCCAAATAAACAAAGTAAAACCCAGATTAAATCCTGAAAGATAAGAAATTAGCATAAAAGATGCTTCAGCTCAAGTGTTAAGGTTACTAAAAGAGCCCAAATTTCTGAAAATATTACTAAAAACAACAATCATCTGTTTTAGAGTGAATGTTTGAGGTGTATAGAAGGCATTTATTTCATTTTTAGAAAATATAATTTTTCACATTTTTCCATGAAAAGTGCCAATACCAAGCCCCTTCGGGTTCTAGGTGAAAATCTCACTCGCCACAAAACAAACAAAAATGTTTCGATGATGTGTATTGTTGTTCATTTTCATCAAATAAAGAAAATAAAACCCAGAATAAATCCTGAAAGACAAGAAATGAGCATAAAAGATGCTTCAGCGCAAGTGTTAATGTTACTAAAAGAGCCAAAATTTCTAAAAAAAATTGCGAAAAACAACAATTTTCAGTTTTAGAGTGAATGTTTGAGGTGTATAGAAGGCATTTATTTCATTTTTAGAAAATTTAATTTCCTACTTTTTTCCATGACAAGTGCAGATACCTCCCCCTTTGGGTTCTAGGTGAAAATCTCACTCGAACAAATCAAACAAAAATGTTTCCATGGTGTGTATTGTTGTTCACTTTCATCAACTAAACAAAATTAAACCCAGAATAAATCCTGAAAGACAAGAAATGAGCATAAAAGATGCTTCAGCGCAAGTGTTAATGTTACTAAAAGAGCCAAAATTTCTAAAAAATATTGCGAAAAACAACAATTTTCAGTTTTAGAGTGAATGTTTCAGGTGTATAGAAGGCATTTATTTCATTTTTAGAAAATTTAATTTTTCACATTTTTCCATGAAAAGTGCCAATACCCCTTCTTTGGGTTCTAGGTGAAAATCTCACTCGACACAAATCAAAAAAAAATGTTTCCATGGTGTGTATTGTTGTTCATTTTCATCAAATAAACAAAATAAAACCCACATTAAATACTGAAAGACAAGAAATGAGCATAAAAGATGCTTCAGCGCAAGTGTTAATGTTACTAAAAGAGCCAAAATATCTAAAAATATTGCGAAAAACAACAATTTGCAGTTTTAGAGTGAATGTTTGAGGTGTATAGAAGGCATTTATTTCATTTTTAAAAAATTTAATTTTTCCCATTTTTCCATGAAAAGTGCCAATACCCCCCCCCTTTGGGTTCTAGGTGAAAATCTCACTCGACACATATCAAACAAAAATGTTTCCATGGAGTGTATTGTTGCTCATATTCATCCAAATAAACAAAGTAAAACCCAGATTAAATCCTGAAAGATAAGAAATTAGCATAAAAGATGCTTCAGCTCAAGTGTTAAGGTTACTAAAAGAGCCCAAATTTCTGAAAATATTACGAAAAACAACAATCATCTGTTTTAGAGTGAATGTTTGAGGTGCATAGAAGGCATTTATTTCATTTTTAGAAAATTTAATTTCTCACTTTTTTCCATGAGAAGTGCAGATACCTCCCCCTTTGGGTTCTAGGTGAAAATCTCACTCGAACAAATCAAACAAAAATGCTTCCATCGTGTGTATTGTTGTTCACTTTCATCAACTAAACAAAATAAAACCCACATTAAATACTGAAAGACAAGAAATGAATATAAAAGATGCTTCAGCGCAAGTGTTAATGTTACTAAAGGAGCCAAAATATCTAAAAATATTGCGAAAAACAACAATTTTCAGTTTTGAAGTTAATGTTTGAGGTGTATAGAAGGCATTTATTTCATTTTTAAAAAATTTAATTTTTCCCATTTTTCCATGAAAAGTGCCAATACCCCCCCCTTTGGGTTCTAGGTGAAAATCTCACTCGCCACAAAACAAACAAAAATGTTTCCATGATGTGTATTGTTGTTCATTTTCATCAAATAAACAAAATAAAACCCATAATAAATCCTGAAAGACAAGAAATGAGCCTAAAAGATGCTTCAGCGCAAGTGTTAATGTTACTAAAAGAGCCCAAATTTCTAAAAATATTGCGAAAAACAAAAATTTTCAGTTTTAGAGTGAATGTTTGAGGTGTATAGAAGGCATTTATTTCATTTTTAGAAAATTTAATTTTTCATATTTTTCCAGGAAAAGTGCCAATACCCCCCCTTTGGGCTCTAGGTGAAAATCTCACTCGACACAAATCAAACAAAAATGTTTCCATGGTGTGTATTGTTGTTCATTTTCATCAAATAAACAAAATAAAACCCACAATAAATACTGAAAGACAAGAAATGAGCATAAAAGATGCTTCAGCGCAAGTGTTAATGTTACTAAAAGAGCCCAAATATCTAAAAATATTGCGAAAAACTACAATTTTCATTTAAGAGTGAATGTTTGAGGTGTACAGAAGGCATTTATTTCATTTTTAGAAAATTTAATTTTTCACTTTTTTCCATGAGAAGTGCAGATACCTCCCCCTTTGGGTTCTAGGTGAAAATCTCACTCGAAACAAATCAAACTAAAATGTTTCCATGGTGTGTATTGTTGTTCATTTTCATCAAATAAACAAAATAAAACCCACAATAATTCCTGAAAGACAAGAAATGAGCATAAAAGATGCTTCAGCGCAAGTGTTAATGTTACTAAAAGAGCCCAAATTTCTAAAAATATTGCGAAAAACAACAATTTTCAGTTTAGGAGTGAATGTTTGAGGTGTATAGAAGGCATTTATTTCATTTTTAGAAATTTTAATTTTTCACATTTTTCCATGAAAAGTGCCAATACCCCCCCTTTTGGTTCAAGGTGAAAATCTCACTCAATACAAATCAAACAAAAATGTTTCCATTGAGTGTATTGTTTCTCATTTTCATCCAAATAAACAAAGTAAAACCCAGATTAAATCCTGAAAGATAAGAAATTAGCATAAAAGATGCTTCAGCTCAAGTGTTAAGATTACTAAAAGAGCCCAAATTACTGAAAATATTACGAAAAACAACAATCATCTGTTTTAGAGTGAATGTTTGAGGTGTATAGAAGGCATTTATTTCATTTTTAGAAAATTTAATTTCTCACTTTTTTCCATGAGAAGTGCAGATACCTCCCCCTTTGGGTTCTAGGTGAAAATCTCACTCGAACAAATCAAACAAAAATGTTTCCATGGTGTGTATTGTTGTTCACTTTCATCAACTAAACAAAATTAAACCCAGAATAAATCCTGAAAGACAAGAAATGAGCATAAAAGATGCTTCAGCGCAAGTGTTAATGTTACTAAAAGAGCCAAAATTTCTAAAAAATATTGCGAAAAACAACAATTTTCAGTTTTAGAGTGAATGTTTGAGGTGTAGAGAAGGCATTTATTTCATTTTTAGAAAATTTAATTTTTCACATTTTTCCATGAAAAGTGCCAATACCCCTTCTTTGGGTTCTAGGTGAAAATCTCACTCGACACAAATCAAAAAAAAATGTTTCCATGGTGTGTATTGTTGTTCACTTTCATCAAATAAACAAAATAAAACCCACATTAAATACTGAAAGACAAGAAATGAGCATAAAAGATGCTTCAGCGCAAGTGTTAATGTTACTAAAAGAGCCAAAATATCTAAAAATATTGCGAAAAACAACAATTTGCAGTTTTAGAGTGAATGTTTGAGGTGTATAGAAGGCATTTATTTCATTTTTAAAAAATTTAATTTTTCCCATTTTTCCATGAAAAGTGCCAATACCCCCCCTTTGGGTTCTAGGTGAAAATCTCACTCGACACATATCAAACAAAAATGTTTCCATGGAGTGTATTGTTGCTCATATTCATCCAAATAAACAAAGTAAAACCCAGATTAAATCCTGAAAGATAAGAAATTAGCATAAAAGATGCTTCAGCTCAAGTGTTAAGGTTACTAAAAGAGCCCAAATTTCTGAAAATATTACGAAAAACAACAATCATCTGTTTTAGAGTGAATGTTTGAGGTGCATAGAAGGCATTTATTTCATTTTTAGAAAATGTTATTTTTAACATTTTTCCATGAAAAGTGCCAATACCCCCCCTTTGGGCTCTAGGTGAAAATCTCACTCGACACAAATCAAACAAAAATGTTTCCATGGTGTGTATTGTTGTTCATTTTCATCAAATAAACAAAATAAAACCAACAATAAATACTGAAAGACAAGAAATGAGCATAAAAGATGCTTCAGCGCAAGTGTTAATGTTACTAAAAGAGCCAAAATTTCTAAAAATATTGCGAAAAACAACAATTTTCAGTTTTAGAAGGAATGTTTGAGGTTTATAGAAGGCATTTATTTCATTTTTAAAAAATTTAATTTTTCCCATTTTTCCATGAAAAGTGCCAATCCCCCCCCTTTGGGTTCTAGGTGAAAATCTCACTCAATACAAATCAAACAAAAATGTTTCCATGGAGTGTATTGTTGCTCATTTTCATCAAATAAACAAAGTAAAACCCAGAATAAATCCTGAAAGATAAGAAATGAGCATAAAAGATTTTGCAGCTCAATTGTTAAGGTTAGTAAAAGAGCCCAAATTTCTGAAAATATTACGAAAAACAACAATCTTCCGTTTTAGAGTGAATGTTTGAAGTGCATAGAAGGCATTTATTTCATTTTTAGAAAATTTAATTTTTCACTTTTTTCCATGAGAAGTGCCAATACCAAGCCCCTTCGGGTTCTAGGTGAAAATCTCACTCGCCACAAAACAAACAAAAATGTTTCCATGATGTGTATTGTTGTTCATTTTCATCAAATAAAGAAAATAAAACCCAGAATAAATCCTGAAAGACAAGAAATGAGCCTAAAAGATGCTTCAGCGCAAGTGTTAATGTTACTAAAAGAGCCAAAATTTCTAAAAAATATTGCGAAAAACAACAATTTTCAGTTTTAGAGTGAATGTTTGAGGTGTATAGAAGTTATTTATTTCATTTTTAGAAAATTTAATTTTTCACATTTTTCCATGAAAAGTGCCAATACCCCTTCTTTGGGTTCTAGGTGAAAATCTCACTCGACACAAATCAAAAAAAATGTTTCCATGGTGTGTATTGTTGTTCATTTTCATCAAATAAACAAAATAAAACCCACATTAAATACTGAAAGACAAGAAATGAGCATAAAAGATGCTTCAGCGCAAGTGTTAATGTTACTAAAAGAGCCAAAATATCTAAAAATATTGCGAAAAACAACAATTTTCAGTTTTAGAGTGAATGTTTGAGGTGTACAGAAGGCATTTATTTCATTTTTAGAAAATTTAATTTTTCACTTTTTTCCATGAGAAGTGCAGATACCTCCCCCTTTGGGTTCTAGGTGAAAATCTCACTCGTACAAATCAAACAAAAATGTTTCCATGGTGTGTATTGTTGTTCACTTTCATCAACTAAAAAAATTAAACCCAGAATAAATCCTGAAAGACAAGAAATGAGCATAAAAGATGCTTCAGCGCAAGTGTTAATGTTACTAAAAGAGCCAAAATTTTTAAAAAATATTGCGAAAAACAACAATTTTCAGTTTAAGAGTGAATGTTTGAGGTGTATAGAAGGCATTTATTTCATATTTAGAAAATTTAATTTTTCACATTTTTCCTTGAAAAGTGCCAATACCCCCCCCTTTCGGTTCTAGGTGAAAATCTCACTCGAAACAAATCAAACAAAAATGTTTCCATGGTGTGTATTGTTGTTCATTTTCATCAAATAAACAAAATAAAACCCACAATAATTCCTGAAAGACAAGAAATGAGCATAAAAGATGCTTCAGCGCAAGTGTTAATGTTACTAAAAGAGCCAAAATTTCTAAAAATATTGCGAAAAACAACAATTTTCAGTTTTAGAAGGAATGTTTGAGGTTTATAGAAGGCATTTATTTCATTTTTAAAAAATTTAATTTTTCCCATTTTTCCATGAAAAGTGCCAATCCCCCCCCTTTGGGTTCTAGGTGAAAATCTCACTCAATACAAATCAAACAAAAATGTTTCCATGGAGTGTATTGTTGCTCATTTTCATCAAATAAACAAAGTAAAACCCAGAATAAATCCTGAAAGATAAGAAATGAGCATAAAAGATTTTGCAGCTCAATTGTTAAGGTTAGTAAAAGAGCCCAAATTTCTGAAAATATTACGAAAAACAACAATCTTCCGTTTTAGAGTGAATGTTTGAAGTGCATAGAAGGCATTTATTTCATTTTTAGAAAATGTTATTTTTCACATTTTTTCATGAAAAGTGCCAATACCCCCCCCTTTGGGTTCTAGGTGAAAATCTCACTCGACACAAATCAAACAAAAATGTTTCCATGGTGTGTATTGTTGTTCATTTTCATCAAATAAACAAAATAAAACCAACAATAATTACTGAAAGACAAGAAATGAGCATAAAAGATGCTTCAGCGAAAGTTTAAATGTTACTAAAAGAGCCAAAATATCTAAAAATATTGCGAAAAACAACAATTTTCAATTTAAGAGTGAATTGTTGAGGTGTACAGAAGGCATTTATTTCATTTTTAGAAAATTTAATTTTTCACTTTTTTCCATGAGAAGTGCAGATACCTCCCCCTTTGGGTTCTAGGTGAAAATCTCACTCGAACAAATCAAACAAAAATGTTTCCATGGTGTGTATTGTTGTTCACTTTCATCAACTAAAAAAATTAAACCCAGAATAAATCCTGAAAGACAAGAAATGAGCATAAAAGATGCTTCAGCGCAAGTGTTAATGTTACTAAAAGAGCCAAAATTTCTAAAAAATATCGCGAAAAACAACAATTTTCAGTTTAAGAGTGAATGTTTAAGGTGTATAGAAGGCATTTATTTCATTTTTAGAAAATTTAATTTTTCACATTTTTCCATGAAAAGTGCCAATACCCCCCCCTTTCGGTTCTAGGTGAAAATCTCACTCGAAACAAATCAAACAAAAATGTTTCCATGGTGTGTATTGTTGTTCATTTTCATCAAATAAACAAAATAAAACCCACAATAATTCCTGAAAGACAAGAAATGAGCATAAAAGATGCTTCAGCGCAAGTGTTAATGTTACTAAAAGAGCCCAAATTTCTAAAAATATTGCGAAAAACAACAATTTTCAGTTTAGGAGTGAATGTTTGAGGTGTATAGAAGGCATTTATTTCATTTTTAGAAAATTTAATTTTTCACATTTATCCATGAAAAGTGCCAATACCCCCCCCTTTGGGTTCTAGGTGAAAATCCCACTCGAAACAAATCAAACAAAAATGTTTCCATGGTGTGTATCGTTGTTCATTTTCATCAAATAAACAAAATAAAACCCACAATAATTCCTGAAAGACAAGAAATGAGCATAAAAGATGCTTCAGCGCAAGTGTTAATGTTACTAAAAGAGCCCAAATTTCTAAAAATATTGCGAAAAACAACAATTTTCAGTTTTAGAAGGAATGTTTGAGGTTTATAGAAGGCATTTATTTCATTTTTAAAAAATTTAATTTTTCCCATTTTTCCATGAAAAGTGCCAATCCCCCCCCTTTGGGTTCTAGGTGAAAATCTCACTCAATACAAATCAAACAAAAATGTTTCCATGGAGTGTATTGTTGCTCATTTTCATCAAATAAACAAAGTAAAACCCAGAATAAATCCTGAAAGATAAGAAATGAGCATAAAAGATGCTTCAGCTCAATTGTTAAGGTTAGTAAAAGAGCCCAAATTTCTGAAAATATTACGAAAAACAACAATCTTCCGTTTTAGAGTGAATGTTTGAAGTGCATAGAAGGCATTTATTTCATTTTTAGAAAATGTTATTTTTCACATTTTTTCATGAAAAGTGCCAATACCCCCCCCTTTGAGTTCTAGGTGAAAATCTCACTCGACACAAATCAAACAAAAATGTTTCCATGGTGTGTATTGTTGTTCATTTTCATCAAATAAACAAAATAAAACCCAGAATAAAATCTGAAAGACAAGAAATGAGCATAAAAGATGCTTCAGCGCAAGTGTTAATGTTACTAAAAGAGCCCAAATATCTAAAAATATTGCGAAAAACAACAATTTTCAGATTTAGAGTGAATGTTTAAGATGTATAGAAGGCATTTATTTCATTTTTAGAAAATTTAATTTTTCACATTTTTCAATGAGAAGTGCAGATACCTCATGTGAGGTGTATAGAAGGCATTTATTTCATTTTTAGAAAATTTATTTTTTCTCATTTTTCCATGAAAAGTGCCAAAACCCCCCCTTTGGGTCCTAGGTTAAAATCTCACTCGACACAAATCAAACAAAAATGTTTCCATGGTGTGTATTGTTGTTCATTTTCATCAAATAAAGAAAATAAAACCCAGAATAAATCCTGAAAGACAAGAAATGAGCATAAAAGATGCTTCAGCGCAAGTGTTAATGTTACTAAAAGAGCCCAAATATCTAAAAATATTGCGAAAAACAACAATTTTCAGATTTAGAGTGAATGTTTAAGATGTATAGAAGGCATTTATTTCATTTTTAGAAAATTTAATTTTTCACATTTTTCAATGAGAAGTGCAGATACCTCCCCCTTTGGGTTCTAGGTGAAAATCTCACTCGAACAAATCAAACAAAAATGTTTCCATGGTGTGTATTGTTGTTCACTTTCATCAAATAAACAAAATAAAACCCAGAATAAATCCTGAAAGACAAGAAATGAGCATAAAAGATGCTTCAGCGCAAGTGTTAATGTTACTAAAAGAGCCGAAATTTCTAAAAATATTGCGAAAAACAACAATTTTCAGTTTTAGAGTGAATGTTTGAGGTGTATAGATTGCATTTATTTCATTTTTAGAAAATTTAATTTTTCACATTTTTCCATGAAAAGTGCCAATACCCCCCCCTTTGGGTTCTAGGTGAAAATCTCACTCGAAACAAATCAAACAAAAATGTTTCCATGGTGTGTATTGTTGTTCATTTTCATCAAATAAACAAAATAAAACCCACAATAATTCCTGAAAGACAAGAAATGAGCATAAAAGATGCTTCAGCGCAAGTGTTAATGTTACTTAAAGAGCCAAAATTTCTAAAAAATATTGCAAAAAACAACAATTTTCAGATTTAGAGTGAATGTTTGAGGTGAATAGAAGGCATTTATTTCATTTTTAGAAAATGTTTTTTTTTCACATTTTTCCATGAAAAGTGCCAATACCCCCCCCTTTGGGTTCTAGGTGAAAATCTCACTCGAAACAAATCAAACAAAAATGTTTCCATGGTGTGTATTGTTGTTCATTTTCATCAAATAAACAAAATAAAACCCACAATAATTCCTGAAAGACTAGAAATGAGCATAAAAGATGCTTCAGCGCAAGTGTTAATGTTACTAAAAGAGCCCAAATTTCTAAAAATATTGCGAAAAACAACAATTTTCAGTTTAGGAGTGAATGTTTGAGGTGTATAGAAGGCATTTATTTCATTTTTAAAAAATTTAATTTTTCCCATTTTTCCATGAAAAGTGCCAATCCCCCCCCTTTGGGTTCTAGGTGAAAATCTCACTCAATACAAATCAAACAAAAATGTTTCCATGGAGTTTATTGTTGCTCATTTTCATCAAATAAACAAAGTAAAACCCAGAATAAATCCTGAAAGATAAGAAATGAGCATAAAAGATGCTTCAGCTCAATTGTTAAGGTTAGTAAAAGAGCCCAAATTTCTGAAAATATTACGAAAAACAACAATCTTCCGTTTTAGAGTGAATGTTTGAAGTGCATAGAAGGCATTTATTTCATTTTTAGAAAATGTTATTTTTCACATTTTTCCATGAAAAGTGCCAATACCCCCCCCTTTGGGTTCTAGGTGAAAATCTCACTCGACACAAATCAAACAAAAATGTTTCCATGGTGTGTATTGTTGTTCATTTTCATCAACGAAACAAAATTAAACCCAGAATAAATCCTGAAAGACAAGAAATGAGCATAAAAGATGCTTCAGCGAAAGTTTTAATGTTACTAAAAGAGCCAAAATATCTAAAAATATTGCGAAAAACAACAATTTTCAATTTAAGAGTGAATGTTTGAGGTGTACAGAAGGCATTTATTTCATTTTTAGAAAATTTAATTTTTCACTTTTTTCCATGAGAAGTGCAGAAACCTCCCCCTTTGGGTTCTAGGTGAAAATCTCACTCGAACAAATCAAACAAAAATGTTTCCATGGTGTGTATTGTTGTTCACTTTCATCAACTAAAAAAATTAAACCCAGAATAAATCCTGAAAGACAAGAAATGAGCATAAAAGATGCTTCAGCGCAAGTGTTAATGTTACTAAAAGAGCCAAAATTTCTAAAAAACATTGCGAAAAACAACAATTTTCAGTTTAAGAGTGAATGTTTGAGGTGTATAGAAGGCATTTATTTCATTTTTAAAAAATTTAATTTTTCACATTTTTCCATGAAAAGTGCCAATACCCCCCCCTTTGGGTTCTAGGTGAAAATCTCACTCGAAACAAATCAAACAAAAATGTTTCCATGGTGTGTATTGTTGTTCATTTTCATCAAATAAACAAAATAAAACCCACAATAATTCCTGAAAGACAAGAAATGAGCATAAAAGATGCTTCAGCGCAAGTGTAAATGTTACTAAAAGAGCCAAAATTTCTAAAAAACATTGCGAAAAACAACAATTTTCAGTTTAGGAGTGAATGTTTGAGGTGTATAGAAGGCATTTATTTCATTTTTAGAAAATTTAATTTTTCACATTTATCCATGAAAAGTGCCAATACCCCCCCTTTGGGTTCTAGGTGAAAATCTCACTCGAAACAAATCAAACAAAAATGTTTCCATGGTGTGTATCGTTGTTCATCTTCATCAAATAAACAAAATAAAACCCACAATAATTCCTGAAAGACAAGAAATGAGCATAAAAGATGCTTCAGCGCAAGTGTTAATGTTACTAAAAGAGCCCAAATTTCTAAAAATATTGCGAAAAACAACAATTTTCAGTTTTAGAAGGAATGTTTGAGGTTTATAGAAGGCATTTATTTCATTTTTAAAAAATTTAATTTTTCCCATTTTTCCATGAAAAGTGCCAATCCCCCCCCTTTGGGTTCTAGGTGAAAATCTCACTCAATACAAATCAAACAAAAATGTTTCCATGGAGTGTATTGTTGCTCATTTTCATCAAATAAACAAAGTAAAACCCAGAATAAATCCTGAAAGATAAGAAATGAGCATAAAAGATGCTTCAGCTCAATTGTTGAGGTTAGTAAAAGAGCCCAAATTTCTGAAAATATTACGAAAAACAACAATCTTCCGTTTTAGAGTGAATGTTTGAAGTGCATAGAAGGCATTTATTTCATTTTTAGAAAATGTTATTTTTCACATTTTTCCATGAATAGTGCCAATACCCCCCCCTTTGGGTTCTAGGTGAAAATCTCACTCGACACAAATCAAACAAAAATGTTTCCATGGTGTGTATTGTTGTTCATTTTCATCAAATAAACAAAATAAAACCCAGAATAAATCCTGAAAGACAAGAAATGAGCATAAAAGATGCTTCAGCGCAAGTGTAAATGTTACTTAAAGAGCCAAAATTTCTAAAAATATTGCGAAAAACAACAGTTTTCTTTTTAAGAGTGAATGTTTGAGGTGTATAGAAGGCATTTATTTCATTTTTAGAAAATTTAATTTTTCACATTTTTCAATGAGAAGTGCAGATACCTCATGTGAGGTGTATAGAAGGCCTTAATTTCATTTTTAGAAAATTTATTTTTTCTAATTTTTCCATGAAAAGTGCCAAAACCCCCCCTTTGGGTCCTAGGTTAAAATCTTACTCGACACAAATCAAACAAAAATGTTTCCATGGTGTGTATTGTTGTTCTTTTTCATCAAATAAAGAAAATAAAACCCAGAATAAATCCTGAAAGACAAGAAATGAGCATAAAAGATGCTTCAGCGCAAGTGTTAATGTTACTAAAAGAGCCCAAATATCTAAAAATATTGCGAAAAACAACAATTTTCAGATTTAGAGTGAATGTTTAAGATGTATAGAAGGCATTTATTTCATTTTTAGAAAATTTAATTTTTCACATTTTTCAATGAGAAGTGCAGATACCTCCCCCTTTGGGTTCTAGGTGAAAATCTCACTCGAACAAATCAAACAAAAATGTTTCCATGGTGTGTATTGTTGTTCATTTTCATCAAATAAAGAAAATAAAACCCACAATAATTCCTGAAAGACAAGAAATGAGCATAAAAGATGCTTCAGCGCAAGTGTTAATGTTACTAAAAGAGCCAAAATTTCTAAAAAATATTGCGAAAAACAACAATTTTCAGATTTAGAGTGAATGTTTGAGGTGAATAGAAGGCATTTATTTCATTTTTAGAAAATGTTTTTTTTTCACATTTTTCCATGAAAAGTGCCAATACCCCCCCCTTTGGGTTCTAGGTGAAAATCTCACTCGAAACAAATCAAACAAAAATGTTTCCATGGTGTGTATTGTTGTTCATTTTCATCAAATAAACAAAATAAAACCCACAATAATTCCTGAAAGACAAGAAATGAGCATAAAAGATGCTTCAGCGCAAGTGTTAATGTTACTAAAAGAGCCCAAATTTCTAAAAATATTGCGAAAAACAACAATTTTCAGTTTAGGAGTGAATGTTTGAGGTGTATAGAAGGCATTTATTTCATTTTTAGAAAATTTAATTTTTCACATTTTTCCATGAAAAGTGCCAATACCCCCCCCTTTGGGTTCTAGGTGAAAATCTCACTCGATACAAATCAAACAAAAATGTTTCCATGGTGTGTATTGTTGTTCATTTTCATCAAATAAACAAAATAAAACCCACAATAATTCCTGAAAGACTAAAAATGAGCATAAAAGATGCTTCAGCGCAAGTGTTAATGTTACTAAAAGAGCCCAAATTTCTAAAAATATTGCGAAAAACAACAATTTTCAGTTTAGGAGTGAATGTTTGAGGTGTATAGAAGGCATTTATTTCTTTTTAAAAAATTTAATTTTTCACATTTTTCCATGAAAAGTGCCAATACCCCCCCCCTTTGGGTTCTAGGTGAAAATCTCACTCGACACAAATCAAACAAAAATGTTTCCATGGTGTGTATTGTTGTTCATTTTCATCAACTAAACAAAATTAAACCCAGAATAAATCCTGAAAGACAAGAAATGAGCATAAAAGATGCTTCAGCGAAAGTTTTAATGTTACTAAAAGAGCCAAAATATCTAAAAATATTGCGAAAAACAACAATTTTCAATTTAAGAGTGAATGTTTGAGGTGTACAGAAGGCATTTATTTCATTTTTAGAAAATTTAATTTTTCATTTTTTTCCTTTTGAAGTGCAGAAACCTCCCCCTTTGGGTTCTAGGTGAAAATCTCACTCGAACAAATCAAACAAAAATGTTTCCATGGTGTGTATTGTTGTTCATTTTCATCAAATAAACAAAATTAAACCCAGAATAAATCCTGAAAGGCAAGAAATGAGCATAAAAGATGCTTCAGCGCAAGTGTTTATGTTACCAAAAGAGCCAAAATTTCTAAAAAATATTGCGAAAAACAACAATTTTCAGATTCAGAGTGAATGTTTGAGGTGTATAGAATGCATTTATTTCATTTTTAGAAAATTTAATTTTTCACATTTTTCCATGAAAAGTGCCAATACCCCCCCCTTTGGGTTCTAGGTGAAAATGTCACTCCAACAAATCAAACAAAAATGTTTCCATGGTGTGTATTGTTGCTCATTTTCATCAAATAAACAAAATAAAACCCAGAATAAAATCTGAAAGACAAGAAATGAGCATAAAAGATGCTTCAGCGCAAGTGTTAATGTTACTAAAAGAGCCCAAATATCTAAAAATATTGCGAAAAACGACAATTTTCAGATTTAGAGTGAATGTTTAAGATGTATAGAAGGCATTTATTTCATTTTTAGGAAATTTAATTTTTCACATTTTTCAATGAGAAGTGCAGATACCTCATGTGAGGTGTATAGAAGGCATTTATTTCATTTTTAGAAAATTTATTTTTTCTCATTTTTCCATGAAAAGTGCCAAAACCCCCCCTTTGGGTCCTAGGTTAAAATCTCACTCGACACAAATCAAACAAAAATGTTTCCATGGTGTGTATTGTTGTTCATTTTCATCAAATAAAGAAAATAAAACCCAGAATAAATCCTGAAAGACAAGAAATGAGCATAAAAGATGCTTCAGCGCAAGTGTTAATGTTACAAAAAGAGCCCAAATATCTAAAAATATTGCGAAAAACAACAATTTTCAGATTTAGAGTGAATGTTTAAGATGTATAGAAGGCATTTATTTCATTTTTAGAAAATTTAATTTTTCACATTTTTCAATGAGAAGTGCAGATACCTCCCCCTTTAGGTTCTAGGTGAAAATCTCACTCGAACAAATCGAACAAAAATGTTTCCATGGTGTGTATTGTTGTTCACTTTCATCAAATAAACAAAATAAAACCCAGAATAAATCCTGAAAGACAAGAAATGAGCATAAAAGATGCTTCAGCGCAAGTGTTAATGTTACTAAAAGAGCCGAAATTTCTAAAAATATTGCGAAAAACAACAATTTTCAGTTTTAGAGTGAATGTTTGAGGTGTATAGAATGCATTTATTTCATTTTTAGAAAATTTAATTTTTCACATTTTTCCATGAAAAGTGCCAATACCCCCCCCCTTTGGGTTCTAGGTGAAAATGTCACTCCAACAAATCAAACAAAAATGTTTCCATGGTGTGTATTGTTGTTCATTTTCATCAACTAAACAAAATTAAACCCAGAATAAATCCTGAAAGGCAAGAAATGAGCATAAAAGATGCTTCAGCGCAAGTGTTAATGTTACTAAAAGAGCCAAAATTTCTAAAAAATATTGCAAAAAACAACAATTTTCAGATTTAGAGTGAATGTTTGAGGTGAATAGAAGGCATTTATTTCATTTTTAGAAAATGTTTTTTTTTCACATTTTTCCATGAAAAGTGCCAATACCCCCCCCTTTGGGTTCTAGGTGAAAATCTCACTCGAAACAAATCAAACAAAAATGTTTCCCAGGTGTGTATTGTTGTTCATTTTCATCAAATAAACAAAATAAAACCCACAATAATTCCTGAAAGACAAGAAATGAGCATAAAAGATGCTTCAGCGCAAGCGTTAATGCTACTAAAAGAGCCAAAATTTCTAAAAAATAGTGCGAAAAACAACAATTTTCAGTTTAAGAGTGAATGTTTTAGGTGTATAGAAGGCATTTATTTCATTTTTAGAAAATTTAATTTTTCACATTTTTCCATGAAAAGTGCCAATACCCCCCCCTTTGGGTTCTAGGTGAAAATCTCACTCGAAACAAATCAAACAAAAATGTTTCCATGGTGTGTATTGTTGTTCATTTTCATCAAATAAACAAAATAAAACCTACAATAATTCCTGAAAGACAAGAAATGAGCATAAAAGATGCTTCAGCGCAAGTGTTAATGTTACTAAAAGAGCCCAAATTTCTAAAAATATTGCGAAAAACAACAATTTTCAGTTTAGGAGTGAATGTTTGAGGTGTATAGAAGGCATTTATATCATTTTTAAAAAATTTAATTTTTCCCATTTTTCCATGAAAAGTGCCAATCCCCCCCCTTTGGGTTCTAGGTGAAAATCTCACTCAATACAAATCAAACAAAAATGTTTCCATGGAGTGTATTGTTGCTCATTTTCATCAAATAAACAAAGTAAAACCCAGAATAAATCCTGAAAGATAAGAAATGAGCATAAAAGATGCTTCAGCTCAATTGTTAAGGTTAGTAAAAGAGCCCAAATTTCTGAAGATATTACGAAAAACAACAATCTTCCGTTTTAGAGTGAATGTTTGAAGTGCATAGAAGGCTTTTTTTCATTTTTAGAAAATGTTATTTTTCACATTTTTCCATGAAAAGTGCCAATACCCCCTACTTTGGGTTCTACGTGAAAATCTCACTCGACACAAATCAAACAAAAATGTTTCCATGGTGTGTATTGTTGTTCATTTTCATCAAATAAACAAAATTAAACCCAGAATAAATCCTGAAAGACAAGAAATGAGCATAAAAGATGCTTCAGCGAAAGTTTTAATGTTACTAAAAGAGCCAAAATATCTAAAAATATTGCGAAAAACAACAATTTTCAATTTAAGAGTGAATGTTTGAGGTGTACAGAAGGCATTTATTTCATTTTTAGAAAATTTAATTTTTCATTTTTTTCCATGAGAAGTGCAGAAACCTCCCCCTTTGGGTTCTAGGTGAAAATCTCACTCGAACAAATCAAACAAAAATGTTTCCATGGTGTGTATTGTTGTTCACTTTCATCAACTAAAAAAATTAAACCCAGAATAAATCCTGAAAGACAAGAAATGAGCATAAAAGATGCTTCAGCGCAAGTGTTAATGTTACTAAAAGAGCCAAAATTTCTAAAAAACATTGCGAAAAACAACAATTTTCAGTTTAAGAGTGAATGTTTGAGGTGTATAGAAGGCATTTATTTCATTTTTAAAAAATTTAATTTTTCACATTTTTCCATGAAAAGTGCCAATACCCCCCCCTTTGGGATCTAGGTGAAAATGTAACTCGAACAAATCAAACAAAAATGTTTCCATGGTGTGTATTGTTGTTCATTTTCATCAACTAAACAAAATTAAACCCAGAATAAATCCTGAAAGGCAAGAAATGAGCATAAAAGATGCTTCAGCGCAAGTGTTAATGTTACTAAAAGAGCCCAAATTTCTAAAAATATTGCGAAAAACAACAATTTTCAGTTTAGGAGTGAATGTTTGAGGTATATAGAAGGCATTTATTTCATTTTTAGAAAATTTAATTTTTCACATTTATCCATGAAAAGTGCCAATACCCCCCCCTTTGGGTTCTAGGTGAAAATCTCACTCGAAACAAATCAAACAAAAATGTTTCCATGGTGTGTATCGTTGTTCATTTTCATCAAATAAACAAAATAAAACCCACAATAATTCCTGAAAGACAAGAAATGAGCATAAAAGATGCTTCAGCGCAAGTGTTAATGTTACTAAAAGAGCCCAAATTTCTAAAAATATTGCGAAAAACCCCAACTTTCAGTTTTAGAAGGAATGTTTGAGGTTTATAGAAGGCATTTATTTCATTTTTAAAAAATTTAATTTTTCCCATTTTTCCATGAAAAGTGCCAATCCCCCCCCTTTGGGTTCTAGGTGAAAATCTCACTCAATACAAATCAAACAAAAATGTTTCCATGGAGTGTATTGTTGCTCATTTTCATCAAATAAACAAAGTAAAACCCAGAATAAATCCTGAAAGATAAGAAATGAGCATAAAAGATGCTTCAGCTCAATTGTTAAGGTTAGTAAAAGAGCCCAAATTTCTGAAAATATTACGAAAAACAACAATCTTCCGTTTTAGAGTGAATGTTTGAAGTGCATAGAAGGCATTTATTTCATTTTTAGAAAATGTTATTTTTCACATTTTTCCATGAAAAGTGCCAATACCCCCCGCTTTGGGTTCTAGGTGAAAATCTCACTCGACACAAATCAAACAAAAATGTTTCCATGGTGTGTATTGTTGTTCATTTTCATCAAATAAAGAAAATAAAACCCAGAATAAATCCT
Organism: Hetaerina americana; assembly: GCF_022747635.1. Classification (NCBI taxonomy): domain Eukaryota; kingdom Metazoa; phylum Arthropoda; class Insecta; order Odonata; family Calopterygidae; genus Hetaerina; species Hetaerina americana. The sequence continues at coordinate 24,115 of NW_027286819.1, read as the reverse complement.
GAAAGACAAGAAATGAGCATAAAAGATGCTTCAGCGCAAGTGTAAATGTTACCTAAAGAGCCAAAATTTCTAAAAATATTGCGAAAAACAACAGTTTTCTTTTTAAGAGTGAATGTTTGAGGTGTATAGAAGGCATTTATTTCATTTTTAGAAAATTTAATTTTTCACATTTTTCAATGAGAAGTGCAGATACCTCATGTGAGGTGTATAGAAGGCATTTATTTCATTTTTAGAAAATTTAATTTTTCAAATTTTTCCATGAAAAGTGCCAATACTCCCCCCTTTGGGTTCTAGGTGAAAATCTCACTCGAAACAAATCAAACAAAAATGTTTCCATGGTGTGTATTGTTGTTCATTTTCATCAAATAAACAAAATAAAACCCACAATAATTCCTGAAAGACAAGAAATGAGCATAAAAGATGCTTCAGCGCAAGTGTTAATGTTACTAAAAGAGCCAAAATTTCTAAAAAACATTGCGAAAAACAACAATTTTCAGTTTAAGAGTGAATGTTTGAGGTGTATAGAAGGCATTTATTTCATTTTTAAAAAATTTAATTTTTCACATTTTTCCATGAAAAGTGCCAATACCCCCCCCTTTGGGTTCTAGGTGAAAATCTCACTCGAAACAAATCAAACAAGAATGTTTCCATGGTGTGTATTGTTGTTCATTTTCATCAAATAAACAAAATAAAACCCAGAATAAATCCTGAAAAACAAGAAATGAGCATAAAAGATGCTTCAGCGCAAGTGTTAATGTTACTAAAAGAGCCAAAATTTCTAAAAGATATTGCGAAAAACAACAATTTTCAGATTTAGAGTGAATGTTTGTGGTGTATAGAAGGCATTTATTTCATTTTTAGAAAATGTTTTTTTTTCACATTTTTCCATGAAAAGTGCCAATACCCCCCCCTTTGGGTTCTAGGTGAAAATCTCACTCGAACAAATCAAACAAAAATGTTTCCATGGTGTGTATTGTTGTTCACCTTCATCAAATAAACAAAATAAAACCCAGAATAAATCCTGAAAGACAAGAAATGAGCATAAAAGATGCTTCAGCGCAAGTGTTAATGTTACTAAAAGAGCCGAAATTTCTAAAAATATTGCGAAAAACAACAATTTTCAGTTTTAGAGTGAATGTTTGAGGTGTATAGAATGCATTTATTTCATTTTTTAAAAATTTAATTTTTCACATTTTTCCATGAAAAGTGCCAATACCCCCCCTTTGGGTTCTAGGTGAAAATGTCACTCCAACAAATCAAACAAAAATGTTTCCATGGTGTGTATTGTTGTTCATTTTCATCAACTAAACAAAATTAAACCCAGAATAAATCCTGAAAGGCAAGAAATGAGCATAAAAGATGCTTCAGCGCAAGTGTTAATGTTACTAAAAGAGCCAAAATTTCTAAAAAATATTGCGAAAAACAACAATTTTCAGATTTAGAGTGAATGTTTGAGGTGAATAGAAGGCATTTATTTCATTTTTAGAAAATGTTTTTTTTTCACATTTTTCCATGAAAAGTGCCCCTTTGGTTTCTAGGTGAAAATCTCACTCGAAACATATCAAACAAAAATGTTTCCATGGTGTGTATTGTTGTTCATTTTCATCAAATAAACAAAATAAAACCCACAATAATTCCTGAAAGACAAGAAATGAGCATAAAAGATGCTTCAGCGCAAGTGTTAATGTTACTAAAAGAGCCAAAATTTCTAAAAAACATTGCGAAAAACAACAATTTTCAGTTTAAGAGTGAATGTTTGAGGTGTATAGAAGGCATTTATTTCATTTTTAAAAAATTTAATTTTTCACATTTTTCCATGAAAAGTGCCAATACCCCCCCCTTTGGGTTCTAGGTGAAAATCTCACTCGAAACAAATCAAACAAGAATGTTTCCATGGTGTGTATTGTTGTTCATTTTCATCAAATAAACAAAATAAAACCCACAATAATTCCTGAAAGACAAGAAATGAGCATAAAAGATGCTTCAGCGCAAGTGATAATGTTACTAAAAGAGCCCAAATTTCTAAAAATATTGCGAAAAACAACAATTTTCAGTTTAGGAGTGAATGTTTGAGGTGTATAGAAGGCATTTATTTCATTTTTAGAAAATTTAATTTTTCACATTTATCCATGAAAAGTGCCAATACCCCCCCCTTTGGGTTCTAGGTGAAAATCTCACTCGAAACAAATCAAACAAAAATGTTTCCATGGTGTGTATCGTTGTTCATTTTCATCAAATAAACAAAATAAAACCCACAATAATTCCTGAAAGAAAAGAAATGAGCATAAAAGATGCTTCAGCGCAAGTGTTAATGTTACTAAAAGAGCCCAAATTTCTAAAAATATTGGGAAAAACAACAATTTTCAGTTTTAGAAGGAATGTTTGAGGTTTATAGAAGGCATTTATTTCATTTTTAAAAAATTTAATTTTTCCCATTTTTCCATGAAAAGTGCCAATCCCCCCCCTTTGGGTTCTAGGTGAAAATCTCACTCAATAGAAATCAAACAAAAATGTTTCCATGGAGTGTATTGTTGCTCATTTTCATCAAATAAACAAAGTAAAACCCAGAATAAATCCTGAAAGATAAGAAATGAGCATAAAAGATGCTTCAGCTCAATTGTTAAGGTTAGTAAAAGAGCCCAAATTTCTGAAAATATTACGAAAAACAACAATCTTCCGTTTTAGAGTGAATGTTTGAAGTGCATAGAAGGCATTTATTTCATTTTTAGAAAATGTTATTTTTCACATTTTTCCATGAAAAGTGCCAATACCCCCCCCTTTGGGTTCTTGGTGAAAATCTCACTCGACACAAATCAAACAAAAATGTTTCCATGGTGTGTATTGTTGTTCATTTTCATCAAATAAACAAAATAAAACCCAGAATAAATCCTGAAAGACAAGAAATGAGCATAAAAGATGCTTCAGCGCAAGTGTAAATGTTACCTAAAGAGCCAAAATTTCTAAAAATATTGCGAAAAACAACAGTTTTCTTTTTAAGAGTGAATGTTTGAGGTGTATAGAAGGCATTTATTTCATTTTTAGAAAATTTAATTTTTCACATTTTTCAATGAGAAGTGCAGATACCTCATGTGAGGTGTATAGAAGGCATTTATTTCATTTTTAGAAAATTTATTTTTTCTCATTTTTCCATGAAAAGTGCCAAAACCCCCCCTTTGGGTCCTAGGTTAAAATCTCACTCGACACAAATCAAACAAAAATGTTTCCATGGTGTGTATTGTTGTTCATTTTCATCAAATAAAGAAAATAAAACCCAGAATAAATCCTGAAAGACAAGAAATGAGCATAAAAGATGCTTCAGCGCAAGTGTTAATGTTACTAAAAGAGCCCAAATATCTAAAAATATTGCGAAAAACAACAATTTTCAGATTTAGAGTGAATGTTTAAGATGTATAGAAGGCATTTATTTCATTTTTAGAAAATTTAATTTTTCACATTTTTCAATGAGAAGTGCAGATACCTCCTCTTTGGGTTCTAGGTGAAAATCTCACTCGAACAAATCAAACAAAAATGTTTCCATGGTGTGTATTGTTGTTCACCTTCATCAAATAAACAAAATAAAACCCAGAATAAATCCTGAAAGACAAGAAATGAGCATAAAAGATGCTTGAGCGGGGATGTTAATGTTACTAAAAGAGCCCAAATTTCTAAAAATATTGCGAAAAACAAAAATTTTCAGTTTTAGAGTGAATGTTTGAGGTGTATAGAAGGCATTTATTTCATTTTTAGAAAATTTAATTTTTCACATTTTTCCATGAGAAGTGCCAATACCCCCCGTTTGGGTTCTAGTTGAAAATCTCACTCGACACAAATCAAACAAAAATGTTTCCATGGTGTGTATTGTTGTTTATTTTCATCAAATAAAGAAAATAAAACCCAGAATAAATCCTGAAAGACAAGAAATGAGCATAAAAGATGCTTCAGCGCAAGTGTTAATGTTACTAAAAGAGCCCAAATTTCTAAAAATATTGCGAAAAACCACAATTTTCAGATTTAGAGTGAATGATTGAGGTGTATAGAAGGCATTTATTTTATTTTTAGAAAATTTATTTTTTCTCATTTTTCCATGAAAAGTGCCAATACCCTTGGGTTCTAGGTGAAAATCTCACTCGACACTAATCAAACAAAAATTTCTCCATGGTGTGTATTGTTGTTCATTTTCATTAAATAAACGAAATAAAACCCAGAATGAATCATGAAAGACAGGAAATGAGCATAAAAGATGCTTCAGCGCAAGTGTTAATGTTACTAAAAGAGCCGAAATTTCTAAAAATATTGCGAAAAACAACAATTTTCAGTTTTGGAGTGAATGTTTGAGGTGTATAGAATGCATTTATTTCATTTTTAGAAAATTTAATTTTTCACATTTTTCCATGAAAAGTGCCGATACCCCCCCCTTTGGGTCGAGGTGAAAACCTCACTCGACAAAAATCAAACAAAAATGTTTCCATGGTGTGTATTGTTGTTCATTTTCTTCAAATAAATAAAATTAAACCCAGAATAAATCCTGAAAGACAAGAAATGAGCATAAAAATTGCTTCAGCGCAAGTGTTAATGTTACTAAAAGAGCCAAAATTTCTAAAAAATATTGCGAAAAACAACAATTTTCAGTTTAAGAGTGAATGTTTGAGGTGTATAGAAGGCATTTATTTCATTTTTAGAAAATTTAATTTTTCACATTTTTCCATGAAAAGTGCCAATACCCCCCCCTTTGGGTTCTAGGTTAAAATCTTACTCGACACAAATCAAACAAAAATGTTTCCATGGTGTGTATTGTTGTTCATTTTCATCAAATAAACAAAATAAAACCCAGAATAAAATCTGAAAGACAAGAAATGAGCATAAAAGATGCTTCAGCGCAAGTATAAATGTTACTTAAAGAGCCAAAATTTCTAAAAATATTGCGAAAAACAACAGTTTTCTTTTTAAGAGTGAATGTTTGAGGTGTATAGAAGGCATTTATTTCATTTTTAGAAAATTTAATTTTTCACATTTTTCATAAGAAGTGCCAATACCCCCCCTTTGGGTTCTAGGTGAAAATCTCGCTCGACACAAATCAAACAAAAATGTTTCCATGGTGTGTATTGTTGTTCATTTTCATCAAATAAACAAAATAAAACCCAGAATAAATCCCGAAAGAAAAGAAATGAGCATAAAAGATGCTTCAGCGCAAGTGTTAATGTTACTAAAAGAGCCCAAATTTCTAAAAATATTGCAAAAAACAACAATCTTCTGTTTTAGAGTGAATGATTGAGGTGTATAGAAGGCATTTATTTCATTTTTAGAAAATTTATTTTTTCTCATTTTTCCATGAAAAGTGCCAAAACCCCCCCCTTTGGGTCCTAGGTTAAAATCTCACTCGACACAAATCAAACAAAAATGTTTCCATGGTGTGTATTGTTGTTCATTTTCATCAAATAAACAAAAATAAACCCAGAATAAATCCTGAAAGGCCAGAAATGAGCATAAAAGATGCTTCAGCGCAAGTGTTAATGTTACTAAAAGAGCCGAAATTTCCAAAAATATTGCGAAAAACAACAATTTTCAGTTTTAGAGTGAATGTTTGAGGTGTATAGAATGCATTTATTGCATTTTTAGAAAATTTAATTTTTCACATTTTTCCATGAAAAGTGCCAATACCCCCCCCTTTGGGTTCTAGGTGAAAATGTCACTCCATCAAATCAAACAAAAATGTTTCCATGGTGTGTATTGTTGCTCATTTTCATCAAATAAACAAAATAAAACCCAGAATAAATCCTGAAAGACAAGAAATGAGCATAAAAGATGCTTCAGCGGGGATGTTAATGTTACTAAAAGAGCCAATATTTCTAAAAATATTGCGAAAAACAAAAATTTTCAGTTTTAGAGTGAATGTTTGAGGTGTATAGAAGGCATTTATTTCATTTTTAGAAAATTTAATTTTTCACATTTTTCCATGAGAAGTGCCAATACCCCCCGTTTGGGTTCTAGTTGAAAATCTCACTCGACACAAATCAAACAAAAATGTTTCCATGGTGTGTATTGTTGTTTATTTTCATCAAATAAAGAAAATAAAACCCAGGATAAATCCTGAAAGACAAGAAATGAGCATAAAAGATGCTTCAGCGCAAGTGTTAATGTTACTAAAAGAGCCAAAATATCTAAAAATATTGCGAAAAACAACAATTTTCAGTTTAAGAGTGAATGTTTGAGGTGTATAGAAGGCATTTATTTCATTTTTAGAAAATTTAATTTTTCACATTTTTCAATGAGAAGTGCAGATACCTCATGTGAGGTGTATAGAAGGCATTTATTTCATTTTTAGAAAATTTATTTTTTCTCATTTTTCCATGAAAAGTGCCAAAACCCCCCCTTTGGGTCCTAGGTTAAAATCTCACTCGACACAAATCAAACAAAAATGTTTCCATGGTGTGTATTGTTGTTCATTTTCATCAAATAAAGAAAATAAAACCCAGAATAAATCCTGAAAGACAAGAAATGAGCATAAAAGATGCTTCAGCGCAAGTGTTAATGTTACTAAAAGAGCCCAAATATCTAAAAATATTGCGAAAAACAACAATTTTCAGATTTAGAGTGAATGTTTAAGATGTATAGAAGGCATTTATTTCATTTTTAGAAAATTTAATTTTTCACATTTTTCAATGAGAAGTGCAGATACCTCCTCTTTGGGTTCTAGGTGAAAATCTCACTCGAACAAATCAAACAAAAATGTTTCCATGGTGTGTATTGTTGTTCACCTTCATCAAATAAACAAAATAAAACCCAGAATAAATCCTGAAAGACAAGAAATGAGCATAAAAGATGCTTGAGCGGGGATGTTAATGTTACTAAAAGAGCCCAAATTTCTAAAAATATTGCGAAAAACAAAAATTTTCAGTTTTAGAGTGAATGTTTGAGGTGTATAGAAGGCATTTATTTCATTTTTAGAAAATTTAATTTTTCACATTTTTCCATGAGAAGTGCCAATACCCCCCGTTTGGGTTCTAGTTGAAAATCTCACTCGACACAAATCAAACAAAAATGTTTCCATGGTGTGTATTGTTGTTTATTTTCATCAAATAAAGAAAATAAAACCCAGAATAAATCCTGAAAGACAAGAAATGAGCATAAAAGATGCTTCAGCGCAAGTGTTAATGTTACTAAAAGAGCCCAAATTTCTAAAAATATTGCGAAAAACCACAATTTTCAGATTTAGAGTGAATGATTGAGGTGTATAGAAGGCATTTATTTCATTTTTAGAAAATTTATTTTTTCTCATTTTTCCATGAAAAGTGCCAATACCCTTGGGTTCTAGGTGAAAATCTCACTCGACACTAATCAAACAAAAATTTCTCCATGGTGTGTATTGTTGTTCATTTTCATTAAATAAACGAAATAAAACCCAGAATGAATCATGAAAGACAGGAAATGAGCATAAAAGATGCTTCAGCGCAAGTGTTAATGTTACTAAAAGAGCCGAAATTTCTAAAAATATTGCGAAAAACAACAATTTTCAGTTTTGGAGTGAATGTTTGAGGTGTATAGAATGCATTTATTTCATTTTTAGAAAATTTAATTTTTCACATTTTTCCATGAAAAGTGCCGATACCCCCCCCTTTGGGTCGAGGTGAAAACCTCACTCGACAAAAATCAAACAAAAATGTTTCCATGGTGTGTATTGTTGTTCATTTTCTTCAAATAAATAAAATTAAACCCAGAATAAATCCTGAAAGACAAGAAATGAGCATAAAAATTGCTTCAGCGCAAGTGTTAATGTTACTAAAAGAGCCAAAATTTCTAAAAAATATTGCGAAAAACAACAATTTTCAGTTTAAGAGTGAATGTTTGAGGTGTATAGAAGGCATTTATTTCATTTTTAGAAAATTTAATTTTTCACATTTTTCCATGAAAAGTGCCAATACCCCCCCCTTTGGGTTCTAGGTGAAAATCTCACTCGACACAAATCAAACAAAAATGTTTCCATGGTGTGTATTGTTGTTCATTTTCATCAAATAAACAAAATAAAACCCAGAATAAAATCTGAAAGACAAGAAATGAGCATAAAAGATGCTTCAGCGCAAGTATAAATGTTACTTAAAGAGCCAAAATTTCTAAAAATATTGCGAAAAACAACAGTTTTCTTTTTAAGAGTGAATGTTTGAGGTGTATAGAAGGCATTTATTTCATTTTTAGAAAATTTAATTTTTCACATTTTTCATAAGAAGTGCCAATACCCCCCCTTTGGGTTCTAGGTGAAAATCTCGCTCGACACAAATCAAACAAAAATGTTTCCATGGTGTGTATTGTTGTTCATTTTCATCAAATAAACAAAATAAAACCCAGAATAAATCCCGAAAGAAAAGAAATGAGCATAAAAGATGCTTCAGCGCAAGTGTTAATGTTACTAAAAGAGCCCAAATTTCTAAAAATATTGCAAAAAACAACAATCTTCTGTTTTAGAGTGAATGATTGAGGTGTATAGAAGGCATTTATTTCATTTTTAGAAAATTTATTTTTTCTCATTTTTCCATGAAAAGTGCCAAAACCCCCCCCTTTGGGTCCTAGGTTAAAATCTCACTCGACACAAATCAAACAAAAATGTTTCCATGGTGTGTATTGTTGTTCATTTTCATCAAATAAACAAAAATAAACCCAGAATAAATCCTGAAAGGCCAGAAATGAGCATAAAAGATGCTTCAGCGCAAGTGTTAATGTTACTAAAAGAGCCGAAATTTCCAAAAATATTGCGAAAAACAACAATTTTCAGTTTTAGAGTGAATGTTTGAGGTGTATAGAATGCATTTATTGCATTTTTAGAAAATTTAATTTTTCACATTTTTCCATGAAAAGTGCCAATACCCCCCCCTTTGGGTTCTAGGTGAAAATGTCACTCCATCAAATCAAACAAAAATGTTTCCATGGTGTGTATTGTTGCTCATTTTCATCAAATAAACAAAATAAAACCCAGAATAAATCCTGAAAGACAAGAAATGAGCATAAAAGATGCTTCAGCGGGGATGTTAATGTTACTAAAAGAGCCAATATTTCTAAAAATATTGCGAAAAACAAAAATTTTCAGTTTTAGAGTGAATGTTTGAGGTGTATAGAAGGCATTTATTTCATTTTTAGAAAATTTAATTTTTCACATTTTTCCATGAGAAGTGCCAATACCCCCCGTTTGGGTTCTAGTTGAAAATCTCACTCGACACAAATCAAACAAAAATGTTTCCATGGTGTGTATTGTTGTTTATTTTCATCAAATAAAGAAAATAAAACCCAGGATAAATCCTGAAAGACAAGAAATGAGCATAAAAGATGCTTCAGCGCAAGTGTTAATGTTACTAAAAGAGCCCAAATTTCTAAAAATATTGCGAAAAACCACAATTTTCAGATTTAGAGTGAATGTTTGAGGTGTATAGAAGGCATTTATTTCATTTTTAGAAAATTTATTTTTTCTCATTTTTCCATGAAAAGTGCCAATACCCTTTGGGTTCTAGGTGAAAATCTCACTCGACACTAATCAAACAAAAATTTCTCCATGGTGTGTATTGTTGTTCATTTTCATCAAATAAACGAAATAAAACCCAGAATAAATCATGAAAGACAGGAAATGAGCATAAAAGATGCTTCAGCGCAAGTGTTAATGTTACTAAAAGAGCCGAAATTTCTAAAAATATTGCGAAAAACAACAATTTTCAGTTTAGAGAATGTTTGAGGTGTATAGAATGCATTTATTTCATTTTTAGAAAATTTAATTTTTCACATTTTTCCATGAAAAGTGCCAATACCCCCCCCTTTGGGTTCTAGGTGAAAACCTCACTCGACAAAAATCAAACAAAAATGTTTCCATGGTGTGTATTGTTGTTCATTTTCATCAAATAAACAAAATTAAACCCAGAATAAATCCTGAAAGACAAGAAATGAGCATAAAAGATGCTTCAGCGCAAGTGTTAATGTTACTAAAAGAGCCAAAATTTCTAAAAAACATTGCGAAAAACAACAATTTTCAGTTTAGGAGTGAATGTTTGAGGTGTATAGAAGGCATTTATTTCATTTTTAGAAAATTTAATTTTTCACATTTATCCATGAAAAGTGCCAATACCCCCCCCTTTGGGTTCTAGGTGAAAATCTCACTCGAAACAAATCAAACAAAAATGTTTCCATGGTGTGTATCGTTGTTCATCTTCATCAAATAAACAAAATAAAACCCACAATAATTCCTGAAAGACAAGAAATGAGCATAAAAGATGCTTCAGCGCAAGTGTTAATGTTACTAAAAGAGCCCAAATTTCTAAAAATATTGCGAAAAACAACAATTTTCAGTTTTAGAAGGAATGTTTGAGGTTTATAGAAGGCATTTATTTCATTTTTAAAAAATTTAATTTTTCCCATTTTTCCATGAAAAGTGCCAATCCCCCCCCTTTGGGTTTTAGGTGAAAATCTCACTCAATACAAATCAAACAAAAATGTTTCCATGGAGTGTATTGTTGCTCATTTTCATCAAATAAACAAAGTAAAACCCAGAATAAATCCTGAAAGATAAGAAATGAGCATAAAAGATGCTTCAGCTCAATTGTTGAGGTTAGTAAAAGAGCCCAAATTTCTGAAAATATTACGAAAAACAACAATCTTCCGTTTTAGAGTGAATGTTTGAAGTGCATAGAAGGCATTTATTTCATTTTTAGAAAATGTTATTTTTCACATTTTTCCATGAATAGTGCCAATACCCCCCCCTTTGGGTTCTAGGTGAAAATCTCACTCGACACAAATCAAACAAAAATGTTTCCATGGTGTGTATTGTTGTTCATTTTCATCAAATAAACAAAATAAAACCCAGAATAAATCCTGAAAGACAAGAAATGAGCATAAAAGATGCTTCAGCGGAAGTGTAAATGTTACTTAAAGAGCCAAAATTTCTAAAAATATTGCGAAAAACAACAGTTTTCTTTTTATGAGTGAATGTTTGAGGTGTATAGAAGGCATTTATTTCATTTTTAGAAAATTTAATTTTTCACATTTTTCAATGAGAAGTGCAGATACCTCATGTGAGGTGTATAGAAGGCCTTAATTTCATTTTTAGAAAATTTATTTTTTCTAATTTTTCCATGAAAAGTGCCAAAACCCCCCCTTTGGGTCCTAGGTTAAAATCTCACTCGAACAAATCAAACAAAAATGTTTCCATGGTGTGTATTGTTGTTCTTTTTCATCAAATAAAGAAAATAAAACCCAGAATAAATCCTGAAAGACAAGAAATGAGCATAAAAGATGCTTCAGCGCAAGTGTTAATGTTACTAAAAGAGCCAAAATTTCTAAAAAATATTGCGAAAAACAACAATTTTCAGATTTAGAGTGAATGTTTAAGATGTATAGAAGGCATTTATTTCATTTTTAGAAAATGTTTTTTTTTCACATTTTTCCATGAAAAGTGCCAATACCCCCCCCTTTGGGTTCTAGGTGAAAATCTCACTCGAAACAAATAAAACAAAAATGTTTCCATGGTGTGTATTGTTGTTCATTTTCATCAAATAAACAAAATAAAACCCACAATAATTCCTGAAAGACAAGAAATGAGCATAAAAGATGCTTCAGCGCAAGTGTTAATGTTACTAAAAGAGCCAAAATTTCTAAAAATATTGCGAAAAACAACAATTTTCAGTTTAGGAGTGAATGTTTGAGGTGTATAGAAGGCATTTATTTCATTTTTAGAAAATGTTTTTTTTTCACATTTTTCCATGAAAAGTGCCAATACCCCCCCCTTTGGGTTCTAGGTGAAAATCTCACTCGAAACAAATAAAACAAAAATGTTTCCATGGTGTGTATTGTTGTTCATTTTCATCAAATAAACAAAATAAAACCCACAATAATTCCTGAAAGACAAGAAATGAGCATAAAAGATGCTTCAGCGCAAGTGTTAATGTTACTAAAAGAGCCCAAATTTCTAAAAATATTGCGAAAAACAACAATTTTCAGTTTTAGAAGGAATGTTTGAGGTTTATAGAAGGCATTTATTTCATTTTTAAAAAATTTAATTTTTCCCATTTTTCCATGAAAAGTGCCAATCCCCCCCCCTTTGGGTTCTAGGTGAAAATCTCACTCAATACAAATCAAACAAAAATGTTTCCATGGAGTGTATTGTTGCTCATTTTCATCAAATAAACAAAGTAAAACCCAGAATAAATCCTGAAAGATAAGAAATGAGCATAAAAGATGCTTCAGCTCAATTGTTAAGGTTAGTAAAAGAGCCCAAATTTCTGAAAATATTACGAAAAACAACAATCTTCCGTTTTAGAGTGAATGTTTGAAGTGCATAGAAGGCATTTATTTCATTTTTAGAAAATGTTATTTTTCACATTTTTTCATGAAAAGTGCCAATACCCCCCCCCTTTGGGTCCTAGGTTAAAATCTCACTCGACACAAATCAAACAAAAATGTTTCCATGGTGTGTATTGTTGTTCACTTTCATCAAATAAACAAAATAAAACCCAGAATAAATCCTGAAAGACAAGAAATGAGCATAAAAGATGCTTCAGCGCAAGTGTTAATGTTACTAAAAGAGCCGAAATTTCTAAAAATATTGCGAAAAACAACAATTTTCAGTTTTAGAGTGAATGTTTGAGGTGTATAGAATGCATTTATTTCATTTTTAGAAAATTTAATTTTTCACATTTTTCCATGAAAAGTGCCAATACCCCCCCCTTTGGGTTCTAGGTGAAAATGTCACTCCAACAAATCAAACAAAAATGTTTCCATGGTGTGTATTGTTATTCATTTTCATCAACTAAACAAAATTAAACCCAGAATAAATCCTGAAAGGCAAGAAATGAGCATAAAAGATGCTTCAGCGCAAGTGTTAATGTTACTAAAAGAGCCAAAATTTCTAAAAAATATTGCAAAAAACAACAATTTTCAGATTTAGAGTGAATGTTTGAGGTGAATAGAAGGCATTTATTTCATTTTTAGAAAATGTTTTTTTTTCACATTTTTCCATGAAAAGTGCCAATACCCCCCCCTTTGGGTTCTAGGTGAAAATCTCACTCGAAACAAATCAAACAAAAATGTTTCCATGGTGTGTATTGTTGTTCATTTTCATCAAATAAACAAAATAAAACCCACAATAATTCCTGAAAGACAAGAAATGAGCATAAAAGATGCTTCAGCGCAAGTGTTAATGTTACTAAAAGAGCCCAAATTTCTAAAAATATTGCGAAAAACAACAATTTTCAGTTTAGGAGTGAATGTTTGAGGTGTATAGAAGGCATTTATTTCATTTTTAGAAAATTTAATTTTTCACATTTTTCCATGAAAAGTGCCAATACCCCCCCCTTTGGGTTCTAGGTGAAAATCTCACTCGAAACAAATCAAACAAAAATGTTTCCATGGTGTGTATTGTTGTTCATTTTCATCAAATAAACAAAATAAAACCCACAATAATTCCTGAAAGACAAGAAATGAGCATAAAAGATGCTTCAGCGCAAGTGTTAATGCTACTAAAAGAGCCAAAATTTCTAAAAAATAGTGCGAAAAACAACAATTTTCAGTTTAAGAGTGAATGTTTGAGGTGTATAGAAGGCATTTATTTCATTTTTAGAAAATTTAATTTTTCACATTTTTCCATGAAAAGTGCCAATACCCCCCCCTTTGGGTTCTAGGTGAAAATCTCACTCGATACAAATCAAACAAAAATGTTTCCATGGTGTGTATTGTTGTTCATTTTCATCAAATAAACAAAATAAAACCCACAATAATTCCTGAAAGACTAAAAATGAGCATAAAAGATGCTTCAGCGCAAGTGTTAAAGTTACTAAAAGAGCCCAAATTTCTAAAAATATTGCGAAAAACAACAATTTTCAGTTTAGGAGTGAATGTTTGAGGTGTATAGAAGGCATTTATTTCTTTTTAAAAAATTTAATTTTTCACATTTTTCCATGAAAAGTGCCAATACCCCCCCCCTTTGGGTTCTAGGTGAAAATCTCACTCGACACAAATCAAACAAAAATGTTTCCATGGTGTGTATTGTTGTTCACTTTCATCAACTAAACAAAATTAAACCCAGAATAAATCCTGAAAGACAAGAAATGAGCATAAAAGATGCTTCAGCGAAAGTTTTAATGTTACTAAAAGAGCCAAAATATCTAAAAATATTGCGAAAAACAACAATTTTCAATTTAAGAGTGAATGTTTGAGGTGTACAGAAGGCATTTATTTCATTTTTAGAAAATTTAATTTTTCATTTTTTTCCTTTTGAAGTGCAGAAACCTCCCCCTTTGGGTTCTAGGTGAAAATCTCACTCGAACAAATCAAACAAAAATGTTTCCATGGTGTGTATTGTTGTTCACTTTCATCAAATAAACAAAATAAAACCCAGAATAAATCCTGAAAGACAAGAAATGAGCATAAAAGATGCTTCAGCGCAAGTGTTAATGTTACTAAAAGAGCCGAAATTTCTAAAAATATTGCGAAAAACAACAATTTTCAGTTTTAGAGTGAATGTTTGAGGTGTATAGAATGCATTTATTTCATTTTTAGAAAATTTAATTTTTCACATTTTTCCATGAAAAGTGCCAATACCCCCCCCTTTGGGTTCTAGGTGAAAATGTCACTCCAACAAATCAAACAAAAATGTTTCCATGGTGTGTATTGTTATTCATTTTCATCAACTAAACAAAATTAAACCCAGAATAAATCCTGAAAGGCAAGAAATGAGCATAAAAGATGCTTCAGCGCAAGTGTTAATGTTACTAAAAGAGCCAAAATTTCTAAAAAATATTGCAAAAAAACAACAATTTTCAGATTTAGAGTGAATGTTTGAGGTGAATAGAAGGCATTTATTTCATTTTTAGAAAATGTTTTTTTTTTCACCATTTTTCCATGAAAAGTGCCAATACCCCCCCCCTTTGGGTTCTAGGTGAAAATCTCACTCGAAACAAATCAAACAAAAATGTTTCCATGGTGTGTATTGTTGTTCATTTTCATCAAATAAACAAAATAAAACCCACAATAATTCCTGAAAGACAAGAAATGAGCATAAAAGATGCTTCAGCGCAAGTGTTAATGTTACTAAAAGAGCCCAAATTTCTAAAAATATTGCGAAAAAAACAACAATTTTCAGTTTAGGAGTGAATGTTTGAGGTGTATAGAAGGCATTTATTTCATTTTTAGAAAATTTAATTTTTCACATTTTTCCATGAAAAGTGGCAATACCCCCCCTTTGGGTTCTAGGTGAAAATCTCACTCGAAACAAATCAAACAAAAATGTTTCCATGGTGTGTATTGTTGTTCATTTTCATCAAATAAACAAAATAAAACCCACAATAATTCCTGAAAGACAAGAAATGAGCATAAAAGATGCTTCAGCGCAAGTGTTAATGCTACTAAAAGAGCCAAAATTTCTAAAAAATAGTGCGAAAAACAACAATTTTCAGTTTAAGAGTGAATGTTTGAGGTGTATAGAAGGCATTTATTTCATTTTTAGAAAATTTAATTTTTCACATTTTTCCATGAAAAGTGCCAATACCCCCCCCTTTGGGTTCTAGGTGAAAATCTCACTCGATACAAATCAAACAAAAAATGTTTCCATGGTGTGTATTGTTGTTCATTTTCATCAAATAAACAAAATAAAACCCACAATAATTCCTGAAAGACTAAAAATGAGCATAAAAGATGCTTCAGCGCAAGTGTTAATGTTACTAAAAGAGCCCAAATTTCTAAAAATATTGCGAAAAACAACAATTTTCAGTTTAGGAGTGAATGTTTGAGGTGTATAGAAGGCATTTATTTCTTTTTAAAAAATTTAATTTTTCACATTTTTCCATGAAAAGTGCCAATACCCCCCCCCTTTGGGTTCTAGGTGAAAATCTCACTCGACACAAATCAAACAAAAATGTTTCCATGGTGTGTATTGTTGTTCATTTTCATCAACTAAACAAAATTAAACCCAGAATAAATCCTGAAAGACAAGAAATGAGCATAAAAGATGCTTCAGCGAAAGTTTTTAATGTTACTAAAAGAGCCAAAATATCTAAAAATATTGCGAAAAACAACAATTTTCAATTTAAGAGTGAATGTTTGAGGTGTACAGAAGGCATTTATTTCATTTTTAGAAAATTTAATTTTCATTTTTTTCCTTTTGAAGTGCAGAAACCTCCCCCTTTGGGTTCTAGGTGAAAATCTCACTCGAACAAATCAAACAAAAATGTTTCCATGGTGTGTATTGTTGTTCATTTTCATCAAATAAACAAAAATTAAACCCAGAATAAATCCTGAAAGGCAAGAAATGAGCATAAAAGATGCTTCAGCGCAAGTGTTTATGTTACCAAAAGAGCCAAAATTTCTAAAAAATATTGCGAAAAACAACAATTTTCAGATTCAGAGTGAATGTTTGAGGTGTATAGAATGCATTTATTTCATTTTAAGAAAATTTAATTTTTCACATTTTTCCATGAAAAGTGCCAATACCCCCCCCTTTGGGTTCTAGGTGAAAATGTCACTCCAACAAATCAAACAAAAATGTTTCCATGGTGTGTATTGTTGCTCATTTTCATCAAATAAACAAAATAAAACCCAGAATAAAATCTGAAAGACAAGAAATGAGCATAAAAGATGCTTCAGCGCAAGTGTTAATGTTACTAAAAGAGCCCAAATATCTAAAAATATTGCGAAAAACGACAATTTTCAGATTTAGAGTGAATGTTTAAGATGTATAGAAGGCATTTATTTCATTTTTAGAAAATTTAATTTTTCACATTTTTCAATGAGAAGTGCAGATACCTCATGTGAGGTGTATAGAAGGCATTTATTTCATTTTTAGAAAATTTATTTTTTTCTCATTTTTCCATGAAAAGTGCCAAAACCCCCCCTTTGGGTCCTAGGTTAAAATCTCACTCGACACAAATCAAACAAAAATGTTTCCATGGTGTGTATTGTTGTTCATTTTCATCAAATAAAGAAAATAAAACCCAGAATAAATCCTGAAAGACAAGAAATGAGCATAAAAGATGCTTCAGCGCAAGTGTTAATGTTACAAAAAGAGCCCAAATATCTAAAAATATTGCGAAAAACAACAATTTTCAGATTTAGAGTGAATGTTTAAGATGTATAGAAGGCATTTATTTCATTTTTAGAAAATTTAATTTTTCACATTTTCAATGAGAAGTGCAGATACCTCCCCTTTAGGTTCTAGGTGAAAATCTCACTCGAACAAATCGAACAAAAATGTTTCCATGGTGTGTATTGTTGTTCACTTTCATCAAATAAACAAAATAAAACCCAGAATAAATCCTGAAAGACAAGAAATGAGCATAAAAGATGCTTCAGCGCAAGTGTTAATGTTACTAAAAGAGCCGAAAATTTCTAAAAATATTGCGAAAAACAACAATTTTCAGTTTTAGAGTGAATGTTTGAGGTGTATAGAATGCATTTATTTCATTTTTAGAAAATTTAATTTTTCACATTTTTCCATGAAAAGTGCCAATACCCCCCCTTTGGGTTCTAGGTGAAAATGTCACTCCAACAAATCAAACAAAAATGTTTCCATGGTGTGTATTGTTGTTCATTTTCATCAACTAAACAAAATTAAACCCAGAATAAATCCTGAAAGGCAAGAAATGAGCATAAAAGATGCTTCAGCGCAAGTGTTAATGTTACTAAAAGAGCCAAAATTTCTAAAAAATATTGCAAAAAAACAACAATTTTCAGATTTAGAGTGAATGTTTGAGGTGAATAGAAGGCATTTATTTCATTTTTTAGAAAATGTTTTTTTTTCACATTTTTCCATGAAAAGTGCCAATACCCCCCCCCTTTGGGTTCTAGGTGAAAATCTCACTCGAAACAAATCAAACAAAAATGTTTCCCAGGTGTGTATTGTTGTTCATTTTCATCAAATAAACAAAATAAAACCCACAATAATTCCTGAAAGACAAGAAATGAGCATAAAAGATGCTTCAGCGCAAGTGTTAATGTTACTAAAAGAGCCCAAATTTCTAAAAATATTGCGAAAAACAACAATTTTCAGTTTAGGAGTGAATGTTTGAGGTGTATGGAAGGCATTTATTTCATTTTTAGAAAATTTAATTTTTCACATTTTTTCCATGAAAAGTGCCAATACCCCCCCCTTTGGGTTCTAGGTGAAAATCTCACTCGAAACAAATCAAACAAAAAATGTTTCCATGGTGTGTATTGTTGTTCATTTTCATCAAATAAACAAAATAAAACCCACAATAATTCCTGAAAGACAAGAAATGAGCATAAAAGATGCTTCAGCGCAAGCGTTAATGCTACTAAAAGAGCCAAAATTTCTAAAAAATAGTGCGAAAAAACAACAATTTTCAGTTTAAGAGTGAATGTTTTAGGTGTATAGAAGGCATTTATTTCATTTTTAGAAAATTTAATTTTTCACATTTTTCCATGAAAAGTGCCAATACCCCCCCCTTTGGGTTCTAGGTGAAAATCTCACTCGAAACAAATCAAACAAAAATGTTTCCATGGTGTGTATTGTTGTTCATTTTCATCAAATAAACAAAATAAAACCTACAATAATTCCTGAAAGACAAGAAATGAGCATAAAAGATGCTTCAGCGCAAGTGTTAATGTTACTAAAAAGAGCCCAAATTTCTAAAAATATTGCGAAAAACAACAATTTTCAGTTTAGGAGTGAATGTTTGAGGTGTATAGAAGGCATTTATATCATTTTTAAAAAATTTAATTTTTCCCATTTTTTCCATGAAAAGTGCCAATCCCCCCCCTTTGGGTTCTAGGTGAAAATCTCACTCAATACAAATCAAACAAAAATGTTTCCATGGAGTGTATTGTTGCTCATTTTCATCAAATAAACAAAGTAAAACCCAGAATAAATCCTGAAAGATAAGAAATGAGCATAAAAGATGCTTCAGCTCAATGTTAAGGTTAGTAAAAGAGCCCAAATTTTCTGAAGATATTACGAAAAACAACAATCTTCCGTTTTAGAGTGAATGTTTGAAGTGCATAGAAGGCTTTTTTTTCATTTTTAGAAAATGTTATTTTTCACATTTTTCCATGAAAAGTGCCAATACCCCCTACTTTGGGTTCTAGGTGAAAATCTCACTCGACACAAATCAAACAAAAATGTTTCCATGGTGTGTATTGTTGTTCATTTTCATCAAATAAACAAAATTAAACCCAGAATAAATCCTGAAAGACAAGAAATGAGCATAAAAGATGCTTCAGCGAAAGTTTTAATGTTACTAAAAGAGCCAAAATATCTAAAAAATATTGCGAAAAACAACAATTTTCAATTTAAGAGTGAATGTTTGAGGTGTACAGAAGGCATTTATTTCATTTTTAGAAAATTTAATTTTTCATTTTTTTCCATGAGAAGTGCAGAAACCTCCCCCTTTGGGTTCTAGGTGAAAATCTCACTCGAACAAATCAAACAAAAATGTTTCCATGGTGTGTATTGTTGTTCACTTTCATCAACTAAAAAAATTAAACCCAGAATAAATCCTGAAAGACAAGAAATGAGCATAAAAGATGCTTCAGCGCAAGTGTTAATGTTACTAAAAGAGCCAAAATTTCTAAAAAACATTGCGAAAAACAACAATTTTCAGTTTAAGAGTGAATGTTTGAGGTGTATAGAAGGCATTTATTTCATTTTTAAAAAATTTAATTTTTCACATTTTTCCATGAAAAGTGCCAATACCCCCCCCTTTGGGATCTAGGTGAAAATGTAACTCGAACAAATCAAACAAAAATGTTTCCATGGTGTGTATTGTTGTTCATTTTCATCGACTAAACAAAATTAAACCCAGAATAAATCCTGAAAGGCAAGAAATGAGCATAAAAGATGCTTCAGCGCAAGTGTTAATGTTACTAAAAGAGCCCAATTTCTAAAAATATTGCGAAAAACAACAATTTTCAGTTAGGAGTGAATGTTTGAGGTATATAGAAGGCATTTATTTCATTTTTAGAAAATTTAATTTTCACATTTATCCATGAAAAGTGCCAATACCCCCCCCTTTGGGTTCTAGGTGAAAATCTCACTCGAAACAAATCAAACAAAAATGTTTCCATGGTGTGTATCGTTGTTCATTTTCATCAAATAAACAAAATAAAACCCACAATAATTCCTGAAAGACAAGAAATGAGCATAAAAGATGCTTCAGCGCAAGTGTTAATGTTACTAAAAGAGCCCAAATTTCTAAAAATATTGCGAAAAAACCCCAACTTTCAGTTTTAGAAGGAATGTTTGAGGTTTATAGAAGGCATTTATTTCATTTTTAAAAAATTTAATTTTTCCCATTTTTCCATGAAAAGTGCCAATCCCCCCCCTTTGGGTTCTAGGTGAAATCTCACTCAATACAAATCAAACAAAAATGTTTCCATGGAGTGTATTGTTGCTCATTTTCATCAAATAAACAAAGTAAAACCCAGAATAAATCCTGAAAGATAAGAAATGAGCATAAAAGATGCTTCAGCTCAATTGTTAAGGTTAGTAAAAGAGCCCAAATTTCTGAAAATATTACGAAAAACAACAATCTTCCGTTTTAGAGTGAATGTTTGAAGTGCATAGAAGGCATTTATTTCATTTTTAGAAAATGTTATTTTTCACATTTTTCCATGAAAAGTGCCAATACCCCCCGCTTTGGGTTCTAGGTGAAAATCTCACTCGACACAAATCAAACAAAAATGTTTCCATGGTGTGTATTGTTGTTCATTTTCATCAAATAAAGAAAATAAAACCCAGAATAAATCCTGAAAGACAAGAAATGAGCATAAAAGATGCTTCAGCGCAAGTGTAAATGTTACCTAAAGAGCCAAAATTTCTAAAAATATTGCGAAAAACAACAGTTTTTCTTTTTAAGAGTGAATGTTTGAGGTGTATAGAAGGCATTTATTTCATTTTTAGAAAATTTAATTTTTCACATTTTTCAATGAGAAGTGCAGATACCTCATGTGAGGTGTATAGAAGGCATTTATTTCATTTTTAGAAAATTTATTTTTTCTCATTTTTCCATGAAAAGTGCCAAAACCCCCCCTTTGGGTCCTAGGTTAAAATCTCACTCGACACAAATCAAACAAAAATGTTTCCATGGTGTGTATTGTTGTTCATTTTCATCAAATAAAGAAAATAAAACCCAGAATAAATCCCGAAAGAAAAGAAATGAGCATAAAAGATGCTTCAGCGCAAGTGTTAATGTTACTAAAAGAGCCCAAATTTCTAAAAATATTGCGAAAAACAACAATTTTCAGATTTAGAGTGAATGTTTAAGATGTATAGAAGGCATTTATTTCATTTTTAGAAAATTTAATTTTTCACATTTTTCAATGAGAAGTGCAGATACCTCATGTGAGGTGTATAGAAGGCATTTATTTCATTTTTAGAAAATTTAGTTTTTCTCATTTTTCCATGAAAAGTGCCAAAACCCCCCCTTTGGGTCCTAGGTTAAAATCTCACTCGACACAAATCAAACAAAAATGTTTCCATGGTGTGTATTGTTGTCATTTTCATCAAATAAAGAAAATAAAACCCAGAATAAATCCTGAAAGACAACAAATGAGCATAAAAGATGCTTCAGCGCAAGTGTTAATGTTACTAAAAGAGCCCAAATATCTAAAAATATTGCGAAAAACAACAATTTTCAGATTTAGAGTGAATGTTTAAGAATGTATAGAAGGCATTTATTTCATTTTTAGAAAATTTAATTTTTCACATTTTTCAATGAGAAGTGCAGATACCTCCCCCTTTGGGTTCTAGGTGAAAATCTCACTCGAACAAATCAAACAAAAATGTTTCCATGGTGTGTATTGTTGTTCACTTTCATCAAATAAACAAAATAAAACCCAGAATAAATCCTGAAAGACAAAAAAATGAGCATAAAAGATGCTTCAGCGCAAGTGTTAATGTTACTAAAAGAGCCGAAATTTCTAAAAATATTGCGAAAAACAACAATTTTCAGTTTTAGAGTGAATGTTTGAGGTGTATAGAATGCATTTATTTCATTTTTTAAAAATTTAATTTTTCACATTTTTCCATGAAAAGTGCCAATACCCCCCCTTTGGGTTCTAGGTGAAAATGTCACTCCAACAAATCAAACAAAAATGTTTCCATGGTGTGTATTGTTGTTCATTTTCATCAACTAAACAAAATTAAACCCAGAATAAATCCTGAAAGGCAAGAAATGAGCATAAAAGATGCTTCAGCGCAAGTGTTAATGTTACTAAAAGAGCCAAAATTTCTAAAAAATATTGCGAAAAACAACAATTTTCAGATTTAAAGTGAATGTTTGAGGTGAATAGAAGGCATTTATTTCATTTTAGAAAATGTTTTTTTTTCACATTTTTCCATGAAAAGTGCCCCTTTGGTTTCTAGGTGAAAATCTCACTCGAAACAAATCAAACAAAAATGTTTCCATGGTGTGTATTGTTGTTCATTTTCATCAAATAAACAAAATAAAACCCACAATAAATCCTGAAAGACAAGAAATGAGCATAAAAGATGCTTCAGCGCAAGTTTTAATGTTACTAAAAGAGCCAAAATATCTAAAAATATTGCGAAAAACAACAATTTTCAATTTAAGAGTGAATGTTTGAGGTGTACAGAAGGCATTTATTTCATTTTTAGAAAATTTAATTTTTCATTTTTTTCCATGAGAAGTGCAGAAACCTCCCCCTTTGGGTTCTAGGTGAAAATCTCACTCGAACAAATCAAACAAAAAATGTTTCCATGGTGTGTATTGTTGTTCACTTTCATCAATTAAAAAAAATAAAACCCAGAATAAATACTGAAACAAGAAATTAGCATAAAAGATGCTTCAGCGCAAGTGTTAATGTTACTAAAAGAGCCCAAATTTCTAAAAATATTGCGAAAAACAACAATTTTCAGTTTAGGAGTGAATGTTTGAGGTGTATAGAAGGCATTTATTTCATTTTTAGAAAATTTAATTTTTCACATTTATCCATGAAAAGTGCCAATACCCCCCCCTTTGGGTTCTAGGTGAAAATCTCACTCGAAACAAATCAAACAAAAATGTTTCCATGGTGTGTATCGTTGTTCATTTTCATCAAATAAACAAAATAAAACCCACAATAATTCCTGAAAGAAAAGAAATGAGCATAAAAGATGCTTCAGCGCAAGTGTTAATGTTACTAAAAGAGCCCAAATTTCTAAAAATATTGGGAAAAACAACAATTTTCAGTTTTAGAAGGAATGTTTGAGGTTTATAGAAGGCATTTATTTCATTTTTAAAAAATTTAATTTTTCCCATTTTTCCATGAAAAGTGCCAATCCCCCCCCTTTGGGTTCTAGGTGAAAATCTCACTCAATACAAATCAAACAAAAATGTTTCCATGGAGTGTATTGTTGCTCATTTTCATCAAATAAACAAAGTAAAACCCAGAATAAATCCTGAAAGATAAGAAATGAGCATAAAAGATGCTTCAGCTCAATTGTTAAGGTTAGTAAAAGAGCCCAAATTTCTGAAAATATTACGAAAAACAACAATCTTCCGTTTTAGAGTGAATGTTTGAAGTGCATAGAAGGCATTTATTTCATTTTTAGAAAATGTTATTTTTTCACATTTTTCCATGAAAAGTGCCAATACCCCCCCCTTTGGGTTCTAGGTGAAAATCTCACTCGACACAAATCAAACAAAAATGTTTCCATGGTGTGTATTGTTGTTCATTTTCATCAAATAAACAAAATAAAACCCAGAATAAATCCTGAAAGACAAGAAATGAGCATAAAAGATGCTTCAGCGCAAGTGTAAATGTTACCTAAAGAGCCAAAATTTCTAAAAATATTGCGAAAAACAACAGTTTTCTTTTTAAGAGTGAATGTTTGAGGTGTATAGAAGGCATTTATTTCATTTTTAGAAAATTTAATTTTTCACATTTTTCAATGAGAAGTGCAGATACCTCATGTGAGGTGTATAAAAGGCATTTATTTCATTTTTAGAAAATTTAGTTTTTCTCATTTTTCCATGAAAGTGCCAAAACCACACAAATCAAACAAAAATGTTTCCATGGTGTGTATTGTTGTTCATTTTCATCAAATAAAGAAAATAAAACCCAGAATAAATCCTGAAAGACAAGAAATGAGCATAAAAGATGCTTCAGCGCAAGTGTTAATGTTACTAAAAGAGCCCAA